>NC_092094.1:26512642-26824603 GCF_045679555.1 Salvelinus alpinus | reverse complement strand
AATTATATTATATGATATCCTTGTCCCGTTAGGCTAGGCTATGCTAGTCATCTTTTTTGATGAGGATGCTCCCGGATCCGGGATGGGTATGAAGTAAACGCTCGTCTAACATCATGATGTTTTCCACTGAATACAGGTGCACGGCAGTCATGCACTTTCTTAGAAGACTTTGCCCATCCCAAATCAAGCTCTAGCCCAAGAGCACTTTGTGTAGATCTCGATTTAGAAATGTGAGTGTTTAGTGCTAGGGCAGTTTGCTGTGTGTGTGTACTTACCGGTGCTCCAGGCTTGCAAGGTATGGATTGAGGGGAATACATGGGCCTGCTGCCTGGTGGTAGTTGGGTAAGTGCTGGGGTGGCCATTGGACTGGGGACAGCCATTGCTGGGACTATCGTAACTGGAGCTGCCTTGGAATCAGGAAACTTTTTCAGGAGATTCAGGTCATCTCTATAGAGGAAAAGAATGGCACAAGGTTGTTGATAATATACTAAACAAATGAAGCAAAATAGAAAAGACCCACACATTCACCACCACTTGCACCTATTACCCAGATCAATACAAAGTAAATATAATTTGAACAAGACCAAAGTAATGTAGGCTATGAGTACAGTATGACTCATGGAAGGTGGATCTGGGACCATGGGCTTTGAAAAGACTGAACACTGGGCCACTCCTCTGACACCCTTACAGTCCAAACATCCATATGCGCAAACACTCGTAATGGAAATAAAAACTGCCCTCACTTTGCTCTCACACACCTGTATGCAGTATGACAGTAAATACAGAAACACCAGTATGTAGGTAGGTAGCTAGGCACTAAGCAGCTATTTAGCTGTGTTGTGTTATTGAAGGTCTGAGGAAAGCATACATGATGTACTTTCTATCCCAGCGTAAACATCCAACTCTGGCCTTCCCTGAGTGACTGGGCCTATTGATATGGACCCTGCTTGGCTTTGGGGGAGAAAACACTAATATCTAAATGTACCTCAACCGCAGACCGGAGTCAAGAGCAAAAGTGGTAACTGAAATACTCCTAGGACCAGCACAGAGATTGGACGTGAGAAGAGAAGCACTCACCAATCATAAACAAACACTGCCCCACAATGGAGGCCAGGATCGGATGTCAGATGCATTCACTCTCTCATCGGACAAACAGAGCATGCATATCACATGGGCACACTGGTTAGGCTGAACAAGTTAGGATATGTAGGTAAATAAAAAACCAACAGAACAAATATGAGCAACGAATGACGTCAACAACGCCCACACATCGCTCTCCAAATTATTATCTTTATCAATCCAACGACCAATCACAACCACTGAGTGAAAACAAAACCTGACTCTGATTATCATTAGTTTCATCAAGAGTTCCTGAAGCATAATTAATGTGGTTTGTCAGAAAGGCACCTGGCATGGTTCAAAGTCGGCAGCCATCTCTATGGTCAAAGTTTTTTTTTTTTTTTTTTATATTTGTAAAAAATAGTAAACAAATAAAAACGAACATATCTTGATTAGATAAATATTCAACATCCCCAATACAAGTCTCTTACAACCTTATTCTCTAAGAGCCATTATTCTTTTCAAAATTCTTCAAGCTCTGTCAAATTGGTTGTTGATCAACCTGTGCTTAGCTGTATTCGGTTTCTTTTCATCTAAAAAAACCCCCATCCTAATCCTTGCCGATGACAAGCATACCTATAACATGATGCAGCCACAACCATGCTTGAAAATATGAAGAGTGGAACAGCGATGTGTGTGTTGGATTTGCCCCAAACATAACACTTTGTATTCAGGACATAAAGTTAATTTGTTAGCCATTTTTTTCCTGCATTACTTTAGTGCCTTGTTGCAAACAGGATGCAAATTTAAAATATTTGTATTCTGTACAGGCGTCCTTCTTTTCACTCTGTCAATTAGGTTAGTATTGTGGAGTACCTACAATGTTGTTGATCCATCCTCAGTTTTCTCCTATCACAGCCATTAAACTCTGTAACTGTTTTAAAGTCACCATTGGCCTCATGGTAAAATACCTGAGCAGTTTCCTTCCTCTCCGGAAACTGAGTTAGGAAGGACGCCATCTTTGTACTGAATGGGTGTATTGATACACCATCCAAAATGTAATTAATAACTTCATCGTTCTCAAAGGGATATTCAATATCTGATTTTTTGTTACCCATCTACCAATAGGTGCCCTTTGCGAGGCATTGGAAAACCTCTTTGGTCTTTGTGGTTGAATCTGTGCTTGAAATCCACTGCTCGACTGAGGGACCTTACAATTATCTGAATGTGTGGGGTACAGAGATGAGGTAGTTGTTAAAAAATCATGTTCAACACTGTTATTGAGCACAGAGTGAGTCCAGACAATTTATTATTAGACTTGTTAAGCACATTTTTACTCCTGAACTTACTTAGGCTTGCCATAAAAAAGGGGTTGAATACTTGTTGACTCGAGACATTTCAGCTTTACATATTTTATTAATTTGTAAACATTTCTAAAAACATAATTCCAGTTTGACATTATGGGGCATTAATGGGTAGGCCAGTAAAAAAAAATCTAAATTTAATCAAATTTAAATTCAGGCTGTAACACAACAAAATGTGGAAAAAGTAAAGGGGTGTGAGTACTTTCTGAAGACACTGTATGGATAACAGGGTTTGACGTTTTGTGATCGACCCACTCAGTTTTCCACCACAAAACACCAGAAAATGGCCAAAAAGAGTAGAATCAGCTCACCTGCTTTTACACGATGATTTGACTATTAGATGATCAACACTTCTTTAGATAAAAATAAAAAGGAATAGTTCCACCATATTAAAATGAAAGTTGACCTGCACTTTAGCAAGAATTTAGTCATATAAAAAACGTAATCTTGAATTCGCCATGTGGTCTATATTAAAGAGCACTTCATTTCATTTAACATGCTTTTAAATTCAATATTGGTGCACAATTTCTACTTCAAAAGGGACTGGTTACATGAAACGACCCACCTGCTGCAACATTAGGATTTATTTGAAATGATCAAATAAAATAAAATCAAATAAATATTGTCACCTTTATGACCAGACACTGCCAATTAGGCTCTGAACAATGACACCGTCACTCCTACAAAGAGAGCAGTGTGGACATGTGAAAGTAAAGGGTGGGGGAGAGATGGAGGAAGAGAAACTAAGAAGAGGAAAAAGAGATGTAAATAGAGTAGGAAAGTTCTGCCCCAGTATTCCTAATCTTTGCTTTCAGGGAGGGTGTGTCAAAGCCGGGAGGTGGGGCAAGGAGGGTGAGGCAGGTATCAGGTGTGATTGCTCAGAGGTCTCTAGTTTCACACCAGTGCACTGAGGCCCTCCAACCCCACATCTTTGTCTGAGCCAGCTGCCCCTGCTGCCCTTGTTCATACAGCCGGGAGAAGGCTGGGGCCGCACCCTGCTCTCATTTTCCCTTTCCATGTAGTCCCTCTCTCTTTCCCTCCCTCTCTCCTTACCTCCCTCTCTCCTTACCTCACTCTCATTGTTCTTGGTTATTGTTGGTGGGGACCTTGTTGGAATGTTGGAAATTGTCTAACCACACATGAGAGACACACACAAACAAATGTGCAGGAGCGAACGCATTCACTAATAATTGCAGAGTAAGCAGGCAGGCAGAAGAGCCCGGTTCCTTCAGGTTAGGTAAGCTACAGGAAGCTACATGCCCTCTGAAAACCTGAGCCAATTTGCCTGGGTGGCCAAATCACTACCTGCCACTCCTCTCTCCCTACCCATTCTGCTGATATATGCGCATCTGAATTCGCATGACAGCTCCTATTCAGGCTAAGAGAACACGGCGAGCCCAGCCAGTGAACAAGAGGAGATATGAGATTTAACACCACTGACTATGTCATTACCTCCCTGTGGAGTTTCTTTAAAAGGGACGAGGGCTGCACAGGGAGATTTTCACATTATAACTTGAAGAATAACCCCACAATATACATGTACCAAATATCTACCAAATATCCTCCTATTCCTCTGTATGATGGAGTGAGGTACAGTTCTCCATAAATCCCAAAGTAATATGAAGTGTCTTTTCCATTTGATGAGAACATCAATTGATCAGCTCATAAATCCTGAGCCCAGTCCCCAGTGTGTGGCGATGACATCATCCACTGATAGGCTACTGTGTGCTGCTAGCTGGCTCACTGGCTGGCTGATCCATCACAAGACATCTGATTTTCACACAGGCCATTTACACTCCCACTGACAGACAGACAAGGCAAAGAGCCTCAAATTCTACGAGGAGGTGACTGGAATATTATTAAAGACGCACGCATAGACAGACAGACAGACAGACACACCACAGACACACGCATGCACAACCCCCCCCCCCCCCCCCCCCCCGACTGTCCTGAGTCAAACCCAGACTACACTGCCATCTGGGACAGAGTGATGATCATGAAAACCTCTTCCTTCCAGTGAAGAAAAGCCTCATGTCCCCACAGAGAGGGAAAGATCTGAGTCTCTCATCATCAAACACTAGATCTACCATGGTCTATCATTCTATGAAAGGAATTCTGTGTTGAGGTATACTGTAAAGGCATAAAACGTAATGCTGATGTTGGTAAAACTAAAGCTTAGAGTTTTCACACCACTTATCAGAGGGCTATAAGACATCTAGAAAATGTATGCTGCGGACAGGTGGAGAATAAATCAAAAGTCTACCTAAAGTAAATGTACAGCATGCCTTGAAATAACTTACGACCACAGACTTCCGTGGACAAATGTTTGTATTTCTGAACCAACCGTTCCCATAAAAACACTATAAATCAGCAGCATTAAAAAAAACTCTACAGCATTTCTCTACCATCCGGCAGGCAAACATACAGTAGCACTCTGAAATGGTGGTTGTGCCTTTAACTTGGTATTGATGTTAACAACGGGGGACATAATCGACTATAATACCCTTGTTGTATGAAGACAATATGGCTGGTTTAGACACACTTCCCTCTGAGGCAGACTAAATGTAAATGTTCACTTTTTAAAGACAAAGTCCACTATATGCTTATACAAGAACATGCCCTGACATGATAACCTATTACGTAATGTGACATTAGCTGGTGAACACCCAATAGTCTAATTTACAGCCTAGAAAAGGGCATTACCACAGATATTATGAAATAATATCCATGCTACGATATTCATGTATCATACTTGTGTAAATCAATCCCATTAACCATTTATTATGCTGAAACACATCCAGCAAGTGATAAATAGTCATTTCCAAGTCATTGAGGTGAGGTGAAGCATGGTAGAGATAGGTAGTGGTGCTTTATCCATCTGTAGCTACCCAGTCATATGTGTTCTCTAAACATGCCATACCTGTCAGTCTTAGAGAGGGGGAGAAAAGACAGCAGCCACATGCCTGTCATTGTGTTTGGATAAAGATGGCAGGGGGAATGAAAGCTTGAAAGCCTATCAAGACCTTTTTCTCCCACCTACACCCCACACACTTCCCTCTTGAGTTTCATAGTAAACAATGTTCCCCAGAAACACAGGGCCTTCCTCTTCTCCATGAAATTGAGTAGAGGAAAAGACACAGAGAGAAAGTGAGAGACAGACAGATAAAGGGAGAGAGAGCGAGAGAGTGAGAGAGAGAAAGAGACAGAGTACTGTTTACTGTTCATTTCTGATTGTTTATTACATTTTTGTTTATTGTACATTTCACTTGCTTTGGCAATATAAACATATGTTTCCCATGCCAATAAAGATCCTTTGAATTGAATTAAATATATAGAGAGAGAGACAGAGAGACTAATGATATCACAGTTGAGTTTGTGTCAGAGCTGTCATATCACCACTCCACATCGCATCTGTTTATTTTAAACTTACTGAAGGGTTACTTAACAGAGTGGGAGTGTCCGCATGTTTGTTTTGAATTACTTCCCTGCTATATTGGGTGTGTATGAGGGATATTGGTATAGTCAATCACTGAATTAACCTGGCTGACAAGACTCACGTGGTACGCACCTAGGACTGATGCGGTCCTGAAATTTAGTCACCCGGTGATTGTGAAGCAAATAACTGCCGGTCTCACGGTAATTGACTGTTAATGAACATAAACACGTCCAGCATCTCCTGGGTGCCATGCGTAGCCTACAAGCCACTGATGCAGACCTCTAGAACATCTACATTTTAAAAAGTCTAATAAATCCACTTAATACAGCCTACACCTTCACAATAAATATTTTTTATTTTAGACAGGTCTAAAGAAACATGATATGAAGAAAATGTAGTCTATTTCAGAACAGAATAGCATACTCTGAGTCGTCCTTATGTTAAGCCCTGATATGGCTATGGCATATGTCTGTGGGCTACACTGGTTCATTTAGCACACAAGATTTGCTTAGAATTCCATGGCATTATTTTATAGTATGAAGAACACAACTGAACATAGCTGAATAAAATAGAAAGAATATTTTCTCCAAAGTGCGCACATTTGGCTATTCTGTGTTGAGCGGTTAACAAAGAAACAAGTCTTCCTATGCTTAATTTATAATTGTTTATGCAACTTTAGTTGTGATACAAACGTTGGACTATATGTTAAAATGTTTAATACATTCTAAGGCTGAATGATGCGACAAATGATGATTTGGAAAAAGTCACATGAAAGGCATGAGCTCTAATTTGTTTATTGTGCAGGCTGCACAATCTTCATCAGTCTCTCATTCACAATTTGACAAGCACTTGATATTATTCTCACTATGTCTCAAATTTCAAGGCGGAATCCCCCTTGTGTGGCCATAATGCCCGCCTAAAAAAATCCATGCCTTCTGCGGCCAAAGTGGCCGTTGTGGCCTTGGGGGGAATATAATAATTATAACTCCCTTCTGCCAGCTGCCGTGCTCCGAAGCACCTCTCACTCACATGGCTCTCTCAGATATCTCAATTCTAATTAGCCAATGTCCGTCACGTGATCGGGTCCTTCTCACAGGCATTTCAGCTAAGAAGTAGACTACAAGTGAAGACAGACACATCGGGACACAACTGTGATCATCCCTCTTATTGAATTCCGAGACAAAACATACTTTTAGTTTTAGTCCACCAGCTTCAAACAGCTGTAAAAATTATATTTTTTGTTACTGAAAAGTTATACTGAGAAACACTATCATTCCACTATTAGCGGGAGATATATTATCAACATCTTCTGAAATTATGATGCAAAAAAAAATAAAAAATAAAATAAAAAAACAGGGCTATGTCAGGAGCATCGACAAAGTTGGGGTGACAAAATAACCAATATACTGTAACTGAGCATGTTTTTAACAAAGGACACATGAAACCATGTCACATAGCCTATCAAATGTCAAGGTAAGCATGGAGAGGGATTAGGTTTCTTTTACCTGGTCATCTCCCCTCACTAAAGTAGGCTAAATACTTTGCTGCATTGTTTACCTTAGGTGAACTTTCTGCGTCGGGTGTGGTTCCATATACAGTATCTCCTTACACTCTTTCTTTCACAGACACAAACACGACTAACAAACAAAATGACACACGTGTACAAACATGACAAACAAACAAAATGACACACGGAAACACACAGACACGCACACGCGTCTCCCAAAACATATGGTCTGTGTTTCTATGGCCACCAGTGAGCTCCAGAGACTGGGTTGCCATGGAGACAGCTGTGTCTTAATGAGATTCCCAGCAAGGTATGAGGTGGGAAATGAGAACGTTCCATCAGACCCACGTGACAGCAGGTGGCCATTAGAAGCGTGTGTGTCTGTGCGCGCAGATTCACAGCTTCCTCTTGTGTGAGCCCACCCACATAACAGGGTTAACTTTTTATGGCTGCAGGGGCAGTATTGAGTAGCTTGGATGAAAGGTGCCCATTTCAAACGGCCTGCTCCTCAGTCATAGTTCCTAATATTTGCATATCATTATTAGTATTGGATAGAAAACACTCCAAAGTTTCTAAAACTGTTTGAATTATGTCTGTGAGATTAACAGAACTCATATTGGCAGGCAAAATCCTGAGTTGAAATCAAAACAGGAAGTCAGAAATCTGAGCTTGTCTGTATTCACCAGAGTCCTTTTAAGAAATCCAATTGAGTTATGACTGATGTTGCACTGCCTAGGGGTTCCACTAGATGTCAGCAATCAATAGAAATTCCAATGAGATTTCTATGATGTTGTGGGAGAGAATGAGAGCAGAATCAGTCAGGTGTCCATCAAGCAGCCATTTCCTGATCATGCCTTTTCTTCATGCAAGACACTGAAGTTCCATTGCTCACGCAGACAAGAAGGAATACTCCGGTTGGAACTTTATTGAAGCTATATGTTAAAAACATCCTAATGATTGATTCAGTACTTAGTTTGAAATGTTTCTTCGACCGGTAATATCACATTTTTAAGTTTTTGTCCAATATAACGCTGACCAGAAATAGCGTTTGGATATGTAAACCAGACGCGCTAACAAAAGAAGGTATTTGGACATAAATAATGGATTTTTTCCACCAAAACAAACATTTATTGTGGACCTGGGATTCCTGGTGTGCTTTCTGATCCTAATCAACAAAGGTAATGGAATATTTATCATGTATTTTATTGTTTATAGTGACGCTATCTTTGCAGCTGTTGTATGCTACTTTGAGCGCCGTCTCAAATTATAGCGTGCAATTATTTTTCCGTAAAGTTTTTTTGAAATCTGACATAGCGGTTGCATTAAGGAGAGGTATATCTATAATTCAATGTGTATAACTTGTATTATCATCTATATTTATGATGAGTATTCATGTTGAAACGATGGGCTATGCAAAGTCACTTGATGTTTTTGCATTTGGTGAATCTTGTAGCCTCAATGTAAACTCAGATTTTTTTATATAAATATGGATTTAATCAAACAAAACATGCATGTATTGTGTAACATGAGGTCCTATGAGTGTCATCTGATGAAAATAATTGAAGGTTAGTGATTCATTTTATCTCTTCTGGTTTTTGTGAAGCTATATTTACCTGGGAAAAATGGCTGTGATTATTTTTGGTTTGGTGGTGACCTAACATAATCGTTTGTAGTGCTTTCGCTGAAAAGCCTATTTGAAATCGGACACTTTGGTGGGATTAACAACAAGATTACCTTTAAAATGATATAAGACACATGTATGTTTGAGGGATTTTAATTATGAGATTTCTGGTTTTTAAATTTGGCGCCCTGCACTTGGACTGGCTGTTGTCATATTGGTCCCGATATCGGGACTGCAGCCATAAGATTAAAGCACATTGCAACTCCCTTACCTTTTCAAATTCTGTCACTTCCCTCACTGACTTCATACCTTGCTCGCTCTTTCTCTCTCCCTTTCATTCACACTGTCACTCTTGGTTTTCTGAAGTAAGAAATTGTCAGCTCTGCATTTTCCAATAATGTGTGTGCTTATTTCTGATGTGAGCATCAGCTTTAATCTGGCCTCTTATTGATTATACCTGGAAGTTCTTTGAACTGCACAGCTTTCTATCCTCC
The DNA here is from genome assembly GCF_045679555.1 of Salvelinus alpinus. Lineage (NCBI taxonomy): Eukaryota > Metazoa > Chordata > Actinopteri > Salmoniformes > Salmonidae > Salvelinus > Salvelinus alpinus. Next base: position 26,815,122 of record NC_092094.1, on the reverse strand, counting down.
AACACCACCCCTAGTAAAAAACATTATCATCCCGGGACATGAATGTTTGTCTCAAACGGAAGCTTCATTATTTCCTCCTCAGAGATATCTGCACTCTTTCATTGACCTTGTTCAGTGTTGTATAACACATACAGTGAGTATTACAAACATTAGGAAAACCTTCCTAATATTTAGTTACACCCCTCCTCCCCTCCATTTGTCCTCAGAAAAGCCTTAATTTGTCAGGGCATGGACTCTACAAGGTGTCGAAAGCAGGGATGCTGGCCCATGACTCCAATGCATCCCACAGTTCTGTCAAGTAGGCTGCATGTCCATTGGGTGGTGGACCATTCTTAATACACACAAGAAACTGTTTAGCATGAAAAACCCAGCAGCGTTGCAGTTCTTGACACAAACCGGTGCACCTGGCACCAAGAAGGCTTAAAAATCCTTCTTTATCCTGTCTCCCCCCCTTCATCTACACTGATTGAAGTGGATTTAACAAGTGACATCAAGAAGGGATCATAGCTTTCACCTGGTCTGTCATGGAAAGAGCTTGCGTTCTTAATGTTTGTATACTCAGTATATACCACCCAGTGCCCACACTCTGTACTTACACGATAATGATATGATCGTCTGCCATGTAGCTAGATTAGAGATAGATTAGAATAGGGGACTCATGTACACCATATTCATTACATTACTATCTGGAACATTTCACCACCCTGAACACAGCTTGTGTGAACTACTCACTCCTTGAGTGACGATACACACACGATACACATGTGTCTAGTGGGTGTGGCCAGCTGGGGATTCCAGACCGTGTGTGTCCAGGATGTGTCTGGCTGCCGTGCTCAGTCGCAACCTGGGGGGAGAAGACAAAACACACACACAGAAAGACAGGGACCGAGGGACACACACAAAGTTAGTCTCACCGTAATGTCCTGATTGGTCAGAGAATATTGTATTGTATTAGGATCTCTTTTAGTCCTCATTTGGAATAATTTTCCAAGAGTCCATAACTTCTTATGGCTGCAGGGGCAGTATTGAGTAGCTTGGATGAAAGGTGCACAGAGGTGCCCAGAGTAAACGGCCTGCAGTCATAGTTGCTAATATATGCATATTGTTATTAGTATTGGATAGAAAACACTCTGACGTTTCTAAAACTGTTTAAATTATGTCTGTGAGTATAACAGAACTCATATGGCAGGCAAAAACCTGAGAAGAAATCCAAACAGGAAGTGGACATTCTGAGGCTGGTAGATTTTCAACCAAGATCCCATTGAAATCACAGCGAGATATGGATGAGTTTGCACTTCCTTCGGCTTCCACTAGATGTCAACAGTCTGTAGAACCTTGTCTGATGCCTCTACTGTGAGATGGGCCGAATGAGAGGGGAATTAGTCAGGTCTGCCATGACCTGACCATTCTTTGACCATGCGCGTTCACATGAGGGAGCTCAGTTCCATCGCTCAGTTCCATCGCTCATCTGAAGTCAATGTAATTCTCCGGTTGGAACGTTATTCAAGATTTATGTTAAAAACATTCTAAAGATTGATTCAATACATCGCTTGACATGTTTCTACGGACTGATACAGAACTTTTGGACATTTCATCAGGTTTTAGTGAATGCGCTTCCCTGACGTTGGATTTGTTTACCAAACACGCTACAAAAATAGCTATTTGGACATAAATGATGGACATTACCGAAAAAAAACGAAAATTTCTTGTGGAAGTGGGAGTCCTGGGAGTGCATTCCGACAAAGATCAGCAAAGGTAAGTGAAGATTTATAATGCTTTTTATGAGTTTTGTTGACTGCACAATTTGGCGGGTAACTGTATGGCTTGCTTTTATGGCTGAACGCTGTTTTCAGATGATTGAATATTGTGTTTTGCCGTAAAGCTTTTTGAAATCTGACACAGCGGTTGCATTAAGAACAAGTTTGTCTTTAATTCTATGTGAAACATGTATCTTTCATCAAAGTTTCTGATGAGTATTTCTGTTATTTGACGTGGCTCTGCAATTTCTCCGGATATTTTGGAGGCATTTCTGAACATGGCGCCAATGTAAATGGAGGTTTTTGGATATAAATATGAACTTAATCGAACAAGACATATATGTATTGTGTAACATGAAGTCCTATGAGTGTCATCTGATGGAGATCATCAAAGGCTAGTGATACATTTTATCTCTATTTGTGCTTTCTGTGACTCCTATCTTTGGCTGGAAAAATGGCAGAATTTTTCTGTGAGTTGGTGGTGACCAAACATAATCGATTGTGGTGCTTTCGCTGAAAAGCCTATTTGAAATCGGACACTTTGGTGGGATTAACAACAAGATTACCTTTAAAATGGTATAAGATACATGTATGTTTGAGGAATTTAAATTATGAGATTTCTGTTTTGAATTTGGCGCCCTGCACTTTCACTGGCTGTTGTCATATCGATCCCGTTAACGGGATTGCAGCCATAAGAAGTTTTAAACATACAAATTCAATGTATAATCCAAATACATTTTAACATACACTGTATATACAAGTATGTGGACACCCCTTCAAATTAGTGAATTCTGCTATTTCAGTCACACCCGCTGCTGAAAGGTGTATAAAGTTGAGCACACAGTCATGTAATCTCCATAGACAAACATTGGCAGGAGAATGGCCTTCTTGATGAGCTCAGCGACTTTCAACGTGGCACCGTCATAGGATGCCACCTTTCTAACAAGTCAGCTCATCAACGTTCTGCCCTGCTGGAGCTGCCCCGGTCAACTGTAAGTGCTGTTATTGTGAAGTGGAAACTTCTAGGAGAAACGACGGATCAACCGCAAAGTGGTAAGATCACAGAACGAGAACTCCAAGTGCTGAAGCACGTAGCGCGTAACATTTGTCTGTCCTCGGTTGCAACACTCACTACAGAGTTCCAAACTGCCTCTGGAAGCAACGTCAGCACAAGAACTGTTTGTCAGGAGCTTCATGAAACAGGTTTCCATGGCTGAGCAGCCGCACACAAACCTTGGATCACCATGCACAATGCCAAGCCTCGGCTAAAGTGGTGTGAAGCTCACCGCCATTGGTCTCTGGAGCAGTGGAAATGTGTTCTCTGGAGTGATGAATCAGGCCTCACCATCTGGCAGTCCGACGGACGAATCGGAGTTTGGCGGATGCCAGGAGAACACCACCTGCCCAAACCATAGCGCCAACTGTAAAGTTTGGTGGAGGAGGAATAATGGTCTGGGGCTGTTTTTCATGGTTCGGGCTAGACCCCTTAGTTCCAGTGAAGGGAAATCTTAAGGCTACAGCATTCAATGACATTCTAGATGATTCTGTGCTTCCAACATTGTGGCAAAAGTTGGGAAGGCCCTTTCCTGTTTCAGCATGACAATGCCCCCATGCACAAGCGAAGTCCAAACTGAAATGTTTTGTCGAGATCGGTGTGGAAGAACTTGACTGGCCTGCAAGCAGCTTCCTCATTGGTAACAAAAAAAAACTCCAGAGGAACTAGACTAGAGCTGAAGCCTATCCTTTTTTGCCTGGCCAGATAAACTTTCAGAATACATAGCTACAGTCTTTAGAAACAAAGATAGAAAAACAGACGCGTTTCGGCTCCAATACAAATTAAAGCATTTTAATTAATTATGTAAACAGTGCCTTGGTCCTCCTTTCTTTTTGATGACCAATTTACCAAAGAGCACCTTCTGTCTATCAAAACCTACTATTGTGTACCTTAGCAGCGCTTCCTTCTTTCTTTTTCTACTTTAGAACCATTTAAATATAATAAATTGGAAGGTTGTGCATGACTATGGTAGATGTAGGAACCAATCTATTTTTTCAGACTGTCGAGTATTTATCTGGTCAATATGTCAGTGTATTATGTCTGTTTGTAACAGTGTGTTACACACTATCACAATGTATGTAGACACCTGCTCATCGAACATCTCATTCCAAAATCATGGGCATTAATATGGAGTTGGTCTCCCCTACTATAACAGCCTACACTCTCCTGGGAAAGCTTTCCACTAGATGTTTGGAACATTGCTACGGTGATTTGCTTCCATTCAGCCACAAGCATTATTGAGGTCGGGCACTAATGTTGGGCAATTATGCCTGGTTCGCAGTCCGCGTTACAATTCATCTCAAAGGTATTCGATAGGGTTGAGGTAGGCCTCTGCTCTTTAGGGGTTCATGCCAAGGAGGTGAGACTCACAGTCCTGTGGGGGCTACTCTGGGGAGAGGTGGTGGGGGTGCAGAGCGGGCCATCTGAGGGGGAGGGGCTGCAGCTGCAGGAGGAGGAGCCTGGGTGGGCACGGCTGCCCCAGGGGGAGGGATCTCCAACGTCTTCCAGTCCTCCCCTTCTTCCACCATGGGGGCGATCAGAGTCCCCAGATGCACTGCACGACTGCCCTCCTCCATCTGTGGGAAGACAGACACACTTTTAAAATAATAATCACTTCATCAGGTTGCATTTAATTTGACTTAGACTGCTCAAGAAGACTGAGGAGAGGGGGAGAAAGAGAGAGTGCACAAAATAACAAGTAAAAGAATGAGAAAGGAAGAAGAGCACTAGGGAGAAGAAAGAATGGAGAATAAGTGAGGAACTAAAGAGGGAGAGGCCAAATGATAGGAATAATGGAAAGAGAACAACCCCGGAGAGAGAGGGTTTTCAAAATATGTGCACCTCAACACAACATTCATTACTGTTTCCAGAGGGACCATGGGCAGACCTTTCAAATCGCTGTGCATCCATCCCCACTGCCTAATCAATTTACTTCATTTCCCCTGGCCGCTGTTCTGTTCCAAAAAAACACAAACAAGGGTAAAGACTAATAGAGGGGGGAATGGATTGCTTACAGTTTCTTAACCCCCCCTCCCATCGCACATTGATTCTCTCCCTCTCTCTAGCTATCCATTTCCCTTTCTAACAGAGTCAACAAGGCGCAGCATGGATGTCTCTACCCCCTCACAGTCAGCTAGGTGTTTTTCCTCTGTCAATATTGATTAGTTCTAAATGATAGGGCTAGCACAATAGATGGGCCAGGGCCGCGACACTCCATCTATAAAGGGATCCACTTATTGAGCTGTCATTCCTGCTAAAGGGCGTAGCTCTGTTTGCCAGATAGGAAGGCAAAATAAGACAGAAAGCACAACAACAGCTGTTGGCGACAGGGAGAGCCGTCTCTTTTGATCATGGCGACACAGAACTTGATCAGGAAGTTGGTTTCTGCGTTAGATCACACCACAAGCCCTTGTAACTGGCTGAATGTCAGTTGGTTCAGATCACAGTATCAGACAGTTTTGAACCATAAGACTTGGAGGAAAACCCACAGCTGTGACTTGTTCAGCCCCACCTCTTCCAAAGTGCCCAAAGGGTTGACGTTTTTCAATATTAAAGATCAGCTTTAATATTGCAGATGGATTGTAGCTTCCATCAATGTTATTGTCAGTATCATTTCCAATCCCCCATATATTTTTTTGTAAATATTTTGCTTATTTTTTGGCAGGGGACATGGGAATCTTTTAAAATACTTTTACTTATGTCTTACGTTGTACACTTCTTTTAATATATTTTATTTCCAGGGAGTTGTTGTATTTTATTATTTGTTTTACTTTTGAACACTGTTTGGGGTGGGGGGATGCAATACAGTGCACCCCCCCTATTATTGAACTGATTTCATCACCATTTCCAAGGGGGGGTTTGGGATTTTTTGTTTTATTGACGTGGCTTATCTTGTAAACTTTTAATATGATATTTTATTTAATTAGAGATTGATATTATCATTTCTATTTTGCAAATAAAAACATGTTTATAGTCAAGACTTGGCTTTTCCTTGACGGTGACACATTGGCAGTCAGGATCTCTAGTCTCCACTAAGGAGACCTTATCCAACAGGCGGTAGAGAAACAATCTTTTCACTGTTCAGAGATAAAACACCGATGTTCTTCTGCCTAGCATGGACGTGGCTAGAATCTTCAGAGGATAATTAGTAGACTGAAACTAGGGATATAGCTGCTGGAAGGTGACCATTGGTGATCATCAGGTCCTGTTGGAAGGTGAACCTTCGGCCCCAGTCTGAGGTCCTGAGCGCTCTGCAGCAGGTTTTCATCAAGGATCTCTCTGTACTTCGCTACATCTCATCTTTCCCTCAATCCTGACAAGTCTCCCAGTCCTTACCGCCAAAAAACATCCCCACAGCATGATGCTGCCACCACAATGCTTCACAGTGGTTTCCTCCAGACGTGACGCTTGGCATTCAGGCCAAAGAGTTCAATCTTGGTTTCATCAGACCAGACAATCTTGTTTCTCATGGTTTGAGAGTCCTTTAGGTGCCTTTTGGCAAACTCCACGCGGGCTGTCATGTACCTTTAACTGAGTGGCTTCCATCTGGCCATTTTACCATAAAAGGCCTAAATTGGTGAAGTGCTGCAGAGGTGGTTGTCTTTCTGGAAGGTTCTCCCATCTCCACAGAGGAGCTCTAGAGCTCTGTCAGAGTGACCATGGGTTCTCGGTCAACTCGTGGGTGAACAAGGAGTACAGCAGAGTAATGATGAGACACCCCTGGGGTTGCCCTGTGTTAAGAGTCAATGTGGAGGAGGTGTTGTTGCCAATGTTCACAGCCTGTGGTCTTCCTGTCAGAAAGTTAAGGATCCAGTTGCGGGTTGTGTCCAGATCCAGGGCTCTGAGCTTGGTGTCAAGCTTCGATGGAACAATAGTGTTGAATGCTTAACTGTAGTCAATGAACAACATTCTCACATAGGTGTTCCTCTTGTCCAGATGTGTTACGGCCATGTGAATAGCGATAGAAATTGCATCTTTCGTGGATCTGTTGGAGCGGTAGGCAAATTGGGTCCAGTGTACCTGGCATGCCTTGATCTGGTCCTTGACAAGCCTCTTGGAGCACTTCATGATGACCGAGGTGAGCGCGACAGGGCGATAGTCATTTTGGCATGTCAGCTTGTTTTTCTTGGGCACTGGGACAATGGTGGTCTCCTTATAGCAGGTGGACTACAGCCCGAGACAGGGACAAATCAAATCAAATCAAATTTTATTTGTCACATACACATGGTTAGCAGATGTTAATGCGAGTGTAGCGAAATGCTTGTGCTTCTAGTTCCGACAATGCAGTAATAACCAACAAGTAATCTAACCTAACAATTCCACAACTACTACCTTATACACACAAGTGTAAAGGGATAAAGAATATGTACATAAAGATATATGAATGAGTGATGGTACAGAACGGCATAGGCAAGATGCAGTAGATGGTATACAGTCTATACATATGAGATGAGTAATGTAGGGTATATAAACATAAAGTGGCATAGTTTAAAGTGGCAAGGGATACATGTATTACATAAAGATGGCAAGATGCAGTAGATGATATAGAGTACAGTATATACATATACATATGAGATGAGTAATGTAGGGTATGTAAACATTATATTAAGTGGCATTGTTAAAAGTGGCTAGTGATACATTTTTACATAATTTCCATCAATTCCCATTATTAAAGTGGCTGGAGTTGAGTCAGTATGTTGGCAGCGGCCACTAAATGTTAGTGGTGGCTGTTTAACAGTCTGATGGCCTTGAGATAGAAGCTGTTTTTCAGTCTCTCGGTCCCTGCTTTGATGCACCTGTACTGACCTCGCCTTCTGGATGATAGCGGGGTGAACAGGCAGTGGCTCGGGTGGTTGTTGTCCTTGATGATCTTTATGGCCTTCCTGTGACATTGGGTGGTGTAGGTGTCCTGGAGGGCAGGTAGTTTGCCCCCGGTGATGCGTTGTGCAGACCTCACTACCCTCTGGAGAGCCTTACGGTTGTGGGCGGAGCAGTTGCCGTACCAGGCGGTGATACAGCCCGACAGGATGCTCTCGATTGTGCATCTGTAGAAGTTTGTGAGTGCTTATGGTGACAAGCCGAATTTCTTCAGCCTCCTGAGGTTGAAGAGCCGCTGCTGCGCCTTCTTCACAACGCTGTCTGTGTGGGTGGACCAATTCAGTTTGTCCGTGATGTGTACACCGAGGAACTTAAAACTCTCCACCTTCTCCACTACTGTCCCGTCGATGTGGATAGGGGGGTGCTCCCTCTGCTGTTTCCTGAAGTCCACAATCATCTCCTTTGTTTTGTTGACGTTGAGTGTGAGGTTATTTACCTGACACCACACTCCGAGGGCCCTCACCTCCTCCCTGTAGGCCGTCTCGTCGTTGTTGGTAATCAAGCCTACCACTGTAGTGTCGTCCGCAAACTTGATGATTGAGTTGGAGGCGTGCATGGCCATGCAGTCGTGGGTGAACAGGGAGTACAGGAGAGGGCTCAGAACGTACCCTTGTGGGGCCCCAGTGTTGAGGATCAGCGGGGTGGAGATGTTGTTACCTACCCTCACCACCTGGGGGCGGCCCGTCAGGAAGTCCAGGACCCAGTTGCACAGGGCGGGGTCGAGACCCAGGGTCTCGAGCTTGATGACGAGTTTGGAGGGTACTATGGTGTTAAATGCTGAGCTGTAGTCGATGAACAGCATTCTCACATAGGTATTCCTCTTGTCCAGATGGGTTAGGGCAGTGTGCAGTGTGGTTGCGATTGCGTCGTCTGTGGACCTATTGGGTCGGTAAGCAAATTGGAGTGGGTCTAGGGTGTCAGGTAGGGTGGAGGTGATATGGTCCTTGACTAGTCTCTCAAAGCACTTCATGATGACGAGAAGTGAGTGCTACGGGGCGGTAGTCGTTTAGCTCAGTTACCTTAGCTTTCTTGGGAACAGGAACAATGGTGGCCCTCTTGAAGCATGTGGGAACAGCAGACTGGGATAAGGATTGATTGAATATGTCCTTAAACACACCAGCCAGCTGGTCTGCGCATGCTCTGAGGACGTGGCTGGGAATGCCGCCTGGGCCTGCAGCCTTGCGAGGGTTAACACGTTTAAATGTTTTACTCACCTCGGCTGCAGTGAAGGAGAGCCCGCAGGTTTTGGTAGCGGGCCGTGTCAGTGGCACTGTATTGTCCTCAAAGCGAGCAAAAAAGTTATTTAGTCTGTCTGGGAGCAAGACATCCTGGTCCGCGACGGGGCTGGTTTTCTTTTTGTAATCCGTGATTGACTGTAGACCCTGCCACATACCTCTTGTGTCTGAGCTGTTGAATTGCGACTCTACTTTGTCTCTATACTGGCACTTAGCTTGTTTGATTGCCTTGCGGAGGGAATAGCTACACTGTTTGTATTCGGTCATGTTTCCGGTCACCTTGCCCTGGTTAAAAGCAGTGGTTCGCGCTTTCAGTTTCACGCGAATGCTGCCCTCAATCCACAGTTTCTGGTTTGGGAATGTTTTAATTGTCGCTGTGGGTACGACATCGCCAATGCACTTTCTAATGAACTCGCTCACCGAATCAGCATATTCGTCAATGTTGTTGTTGGACGCAATGCGGAACATATCCCAATCCACGTGATCGAAGCAGTCTTGAAGCGTGGAATCAGATTGGTCGGACCAGCGTTGAACAGACCTGAGCGCGGGAGCTTGCTGTTTTAGTTTCTGTTTTCTAGGCTGGAAGCAACAAAATGGAGTCGTGGTCAGCTTCTCCGAAAGGAGGGCGGGGGGGGGCCTTATATGCATCGCGGAAGTTAGTATAACAATGATCCAAGGTTTTACCAGCCCTGGTAGCACAATCGATATGCTGATAGAATTTAGGGAGTTTTGTTTTCAGATTAGCCTTGTTAAAATCCCCAGCTTCGATGAATGCAGCCTCAGGGTGTGTGGTTTCCAGTTTACATAAAGTCAGATAAAGTTTGTTCAGGGCCATCGATGTGGCTGCTTGGGGGGGAATATATACGGCTGTGATTATAATCGAAGATAATTCCCTTGGTAGATAATGCGGTCGACATTTGATTGTGAGGAATTCTAAATCAGGTGAACCGAATGACTTGAGTTCCTGTATGTTGTTATGATCACACCACGTCTCGTTAATCATAAGGCATACACCTCCGCCCCTCTTCTTACCAGAAAGATGTTTTTTTCTGTCGGCGCGATGCGTGAAGAAACCAGCTGGCTGCACCGACTCCGTTAGCGTCTCTCGAGTGAGCCATGTTTCCGTGAAGCAAAGAACGTTACAGTCTCTGATGTCTTTCTGGAATGTTACCCTTGCTCGGATTTCATCAACCTTGTTGTCAAGAGACTGGACATTGGCGAGTAGTATGCTAGGGAGTGGAGCGCATTGTGCCTGTCTCCGAAGCCTGACCAGAAGACCGCTTCGTTTGCCCCTTTTACGGCGTCGTTGTTTAGGGTCGCCAGCTGGGATCAGATCCATTGTACTGGGTGGAAGGCAAAACACAGGATCCGCTTCGGGAGAGTCATATTCCTGGTTGTAACGATGGTGAGTTGACGTTGCTCTTATATTCAGTAGTTCCTCCCGACTGTATGTAATGAAACCTAAGATTACCTGGGGTACCAATGTAAGAAATAACACAAAAAATAAATAAATACTGCATAGTTTCCTAGGAACGCGAAGCGAGGTGGCCATCTCTGTCGGCTGTAGGCGCCGGAAAACGTCAGAGAAAACGCCCCCAGCCGTTCAGCACACACCGAGGATGCAGCCAGGGACGCCATGTTGGCTGGCTGCTTTGTGAGTATTCACTCGAAAGTTTTCCACACGTCAGCCTCAAAGAGTGAAAGCACCTGGTCGTCCGTAGCAGCGAGATTCTTCCTGGATGGATCGGTATTGTCTGCCTCGAAGCGAGCATGAAATGTGTATGCTCGTCTGAGAGGGAGGCTTCGATGGGCACTGCATCGATATTTTGTAGTCCTTGCCATATACAACACGAGTCTATTCAAGTTTGAGTATGTATTATCGTTTTGCATCCCTAGTGGATTTGCGGAGATTGTACCTGCTTGCCTTGTATGCGTTGTGCGCCACCAATACATCAGGGTTCCTTCTGCTGACATTGAATAATGCAGCACGGGCTCTCAGCATGGTACGGATTTCTCCGTTCATCCATTTTTGGTTGGGGTATATCTGGATTTTTATTGTGGGTACAACATCATCAACACATTTCCTAATGCTTGTGATTGACGATGAATATTCCTCAATGTTGATGGATTTTTGTATTCCCCCCTTTTTCTCCCCAAATTTGTGATATCCATTTGGTAGTTAAGATCTTGTCTCCTCGCGGCAACTCCTTAACTTCTACCGAGTCAGAAACCCGGATCCGGGAGCACCCCCCACCCCCCACCAGTAAAAAAGCTGAATAGCATAGCTAGCATAGCGTCACAAGTAAATAGTAGCATCTAAATATCATTCAATCACAAGTCCAAGATACCAGATGAAAGATCCACTTCTTGTGAATCCAGCAATCATTTCTGATTTTTAAAATGTTTTACAGGGAAGACACAATATGTAAATCTATTAGCTAACCACGTTAGCAAAAGACACCATTTTTCTTTGTCCACCATTTTTTCTCTCCACCAGTAGCTATCACCAATTCGGCCAAATAAAGATATTGATAGCCACTAACCAAGAAAAAACCTCATCAGATGACAGTCTGATAACATATTTATTGTATAGGATAGTTTTTGTTAGAAAAATGTGCATATTTCAGGTAGAAATCATAGTTTACAATTGCACCCACCATCACAACTCGACTAGAATAAATACAGAGAGCAACGTGTATTACCAATTTACTCATCATAAAACATTTCATAAAAATAGACAAAGCATAGCAATGGAAAGACACATATCTTGTGAATTCAGACAATATTTCAGATTTTCTAAGCGTTTTACAGCGAAAACACAATAAATCGTTATATTAGCATACCACATGTGCAAACGTTACCCCAGCATGAATCAAAGGCAAGGGGAGCGATAACGTTATGATCACCAAAATATATTAATTTTTTCACTAACCTTCTCAGAATTCTTCCGATGACACTCCTGTAACATCATATTACAAAATACATATAGAGTTTGTTCGAAAATGTGCATATTTAGCCACAAAAAAACGTGGTTATACAATGACAATAGTAGCAAAACTGGCCTGAAAATGTCGGGCGCTATTTTTGAGAGTGATCTAGTCTAATCGATAGCTAATCATAAACTTGACTAAAAAATACAGGGTTGACAGGAATCGAAAGACAAATTAGTTCTTAATGCAATCGCTGACTTACATTTCAAAAATTATCCTTACTGTGCAATACCGGGTCCGCCAAGCGAAGCTACACATAACAAAATGGCGATATATGCGTTTAAAATTTTTCAACAGAACAGCGATTTATCATCATAAATAGTTCTTACTGTGAGCTGTTCTTCCATCAGTATCTTGGGCAATGTATCCTTTCTCCGGTCTAATCGTCTTTTGGTCGAAAGATGTCCTCTTGTCCCGTCGAAATGGCCAATAACGTTCGGTATGTACAGGAAACGTGCCCAGCTCATGGAAGAGGGTCACAAATAAATGCCTCAAAATCGCACTAAACGGATATAAATTGCTATAAAACGGTTTAAATTAACTACCTTATGATGTTTTTAACACCTATAACAAGTAAAAACATGACCGGCGATATATTACTGGCTAAACCAAGGCTTGGAAAGAGGTCGGTCCAACGTCCTTCTCGCGTCGAGCGCAGGGTCCAAAGGAAAGCTACTTCCGGTCTTTTGTGTTTTTATACGGGCCCTGATTGCGCAATCGACTCCATTCAAATTGTCACCACTTACTGACATTTAGAGGAAGGTGTAGGCAGTGTTTGTATCCTCATAGCATACACAGGGACATTAAAACTGACCTGGGACCAGAGGCCAAGATTTCTGAAATCTCACTCCCTGTCAGGGAAAGTGCTGTAGATATAGTTCTGTTCCACTCAGAGACATAATTCCAACGGTTATAGAAACTAGAGAGTGTTTTCTATCCAATAATAACAATAATATGCATATTGTACGAGCAAGAATTGACTACTAGGCAGTTTAATTTGGCAATGTCAAAACAAATAAAGTGCTAACAGCACCCCCTATTGACAAAAGGTTAACGGGCTCGGGATAGGCGAATGTCGTGTCATGCGTCCTTGGAAACAAGAAGCAGCGCAGCTTGGCGGGTCATAACACACTGCTCGCTTAACCCGGAGGCCAGCCGCACCATTGTGTCGGAGGAAACACCGTTCAACTGACGTCCGAAGTCAGCTTGCTGGCGCCCGGCCCACCACAAGGGGTCACTAGAGCACAATGAGCCAAGGAAATCCCCCCGGCCAAACCCTCACGACGCTGGGCCAATTATGCGCCATCCTATGGGGCTACAGGTCACGGCTGGCTGTGACACAACCTGGGATTGAACCATAGGCTGCAGTGGCACCTTAGACTGCTGCGCCACTCAGGAGGTTGGTGGATGAATCTTCGCTGGTGGCTCTATCGAGTTGCTGCTTGTAGGTGGGGAGTAAGAAGAGAGATTTGATCCGATTGGCCAAAATGGGGTGGGGGATGGCCTCGTATGGGTCATGGATGTTTGTGTATATATGGTCAAACACGCTGGATCCTCTTGTAGGGCAGGATACATGTTGGTAATATCAAAAATTGTTTTAGAAAACATACCTCTCCACCCCCCAACTCATACCACAAGCTGTCGATCAATCCATTCAGAATATGGAGAAGCAGTCTGGTTGAAAAGCAGAGTCAAGTGTATTCTCCATAAGCCCCGTTTCATCAATTGAAGCCTTTCTGAGTTCACAAAGTTTATTTTCCAGTGATTAGACATTAGCCATTAGGATAATAGGAAGAGGCTGTGTAGTCCATCTTTTCAGCCTAGCTTGGATTCCCTCTTTCCTTACTCTTCTTTGTCATCGGTGTTAGCTTAGGTCAGGGCTGCCCAACCCTCTTCCTGTAGATCTACCGTCCTGTGGGTTTTCAGTCCAAGAAGCAAAGTCGAGCAGGAACTCGCAAGACGGGTGCCCTCCTCAGCACCGCCATCTTATCCGTGTATACCCCAAAGGGTTATTATGATTCTCCTTGTAACAGATTTATAAACATGAGGACCACTAAAGACAGCAGTGGAGAACGACATGCCACAAATGATTACACATTGACAGGCTGTAATGAGTGTTTGGTTAGGACTGCAGCCAGGTTTTTGACACTGAGTGTATGAGTGAGTGAGAAACAGAGAGCAAGAAGGACAGAGATGGAGCAGTGAGGCAGTTCTTGTGTTTATCCTGCTTATAACCCAGAGTGGAGGATGGGGAAAGGTGGCGGTTGAGGTATCCATACATCTTAATTGTATTGGATCAGTGCAACACCGCAGTATATCATAAACTGTCTCTGACAATCACTGTCCCAATAGACATACATGCAGCTAGTCTATTGTACTACAAAATAAACCTATTCAATTCTCACTGTGACAATGGTGCCTTTTCCTACTCCAGATTAGAGCTTGATGTTATGTGGGACACATACTGAGCAGTGAACAAGGAAATGTACAACCACAGAGTCTTACACAATACTGATGTGCCACACAAAGCATGTGACTGGGGTGTGAGGGAGAGAGAAAGCCCAGTGATGTTCCCTCCCCACTATTAGGCTCTCCATAAACATCAATTAGACAACCAGGTATTTATAGACTTATTTAATACAGCTGCCTAAGAAGCTGCTGCTGGGGGCTGTAATTCACACACACACACACACACACACACACACACAAACACCCCCCTTGCCACTGTCATTTTATTTTTTATTCGTCACATTATGGCATGCCATCTTATGTGTGGATGTCTCCCTCAATGAAGTAAAGACATATATAAGCACAAATTTAAACTAGAGAGAGAGAGTGAGAGAAGAAACACAAACACCACCAGTGGGGCTCAACACTGCCATCATCTGGCTGTTAAAGGACAGCTACTGAGCCATTCAGTCACTCAGAGTCATTTAGTCCTTTACATTATAAGACCTCCTTGATTTCAGTGAAGAACGATAGGTCAAGAGGTGGATGAGGACACCATTTTTAGTAGGCTATGCATGGATTTCAGAAAATAACCATTAATTATATATGATTATATTTATTTTTGTACTGTTAAAAAAATGAAAGTGAGCGATTGGAATCTGAAAAAAAGGCCAAAATAATATTTGTAAATGCCAAAACATTGATTTATGTTTTTAGAGGGAAAGATACGCTGGGACAATTGTGCGCCACCCATTGGATAACCCAATCACGGTCGGATGTGATACATAATAATACTTTTTGTGGTATTATAAATATATATATATATATTTTTTTATTATTTATTGAATATTCGATTAATTAAAGGCAGACTACAGAAGTGGGATACAATAATTGAATGGAGCAGATATACACTGCTCAAAAAAATAAAGGGAACACTTTAACAACACAATGTAACTCCAAGTCAATCACACTTCTGTGAAATCAAACTGTCCACTTAGGAAGCAACACTGATTGACAATAAATTTCACATGCTGTTGTGCAAATGGAATAGACAAAAGGTGGAAATTATAGGCAATTAGCAAGACACCCTCAATAAAGGAGTGGTTCTGCAGGTGGTGACCACAGACCACTTGTCAGTTCCTATGCTTCCTGGCTGATGTTTTGGTCACTTTTGAATGCTGGCGGTGCTTTCACTCTAGTGGTAGCATGAGACGGAGTCTACAACCCACACAAGTGGCTCAGGTAGTGCAGCTCATCCAGGATGGCACATCAATGCGAGCTGTGGCAAGAAGGTTTGCTGTGTCTGTCAGTGTAGTGTCCAGAGCATGGAGGCGCTACCAGGAGACAGGCCAGTACATCAGGAGACGTGGAGGAGGCCGTAGGAGGGCAACAACCCAGCAGCAGGACCGCTACCTCCGCCTTTGTGCAAGGAGGAGCACTGCCAGAGCCCTGCAAAATGACCTCCAGCAAGCCATAAATGTGCATGTGTCTGCTCAAACGGTCAGAAACAGATTCCATGAGGGTGGTATGAGGGCCCGATGTCCACAGGTGGGGGTTGTGCTTACAGCCCAACACTGTGCAGGACGTTTGGCATTTGCCAGAGGACACCAAGATTGGCAAATTCGCCACTGGCGCCCTGTGCTCTTCACAGATGAAAGCAGGTTCACACGCACATGTGACAGACGTGACAGAGTCTGGAGACGCCGTGGAGAACGTTCTGCTGCCTGCAACATCCTCCAGCATGACCGGTTTGGCGGTGGGTCAGTCATGGTGTGGGGTGGCATTTCTTTGGGGGGCCGCACAGCCCCCCATGTGCTCGCAAGAGGTAGCCTGACTGCCATTAGGTACCGAGATGAGATCCTCAGACCCCTTGTGAGACCATATGCTGGTGCGGTTGGCCCTGGGTTCCTCCTAATGCAAGACAATGCTAGACCTCATGTGGCTGGAGTGTGTCAGCAGTTCCTGCAAGAGGAAGGCATTGATGCTATGGACTGGCCCGCCCGTTACCCAGACCTGAATCCAATTGAGCACATCTGGGACATCATGTCTCGCTCCATCCACCAACGCCACATTGCACCACAGACTGTCCAGGAATTGGCGGATGCTTTAGTTCAGGTCTGGGAGGAGATCCCTTAGGAGACCATCCGCCACCTCATCAGGAGCATGCCCAGGCGTTGTAGAGAGGTCATACAGGCACGTGGAGGCCACACACACTACTGAGCCTCATTTTGACTTGTTCTAAGGACATTACATCAAAGTTGGATCAGCCTGTAGTGTGGTTTTCCACTTGAGTTTGAGTGTGACTCCAAATCCAGACCTCCATGGGTTGATAAATTTGATTTCCATTGATAATTTTGGTGTGATTTTGTTGTCAGCACATTCAACTATGTAAAGAATATTTCATTCATTCAGATCTAGGATGTGTTATTTTAGTGTTCCCTTTATTTTTTTGAGCAGTATATATATATATATATATATATACACACTTGAAACCTTTCCCTCAGCCATCACATGCGGAAACGGTCAGAAAAGTTGGGAGACTGGGATACAGTGAGTGTGACGTCGCTCTTCTTCAGCTCCAGCACATAGGTCTAATGTGACATAGGTCTACTGTGGTCTATGACATAGGTCTTTAGTGCTGTCACATCAACTAACTACATTGCAATGTGACATTGTTCTGAATTTTTTTTCCT
The DNA here is from genome assembly GCF_045679555.1 of Salvelinus alpinus. NCBI lineage: Eukaryota > Metazoa > Chordata > Actinopteri > Salmoniformes > Salmonidae > Salvelinus > Salvelinus alpinus. The sequence continues at coordinate 26,798,067 of NC_092094.1, read as the reverse complement.
GTACATCATGTGCTTGATATTTAAGGTGCTTGTTATTTTTTAATCATTCTTTCCAGTATGTATTAGTATGCTCAAGATATAGTAATTTAACTAAATGGAGCAGATTTTGTGGTGTTATTTGTTTTGTCTTTTCTGGTGGATTAACTTCTTATGGCTGCAGGGGCAGTATTGAGTAGCTTGGATGAAAGGTGCACAGAGGTGCCCAGAGTAAACGGCCTGCTCCTCAGTCATAGTTGCTAATATATGCATATTGTTATTAGTATTGGATAGAAAACACTCTGAAGTTTCTAAAACTGTTTGAATTATGTCTGTGAGTATAACAGAACTCATATGGCAGGCAAAAACCTGAGAAGAAATACAAACAGGAAGTGGAAATTCTGAGGCTGGTGGATTTTCAACCAAGCTCCCATTGAAATCCCAGCGAGATATTGATGAGTTTTCACTTCCTACGGCTTACACTAGATGTCAACAGTCTGTAGAACTTTGTCTGATGACTCTACTGTGAAGGGGGGCCGGATGAGAGGAGAATTAGTCAGGTCTGCCATGACCTGACCATTCTTTGACCATGCGCGTTCACATAAGAGCGAGCTCCGTTCCATCGCTCATCTGAAGTCAATGTAATTCTCTGATTGGAATGTTATTCAAGATTTATGTTAACAACATTCTAAAGATTGATTCAATATATCGTTTGACATGTTTCTACTGACTGTTACGGAACTTTTGGACATTTCGTCATATTTTAGTAAACGCGCTTTGTGACTTTGGAATTGTTTACCAAACGCGCTAACCAAAGTAGCTAATTGGACATAAATAACTGACATTATCGAACAAATCAAGCATTTATTGTGGACCTGGCATTCCTGGGAGTGCATTCTGATGAATATCATCAAAGGTAAGGGAATATTTATCATGTCATTTCTGGTTTCTGTTGACTCCAACATGGGGGCTAATTTGACTATAGTTCTAAGTGCCGTCTCAGATTATTGCATGGTTTGCTTTTTCCGTAAAGTTTTTTGGAAATCTGACACAGCGGTTGCATTAAGGAGAGGTAAATCTATAATTCCATGTGTATAACTTGTATTATCATATACATTTATGATGAGTATTTCTGTTGAATATATGTGGCTATGCACTATCACTGGATGTTTTTGGAACTAGTGAATGTAACACGCCAATGTAAACTCAGATTTTTTTATATAAATATGAACTTTATCAAACAAAACATACATGTATTCTGTAACATGAAGTCCTATGAGTGTCATCTGATGAAGATCATCGAAGGTTAGTGATTAATTTTAACTCTATTTGTGCTTTTTGTGACTCCTATCTTTGGCTGGAAAAATGGCTGTGCTTATTCTGTGGCTTGGTGGTGACCTAACATAATCGTTTGTGGTGCTTTCGCTGAAAAGCATATTTGAAATCGGACACTTTGGTGGGATTAACAACAAGATTACCTTTAAAATGGTATAAGACACATGTTTGTCTGAGGAATTTTAATTATGAGATTTCTGTTGTTTTGAATTTGGCGCCCTGCACTTTCACTGGCTGTTGTCATATCATCCCGTTACCGGGATTGCAGCCATAAGAAGTTTAAACTGAAATTGCAACCAATCACGGCCGGTTGTGATACAGACAACCTAACTTAGAAATACATTTGGCGATATAATTCTCCCCCAACCGTCCCTCTAGGCAAGTCTATAATCCAGCTACCTAATAGCCATATTAGCGCTGAACAACGTGACCATGTGTGTTTTGAAAGTGTATTTTCCAGTATGCAACAATTTATTAACTTTCATTAGACAACTTTGTTCCAATATTTCTGTAATTCAGTGATATTTATTCCCATAGTAAATCGTTATTGATCCATAACAAAAAAAATAACTTAAAAAAAAAATCATTAAGATTTTTATCATTATTTTATTACCTGAATCGTAAAGATGTCATTTTTAGTTATTGTTTTAGTTTGAACGTGCAGACTGGCACTAAGAACAGCGAGAACGTTTCCCTAGTCAGCGCCAATATTTGTGCAATGCCCCTTAAAGTGTTGCTCTGTGCTACCAAGTGTGGCGGGGTGGGGGTCCATCCCCCCTCCCCCATGGGCTAGGTCCGTCTTCTGTCCGCGGCTCTGTGGCCAATCAATTATTTATTTCTGTTTTTAGCGGGAGAGAAACCAAAATCTACAGTCATCTCATTAATCTCACAGTAGAGGACAGCATGGGTATTGAACCAGCATCTGTAGCAACACAGCTGGCACTGCTATACAGTGTCTTAAACCGTTGCACCACTCAGGCACCCTACAACATGACCGGTCGGGAGCGGGCTACAGTACTACAGTAAGAGCAAAATAATCCTAACAAAATTAAATAATAAAAACCTTAGAGTAACAACAGTTTTAGTAAGTAATACTGAAGTCGTGCACAATTATCAGTTTCTATTTAGGTTTATGTTGCCCATTCATTGTCAGTTAGAGACACAGTAGGACCCAAAAGCATAATCAGTGCTCGAACTTCCTTGTACTGGTCTGGGGCAATGAAGTGGTGACGCAGGGTATCGTCTAAACCACAAATTGCCTCTAAATCCCGCAGCATAATCACAAAACTTTTAGTGGATCACCACTGTACCATTTCTATAGGAGTAGTTAAAACAAGCTCATAATGGAGTTTTCAGTATATCAAAAAGCCTTTTTCCAGAATGAAAGGATTTAATAGCCTAAAAAAGTTAATCCTCTAATTTGGCCTTCGCACTGATCTTTTTGTGCATATGTAAAATATATATATATATATTATTTGGAAAGTATTCCTTACTGTAATCGTTATTCAGAGGGTGAGGATGAGACGGAAAATAAAACATCTGCTTTACCCTTGTGTAGTTGTCAGAGTCGCGTGTATAGGTGGCAGGGAAGTCAGGCACAGAAGAGTCAAACGGAGTGTAAAATGGAGACTTTTAATGAATGTCCCAGTAACATGCTCCATATTTAACAGAGGGTTAAATACACAACAGGTAATGGATGGAATTGAAAACAGGTGTGTGGGAAGACAAGACAAAACCAATGGAAAAAGAAAAATGGATCGATGATGGCTAGAAGACCGGTGACGTCGACCGCCGAGCACCGCCCGAACAAGGAGAGGAAACGACTTCGGCCTAAGTCGTGACAGTACCCCCCCCTGACGCGCGGCTCCAGCAGCGCGTCGACACCGGCCTCGGGGACGACCCGGAGGGCGAGGTGCAGGGCGATCCGGATGGAGGCGGTGGAACTCCTTTAACATGGAAGGATCTAACACGTCCTCCACCGGAACCCAGCATCTCTCCTCCGGCGCGTACCCCTCCCAGTCCACGACGTACTGAAGGCCCCTCGCCCGACGTCTCGAATCCAAAATGGATCGAACAGAGTACGCCGGGACCCCCTCGATGTCTAGAGGAGGCGGAGGAACATCACGCACTTCAGCCTCCTGGAGCGGGCCAGCCACCACCGGCCTGAGGAGAGACACATGGAACGAGGGGTTAATACGGTAATTACTGGGCAGTTGTAACCTATAACATACCTCGTTCACTCTCCTCAGGACTTTAAACGGCCCCACAAACCGCGGACCCAGCTTCCGGCAGAGCAGGCGGAGGGGCAGGTTTCGGGTCGAGAGCCAGACCCTGTCCCCTGGTGCGAACACCGGGGCCTCACTGCGGCGACGGTCTGCGCCAATTTTCTGGCGCCTTATGGCGCGCTGAAGGTGGACGTGGGCTGCCTCCCAGGTTTCCTCAGCGCGCCGAAACCAATTGTCCACCGCAGGAGCCTCGGTCTGACTCTGATGCCAAGGAGCCAGAACCGGCTGATACCCTAATACACATTGAAAGGAGTAAGGTTAGTGGAGGAGTGACGTAGTGAGTTCTGGGCCATCTCTGCCCAGGGCACGAACTTCGCCCACTCCCCCGGCCGGTCCTGGCAATAGGACCGCAGAAACCTGCCCACATCCTGGTTAACTCTCTCCACCTGCCCATTACTCTCGGGGTGAAAACCTGAGGTAAGACTAACCGAGATCCCCAGACGTTCCATGAACGCCTTCCAGACCCTTGATGTGAACTGGGGACCCCGATCAGACACTATATCCTCAGGCACCCCATAGTGCCGGAAAACGTGTGTAAACAGGGCCTCTGCAGTTTGTAAGGCCGTAGGGAGACCGGGCAAAGGGAGGAGACGACAGGACTTCGAAAACCGATCCACAACGACCAGGATCGTGGTGTAACCCTGTGACGGTGGAAGATCAGTCAAAAAATCCACCGACAGGTGCGACCACGGCCGTTGAGGAACGGGTAAAGGTTGAATCTTACCTCTGGGCAGGTGTCTAGGAGCCTTGCACTGGGCGCACACCGAGCAGGAGGAAACGTAAATCCTCACGTCCTTAGCTAAAGTGGGCCACCAGTACCTCCCATCAAGACAGCGCATCGTCCGACCTATCCCAGGATGACCAGAGGAGGGTGACGTGTGAGTCCAATAGATCAATCGGTCGCGGACAGCAGACGGAACGTACAGACGACCAGCTGGACACTCAGGAGGAGAGGGCTCTGCACGTGACGCCCGCTCAATGTCCGCGTCCAGCTCCCACACTACTGGCGCCACCAAACACGAAGCTGTGAGTATGGGAGTGGGATCCATGGACCGCTCCTCTGTGTCATACAGCCGAGACAATGCGTCTGCCTTGACGTTCTGGGAGCCTGGTCTGTAAGTAAGAGTAAACACAAAACGAGTGAAAAACATGGCCCACCTTGCCTGGCGAGGATTCAGTCTCTTCGCCTGCCGGATGTACTCCAGATTGCGGTAGTCAGTCCAGATAAGAAAAGGGTGTTTAGCCCCCTCAAGCCAATGCCTCCACGCCTTCAAGGCTTTTACGACAGCTAACAGCTCCCGGTCCCCCACATCATAGTTTCGCTCCGCCGAGCTGAGCCTCTTCGAAAAGAAAGCACAGGGGCGAAGCTTCAGTGGCACACCCGAACGCTGAGAGAGCACTGCTCCTATCCCAGCTTCGGATGCGTCCACCTCCACTATGAATGGCAAAGAGGGATCCGGATGAGCCAACACAGGCACCGGTAAACAGAGTCTTCAGGTGTCCAAAAGCCCTGTTCGCCTCAGCCGACCACTGCAAGCGCACCGGGCCCCCCTTTAGCAGTGAGGTACTGGGAGCAGCAACCTGACCAAAACCCCGGATAAACCTCCGGTAGTAATTGGCAAACCCTAAAAAACACTGCACCTCCTTTACCGTGGTTGGAGTTGGCCAATTACGCACGGCTGTAATGCGGTCGCTCTCCATTTCCACTCCTGAAGTGGAAATCCGATGCCCTAGGAAGGAGATGGATTGTTGGAAGAACAAGCATTTCTCAGCCTTGACATATAGATCATGCTCCAACAGGCGACCAAGCACCCTGCGCACCAGGGACACATGCTCGGCGCGTGTAGCGGAGTATATCAGAATATCATCGATATACACCACTACACCCTGCCCGTGCAGGTCCCTGAAGATCTCATCTACGAATGATTGGAAGACTGATGGAGCATTCATCAACCCATATGGCATGACAAGGTACTCATAATGACCTGAGGTGGTGCTAAATGCCGTCTTCCACTCATCACCCTTCCGAATACGCACCAGATTGTACGCACTCCTGAGATCCAATTTTGTGAAGAAGCGTGCCCCGTGTATTGACTCAATAACGGTATTTATCAGAGGTAGCGGGTAACTATATTTCACCGTGATTTTATTGAGACCTCGATAATCAATGCACGGGCGTAAACCGCCATCCTTCTTCTTCACAAAAAAGAAACTCGAAGAGACGGGTGAAATGGATGGCTGAATGAACCCCTGACGCAGGGATTCAGAGACATATGTATCCATAGCCACCGTCTCCGCTTGCGACAGGGGATACACGTGACTCCTGGGATATGCAGCGTCTACCAGGAGATCTATCGCACAATCCCCCCGTCGATGGGGTGGTAATTGAGTCGCCTTCTTTTTACAGAAGGCGAGAGCCAAATCGGCATATTCTGGGGGAATGCGCACGGTGGAGACCTGGTCTGGACTTTCCACCGTAGTAGCACCAACGGAAACCCCTAAACACCTACCTGAGCACTCTCGCGACCACCCCGTGAGAGCCCTCTGTGGCCAAGAATCAGTGGTGTTATGACAAGCTAACCAGGGTAGGCCTAGCACCACAGAATACGCAGGGGAATCAATAAGAAAAAGACTAATCTTCTCCTTGTGACCCTCCTGCGTTATCATATACAAAGGTGCAGCGACCTCCCTGATAAACCCTGACCCTAATGGTCGACTATCTAAGGCATGAATAGGGAAAGGCATATCCACAGAAACAATAGGGATCCCTAAACTATGAGCTAAATTTTAATTAATGAAATTCCCAGCCGCGCCTGAATCTACTAGCGCCTTATACTGGGAATGCAGGGAAAAATCCGGAAAAGTGACAGAGACAAACATTAGTGCAATAGAGGGCTCTGGATGAGAATGGTGCCTACTCACCTGGGGTGATGCCAGAGTGCCCTGCCTGCCTTCTCTATTCCCAGAAGAACCAACCCGGCACCGACCAGCAGTGTGATCTCTGCGACCATAGATGGTGCTCGAGCGGGAACCCCCTCCGGTCTCCCTGCGCACCATCCCTCCCAATTCCATAGGTTCGGGAGAGAGGGTGCGGGAGGATGGAACAACCAGACCCCGATCTAGACGTCCACGAGTAGCCAGCATGTTGTCCAGCCTGATGGACATGTCCACCAGCTGGTCGAAGTTGAGGGTGGTGTCTCTACAGGCCAGCTCCCGACGGACGTCCTCTCGTAGACTACAACGGTAATGGTCGATCAGGGCCCTGTCGCTCCATCCAGCGCCGGCAGCCAAGGTCCTAAACTCCAAAGCAAACTCCTGTGCACTCCTCGTCTCCTGCCTCAGATGATAGAGGCGCTCACCCGCCGCTTTGCCTTCGGGTGGGTGGTCGAATACTCTCCGGAAATGACGGGTGAACTCCTTAAAATGGTCCAACGCCGTATCCTCCTCTCTACACACAGCGCTGGCCCACTCCCGGGCTTTCCCGGTGAGGCATGAGACGAGGGCGCAACTCTTCTCCCGGTCGGATGGTACTGGGGCCAGATACAAGCTCAGTTTAAGGAGGAAACCCTGGCAGCCGGCAGTATCTCCGTTGTATCCCGTGGGTAGGGGTAAATGGATTTTGTTTGGTTCAGGAGGGGAAAACGCGTTCAAGGGAGATCCCAGTTGTGGTGGTGGAGGCGCTGGAGAAACTCCCTGTCTCTCCCAGCGGTCCATATTCTGGACAATGCGATCCATGACGTCGTGTCCTCTCCTGCTGACTTCATATATTTTTGGTCAGAGATTCTGTCAGAGTCGCGTGTATAGGTGGCAGGGAAGTCAGGCGCAGGAGAGTCAAACGGAGTGTAAAATGGAATCTTTTAATGAATGTCCCAGTAACATGCTCCATAACACTCAATAAGAAAATAACATAAACAAATATGGGTACGAAGACCCGTCGCGCATCTATACACATAAACACAACACTAACAATAAACAATCTCTGACAAAGACATGAGGGGAAACAGAGGGTTAAATACACAACAGGTAATGGATGGAATTGAAAACAGGTGTGTGGGAAGACAAGACAAAACCAATGGAAAATGAAAAATGGATCGATGATGGCTAGAAGACCGGTGACGTCGACCGCCGAGCACCGCCCGAACAAGGAGAGGCAACGACTTCGGTAGAAGTCGTGACAGTAGTCTTAACATTGCCCAAGGGTAAAAATGACCCCTATAATAAAGCAGCTTAATTGAATTTTAAACCTCAAATTTATTTTGCATGAATAAACAACCTGTCATTCATCACAAACTTTGTGAATATCTGGGTTTTCCCTCTTCACAATTAAGAAAAGACTGCATTTAATCAGTGGACACCACTCATTTTTATAACACCTGTCATAATTGTTTTCTTTACTAAAGTAGTGTTTTATTATTATTATTGCTAAAGGTACTGCATAGGTGTAAACATACATTTTTTAGCAAGAGATAGCACTTGTGTAGCCTAAGAAAGTAGCAGAAATGTGCAGAAAGTACTATTGAATGCATTTACTTGAAGGGAAACAATAAGTCTTGAACTTTTTTGGGCAACATAGTGATATATTTGTATATACTGTACAATGAGGAATTAAACTACAAAATACTAGTCTTCTCCCATTTTTTTGAACCATTGCCCCCACCCACAAGGTGTATAAACAACAACAATAAATAAGAATAAGATCGATACAAAACAAAAACGTGAATAACATAAATCAATTAACTCTAAATAGCACATGTAGGACAGTATGCAAGTGTGTGTGCATGGAATTTGTATTGCTCACATGTGCAGCACATAGTATTGGTTTTGCAGTCCTTTTTTGGGGGGCAGAATTGGGATATCCTCCTCTTGCCTGCCCCAGCTGCAGCCTCAGGTGGATCAGGACAAGATTCAGCCCCCTGAACAGCTTTCACAAGCGCTGCAGAGGCTGCTATGTGGGGAAGTTGCTCACTTTGAATGTCTGAAGTTACAAGTGCCTTTCCTAGCTGCTCCAGAAATACCCTCCTCTTGTTCCGCTTATCAGGCATCCAGGTAGGGTTGATCTTGTTCCTTATCATGAAGGCATTGTATGATGACAGGGGCCAGCGGGAAGTCACCCTCCTGCAGTTGTAAGTTCCAATTACCTTGTCCAGGTTGTCCACGACTCCTTTGTTGTGGTTGTAGTCCAGGATGATGGCTGGCTTCCTGTCCTCACAATCACTGATCTCAGCTGTTTTATGCAGTGTGCTCAGGAGGACCACACTCTTGTTCCACTTTGGGAGGTAAGAAACTAGAGTGGTGGTGGGGGTGAAGGCAAACTTTGATGAGGCCTCTCTCCCCCTTGTTGCGTGGCGTGCAGGGGGGGAGCTCAGGCTTGTTCTTTCTAACTGTGCCAACCATGATGATCTTCCTCTTCAGGAGCTGCGGGCTGAGTTTAATCAATAGCACACAATCTCAATTTCTCATTGTATGTGTGTGTCTTCATGGTTTTTGTGGTGTGTAAATTATTTATAACTTCCGGGTCAAAAATGACCCTTTGACAATCTTTGTACCCTGGTGGTGTACAGCTTTCATGGAAATATGAGCAAATGCGATGTTTCACTTTTTCTAATGTTGGGGTCACTCTCGGAAAATCATCAAATTTCAAGTTACATTTTTTTTTTTTGGTTGTTCTCTGCTGTTAAACATAGTGGCGGGTCATTTTTGACCCTTAAGACAACACAAAGGTTAAAATGTTTAGCTTCCTCATTCTGAGAATCATGGATGACTCCATCTTTAGTAACGGGTTTTTGCTAATTATTTTAGGTAGCGTTCCTGTGTTGGAGATTCAGGAAGAATGTGGTGCATTTTTCTCAATATTCCATCCAGGTTACATAATTTTTGTAATATCAAATTAGATCGTTCTTGAATAAGTTCCTCCAGTTCTTTTAGTTTTTCCACCAACTTGTTTTATATCTCTGTAGTTCTGTTTTTATTGCTATCTGCCTTTTGTTTGTGTATTTCCTTTGTTAGTCTTGTCTCTTTTGTCCATAATATTTGTGATCTGCTTAACTTCTCTAGGATAGGGGGCAGCATTTTCACCTTTGGATAAATAGCGTGCCCAATTTCAACTTCCTTCTACTCATCCCCAGAATATAAGATATGCATATTATTAGTCGATTTGGATAGAAAACACTCTGAAGTTTCTAAAACTGTTTGAATCATGTCTGTGAGTATCACAGAACTTATGTAGCAGGCAAAACCTCGAGGACTAACCATTCAGATTTTTTTTTTTGAGGTCACCGTCTGTTCAATGGGATTTCATAGGGATACTAGATTTCCAATCAACCTGTTTGCAGTTCCTACCGCTTCCACTGGATGTCACCAGTCTTTGGAAATAGGTTGAGGTTATTCCTTTGTCCAGATGGCAATGGCTTCATGGCGTTTGTCGTATACAGTTTTATGTCAGTGTTGATGAGGGAGAAAGGCCTCTGACTTGAACAGAGTTGGGTCTTTACATTTTTTTATGTAACAGAGAGATAATTGCAGTAAACATTTCTATTGAAAAAGCCGATTTGAATAATGTTTTTACCATTTCCAATAATATAGAACCAAGTTCAGACAAACAGGTTAAATAAAATTCTGCCATCCCATCCAGGGGATATACATTGGTTCATGTCTTTCATTGCTTCGTGCAGTTCACTGAGTATTATTTGTACATCTAGAGAATATGCATTGTCGGAAGAGAGTTGCGGTTGATTCAAGCCCTCAACAACTGCTCTAATGCTGTCTGAGGTATTTTGTACTTCAAAAACGTACAACTTTTCATAGACATTTTTCAATTCTAAATTAATTGATGGTGAATCACGCAAGAGAACATCATCAGACTGAATGAAACAATGTCAGCAAGACTATCATTATTGCATAATTTATTAGATAAGAGGAATATAAGTCTATTACCGTCCAGATAATCAGTTTGTCCGACTGTGAATTAGAAATTCTGCTCTTAATCTGAGTAAGGAATTTAACTCAGATTTGATGATTAATAATTATCTCTCCTTCTCGGAGGAGAAACTGTTCTGCTGTTGATGAGTTAGTAAGGATAAAGTGGATTTTTTTTTGACTTGTTCAAACCAGATGCAAATGCTAGTGTATTGTTTCTAATGAACATTTTACTGGCATCCCACAGGAATCTATTGTTATTCACAGACTCCTTATGAGGATAAATTAATGTAAATCAGATCTGAATTGACTACAGAAATCCATATTTTTTAAGAGAGTGATATTACATATCCACCTTGTAGCAGGATTTGAAGAATTGGTTATAGATCATTTGCACAAATATGCATTATGATCAGACATAGACATATGTACAATTTTCACCCTTCTGAACTCATTTTCACCTTCTGAACTAGATGCACTAACTATGATAACAGTAATATGTAATCTATCCTTGAAACTGATCAGTGCCTACCGGAGTAAAATGTATATTCTTTCAGCTGTGGATTGTGCACTCTCCATACATCTGCTAGCGCAACATCAGAGACCATATTTTGCAATGCTATGTTGGCTGATGGTGGACTACCCAATTTGTTAGATTTATCCATTGTCGGGTGTTTGTCGGAGTTTTTGTATTTATATCACCACCCAAGACTACATGGAATCAGATATTCCAAAAAGTATTTAGGATAAAATAAACAAATAATCGTAAGTATTAGGGGCATATGCAGAAATAAAAACTTTTTTCCTAGAGAAAATGCCTTACACATAGGCAATCCTTCCTTCTTGATCATTCCCTCGGTCTAATTTATAAAACTTGAGATTACGGCGAAATAGAATAATTACCCCTTTTGATTTATTATTAGCAGAAGAAAAGGCAGCCACCTTAAAGTTGTTGTTTTCTATTTTGCTTATATCATTATATGAGTTTCCTGGAGCATTGCAAAATCTTCTCCTTTCCTAATCACAATAACAAAACAACTAGTACGTTTTTTACTCCTCCGTTCATTTATGCCCTTTAAGTTCCAAGAAAGTACAGATAGATTAAACATAAAAAAGAGTAAAATACTTTGCAAATGTAAAAGTAAATAAAACAGTTAATAGATGATTAATCAATAAATGAGAATAGAATATGTAAAAAAAATATATATATATATACGTTTACCAAGAGCCCTCCCAGATCGCAACCTGCTTTTTGTAGGTCTGAACTTCCCATTAGCGGTGCATGAAATTGTCACTTTTGCACTTGTTTTTAAGGACACGCCTCAAATACCCCTCCCACCTCAGTGCAAGCGAGCTGATGTTAGTCAGTTAAATTGCCGAACCCGTCGTTAGGGCTGTGCACCACCAATGACAGTGCACCAGTTTTTGCATGATAAAATTGCAAACTAACATTTGACACTTGCGCCTCCTTAGCACCAGCCGAAGATAGAGCCTCCAGTCTTACTAACCTTTCGATCACTGGCTGCTCTGATTCTCCCTTTAGGCTTGTACTAGGTGTTGAAATGCATGGGGAGGGAGTTACTAGATGTTGAAATGCATGGGAATGGAGTTACGAAATGTTGAAATGCATGGGCAGGGAGTTACTAGATGTTAAAATACATGGGGAGGGGGTTACTAGATGTTGAAATGCATAGGGAGGGAGTTATTAGATGTTGAAATACATGGGGAGGGAGTTACTAGATCTCCCTACAATGTAGAAAATAGTAAAATTGTATTAAAACCCTTGAATGAGTGGACATGATTTGGAAAGGCACACGTCTATATAAAAGGGTCCCACAGTTGACAATGCATGTCAGAGCAAAAACCAAGCCAAGAGGATGAAGGAACTGTCTGTAGAGCTCCGAGACAGGATTGTGTCGAAGGACATATCTGGGGAAGGGTACCAAAACATTTCTGCAGCATTGAAGGTCCCCAAGAACACAGCGGCCTCCATCATTCTTAAATGGAAGAAGTTTGAAATTACCAAGACTCTTCCTAGAGCTGTCCGCTGGCCAAACTGAGCAATCGGGGGATAAGGGCCTTGGTCAGTGAGGTGACTAAGAACACGATGGTCTCTCTGACAAAGCTCTAGAGTTCCTCTGTGGAGATGGGAGAACCTTCCAGAAGGACAACCATCTCTGTAGCACTCCACCAATCAGGCTGAAGTCACTCCTTAGTAATTCACATGACAGCCTGCTTGGAGTTTGCCAAAAGGCATCTAAAGACTCGCAGACCATGAGAAACAAGATTCTCTGGTCTGATGAAACGAAGATTGAACTCTGGCCTGAATGCAAAGTGTCACGTCTGGAGGAAACCTGGCACCATCCCTACGGTGAAGCATGGTGGTGTCAGCATCATGCTGTGGGGATGTATTTCAGCGGCAGGGACTGGGAGACTAGTAAGGATCAAGTCAAAGATGATCAGAGCAAAGTACAGAGAGATCTTTGATGAAAACCTGCTCCAGAGCACTCAGGACCTCAGACTGGGGCCGAAGGTTCACCTTCCAACAGGACAACGACCCTAAGATCACTGCCAAGACAATGTGGCTTCAGAACAAGTCTCTGAATGTCCTTGAGCAGCCCAGCCATAACCTGGACTTGAACCTGATCAAACATCTCTGGAGAGACCTGAAAATAGCTGTGCAGTAACGCTCCCTATCCAACCTGACAGAGCTTGAGAGGATCTGCAGAGAGAAACTCCCCAAGAAACTCATACCCAAGACTCAATGCTGTAATCACTGCCAAAGATGCTTCAATGAAGTACTGAGTAAAGGATCTGAATACTTATGTAAATGTGATTTAAATGTTTGATAAATTAGAAGAAAAGAAATTCAAACCAGTTTTTGCTTTGTCATTACGGGTATTGTGTGTAGAATGATAAAAAAAAAATGGTTTTTAATACTACTTTAGAATACGGCAATAACGTAACAAAATGTGGAAAAAGGGGTCTGAATACTTTCCGAGGCACTGTACATACGGCATGTTACACAGTCTGAATACTGGATCTGGGGAAACACTGGGAGGTGCTTGGGCTCTCATCGATGAGAGAAGTTTGTCAGGTTCAGTAAAGCCTCAAACAAATTGTACGCAACAGTGAAATGGGCACAGAACAGGGCTCCGGGCAGCCGAGCGGAAATGGAGGAAAACTCACCTCCCTGCGGACCTGGCATCCTTTCACTCCCTCCTCTCTACATTCTCCTCTTCTGTCTCTGCTGCTAAAGCCACTTTCTACCACTCTAAATTCCAAGCATCTGCCTCTAACCCTAGGAAGCTCTTTGCCACCTTCTCCTCCCTCCTGAATCCTCCCCCCCCCCCCCCCCTCCTCCCTCTCTGCGGATGACTTCGTCAACAATTTTGAAAAGAAGGTCGACGACATCCGATCCTCGTTTGCTAAGTCAAACGACACCGCTGGTTCTGCTCACACTACCCTACCCTGTGCTTTGACCTCTTTCTCCCCTCTCTCTCCAGATGAAATCTCGCGTCTTGTGACGGCCGGCCGCCCAACAACCTGCCCGCTTGACCCTATCCCCTCCTCTCTTCTCCAGACCATTTCCGGAGACCATCTCCCTTACCTCACCTCGCTCATCAACTCATCCTTGACCGCTGGCTACGTCCCTTCCGTCTTCAAGAGAGCGAGAGTTGCACCCCTTCTGAAAAAACCTACACTCGATCCCTCCGATGTCAACAACTACAGACCAGTATCCCTTCTTTCTTTTCTCTCCAAAACTCTTGAACGTGCCGTCCTTGGCCAGCTCTCCTGCTATCTCTCTCAGAATGACCTTCTTGATCCAAATCAGTCAGGTTTCAAGACTAGTCATTCAACTGAGACTGCTCTTCTCTGTGTCACGGAGGCGCTCCGCACTGCTAAAGCTAACTCTCTCTCCTCTGCTCTCATCCTTCTAGACCTATCGGCTGCCTTTGATACTGTGAACCATCAGATCCTCCTCTCCACCCTCTCCGAGTTGGGCATCTCCGGCGCGGCCCACGCTTGGATTGCGTCCTACCTGACAGGTCGCTCCTACCAGGTGGCGTGGCGAGAATCTGTCTCCGCACCACGTGCTCTCACCACTGGTGTCCCCCAGGGCTCTGTTCTAGGCCATCTCCTATTCTCGCTATACACCAAGTCACTTGGCTCTGTCATATCCTCACATGGTCTCTCCTATCATTGCTATGCAGACGACACACAATTAATCTTCTCCTTTCCTCCTTCTGATAACCAGGTGGCGAATCGCATCTCTGCATGTCTGGCAGACATATCAGTGTGGATGACGGATCACCACCTCAAGCTGAACCTCGGCAAGACGGAGCTGCTCTTCCTCCCGGGGAAGGACTGCCCGTTCCATGATCTCGCCATCACGGTTGACAACTCCATTGTGTCCTCCTCCCAGAGTGCTAAGAACCTTGGCGTGATCCTGGACAACACCCTGTCGTTCTCAACTAACATCAAGGCGGTGACCCGTTCCTGTAGGTTCATGCTCTACAACATTCGCAGAGTACGACCCTGCCTCACACAGGAAGCGGCGCAGGTCCTAATCCAGGCACTTGTCATCTCCCGTCTGGATTACTGCAACTCGCTGTTGGCTGGGCTCCCTGCCTGTGCCATTAAACCCCTACAACTCATCCAGAACGCCGCAGCCCGTCTGGTGTTCAACCTTCCCAAGTTCTCTCACGTCACCCCGCTCCTCCGCTCTCTCCACTGGCTTCCAGTTGAAGCTCGCATCCGCTACAAGACCATGGTGCTTGCCTACGGAGCTGTGAGGGGAACGGCACCTCCGTACCTTCAGGCTCTGATCAGGCCCTAAACCCAAACAAGGGCACTGCGTTCATCCACCTCTGGCCTGCTCGCCTCCCTACCTCTGAGGAAGTACAGTTCCCGCTCAGCCCAGTCAAAACTGTTCGCTGTTCTGGCACCCCAATGGTGGAACAAACTCCCTCACGACGCCATGTCAGAGGAGTCAATCACCACCTTCCGGAGACACCTGAAACCCCACCTCTTTAACGAATACCTAGGATAGGATAAAGTAATCCTTCTAACCCCCCCCCCCCCCCGCCCCCCCCGAAAAGAGTTAGATGCACTATTGTAAAGTGGTTGTTCCACTGGATATCATAAGGTGAATGCACCAATTTGTAAGTCGCTCTGGATAAGAGCGTCTGCTAAATGACTTAAATGTAATGTAAATGTAAATGGGCTACTTCTTTGTAAATTAATGAGGAGGCGGAGCACATCTCAATTCAAACTGTTGTTAGAAATTAATTTCCAAGTTGAAATATAGCCTATAGATAATTAGCAGGCAGTGTGGGTCTTGCTTTGAGGGCAGCGCGGGTTAACTGTCCTGTTGCCTAACAATCACATTTTGGAACAGTGAGTGCATTCTGACATCTCACGCATAAAGAAACTCACACTGGGGTGACCATTAGAGATATTTGGAACTCACAGGGGAAAAGGTTAACCATGTTTGTGGCTATACAGTGTGTTTGCATTTACTTTGTTTATAAACACTGAAGTACAACAAGTTTTTATTTGGGGTAAGACAGTTGAACTAAGTACATTAGGCATTTATAGTTATATTCTTCAAGAATCAATGAGTACATGAACTTATTGTGGCTGGGGGCAGTATTGAGTAGCTTGGATGAATAAGGTGCCCAGAGTAAACTGCCTGCTACTCAGGCCCAGAAGCTAAGATATCCATAATATTAGTAGATTTGGATAGAAAACACTATGAAGTTTCTAAAACTGTTTGAATTATGTCTGTGAGTATAACATAACTCATATGGCAGGCAGAAAACTACCAAAAAATCCAACCGGGAAGTGGGAAATCTGAGGTTTGTAGGTTAGCCTATCCAATATACAGTGTCTATGGGGTCATATTGCACTCCCTAAGGCTTCCACTAGATGTCAACAGTCTTTAGAACCTTGTTTCAGGCTTCTACTGTGAAGGATGAGGGAATGAGAGCTGTTTCAACCAGATGTCTGGCAGAGTGCCATGAGCTCACTCAGGCACGCCCCCGTGAGAGGTAGCTGTGATCCTTTTTGTTTCTAAAGACAAAGGAATTCTCCGGTTGAAACATTATTGAAGATTTATGTTAAAAACATCCTAAAGATTGATTCTATACATCGTTTGACATGTTTCTACGAACTGTAATGGAATTTTTTTACTTTTCGTCTGGCCTGCGCGTCATGAATTTGGATTTTTGAACTAAACCCGTGAACAAAAAGGAGGTATTTGGACATAAATTATGGACTTTATCGAACAAAACAAACATTTATTGTTGAACTGGGATTCCTGGGAGTGCATTCTGATGAAGATCACCAAAGGTAAGTGAATATTTATAATGCTATTTCTGACTTCTGTTGACTCCACAACATGGCGGGTAACTGTATGGCGTGTTTTTGTGTCTACATGTGCCATATCAGCATTTTGTGTGTTCATGCATATTGTAGGTTCACAGTAATACTAGTTGTGTTTTTGCCAGTGTGTGTGTATTGGTGTGATTGATTGCATCATGATTAGATTTTCATATTGAAGCCATACGGTCAGGGTAGAGGGTGGGGTAGCGGTTCTGTAATCGGTGTTGGTGCGTATCCCACTTCCTCTATGAGTAACATCCCTCTCTCCTGGGGTCTCATTTATCAATCATGTGTAGGCACAAATCTGTACGTAAACCATGCGTGGCAAAGTGCTAGATGTATTGATATGCTTGAGAGTGTGTGTAAATTTATGCACAGCCATGGCCATGCGTAAGACAAGTGGTGGAATAAGGGAACTGTTTGTCAAGTGTAGAATGTGGAAAATATATTTTGAAAATGTGTGAAATTGTGAGTAATAATTAAAATCGTTTTTGGATTGTATTTTATTTCCATTGTGAACATGTCTCACAGCCCTCAATAAACCAATGTTTGGAATCAATCATCAGCGAAACAAACTAACATACAATTTCATACACTATCGCACAACAGGTTGACGTCAACAGGCGTTTCTTTTCCATCAATGGGTTCCCAAATACAAACGGATAAATAGACAGCACAGCACCCACATCGCCATAAAAGTACCATCCCAAAAAAGTTCAAATATGTGAACAGAAAAGGCCTCCACTCTTAATTAATGTGCAGCTGATTTGGTGGCACGCATGACTCGTTCATTCTGCAGAACTGCAATGTTGGCCTATACGCCTACGGGAGGGAGCTGTTGAGGATGGATAGCTTATTGGTGAGTGTTGCCTATTCATTTTAAGTGTATAATATTTGCCATTGCTAAAGCAACTTGAATTGTCCTAATGGTTCTCTTCGTAACTATGTTTTTATTTTTACAGGTCAAGCCACAACTGAGCGAGCCAAATATGCTATTTTGGTTTTACTCAATATCTGACACAAGCACCTCTATTTCAGTATCAGAAAACTATATTTTTTTCTTCACTTTTCTTGGTTGTGCAATTTTATTTCATGGCAATGTGTCTTCCCCGTGGGCTTTAAAAGTATAATTGACTATATATGTGTAACGACATTCTACGTCGTCCTCCTCCTCAGACGAGGAGAGGAGAGAGGGATCAGATGACCAATGTGCAGCGAGGTATGTAGACATCATGAATTTATTAGACAAGACGAACACTGAACCGAACTATACTTGATAAATACAAAATAACAAACAAACAACGTAGACTGACCTGAACATGCAAACTACATAAAAATGAAGAACGAACGAACGAGACGAGACAGTACCGTGTGGTGCAATAAACACAGACACAGCGACAATCACCCACAAACAAACAGTGAGAACAGCCTACCTTAAATATGGTTCTCAATCAGAGGAACGTCAAACACCTGCCTCTAATTGAGAACCATATCAGGCACATTAAACCCAACATAGAAACACAACACATAGAATGCCCACCCAGCTCACGTCCTGACCAACAAAACAAAGGATTAACACAATAACTAGGGTCAGAACGTGACAATATGGTTAATTAGGAGCGTTTACAAAATTCAAATAGCCAAGGCCGTGCACAAGCACTGATGCTGAGAACATGTATATTTATGATTGGTTATCTCCTACTAGTGTGCATATGACGCCTGTAAGACTGTTTGATATATCACACTTTTTTTTTACGTACAAACATCCTAAATTCTGTTTGAAAGTAGTATTTTAGAATAGTTTCCACACAATATTGATAAATGAGGCACCAGATATTTAGCCTGTGGAGCCAGAGGAGCTAGGTTGAAGGATGCAGCAAGGCCTGACCCTCATAAATAACCCCAGTGGAGCTCTGCAGGCAACCTGACTAGCCCATACCCTGCCCTATCCCCACAGGCTGCACATTAAACTGGCTGCTAAATTAGAATTCTAGTGGGTACATACTTAGAGACCACCATACTATACTCACTGTGGGCTAATCTCTGATATGACCTACACAGAGCAGAGACCATACTGTCCCTGCCCAACACAGCCAAGAAACACATCCCTCACACACACACACCAAGAGACTGGTATGCTTCCTCTCCAACACACCCACTAGAGGTTGGGCCTGGGGTGTGTTGTTCAGGGGTGGGATTTTCAGGAGTGGAGTGGGGTGTTGATCTGGATACTGTCTGAGCCTGGGGGGGCTTATCTAATTCACTGCCTCTCTCTCTTTCTGCCAGCTCCCAGTCCTCCTAAGCCCCTTCCCCCAACTCCTAGACCGTTGCCATGGAAATGACCTCATCCCCAGCTGAGACATGGATCGGAAGGAGGGAGAGAGTGGGGAGATTAAGAGAAAGCAATAAAAAATACAAAATGAGAGTGAGAGAGAATGAGCAATACAGGAATAGAGCAAGGGCTAAAAAACACAAACCTACAACGATAACCCTTTCCCTAAACTGCTGCTTAAGTTCTCCTAACCTGCTGCTTATGTTCTCCTAACCTGCTGCTTAAGTTTTCCTAACCTGCTGCTTAAGTTCTCCTAACCTGCTGCTTAAGTTCTCCTAACCTGCTGCTTAAGTTTTCCTAACCTGCTGCTTAAGTTTTCCTAACCTGCTGCTTAAGTTTTCCTAACCTGCTGCTTAAGTTCTACTAACCTGCTGCTTAAGTTTTCCTAACCTGCTGCTTAAGTTCTACTAACCTGCTGCTTAAGTTCTACTAACCTGCTGCTTAAGTTTTCCTAACCTGCTGCTTAAATTTTCCTAACCTGCTGCTTAAGTTCTACTAACCTGCTGCTTACGTTCTCCTAACCTGCTGCTTAAGTTTTCCTAACCTGCTGCTTAAGTTTTCCTAACCTGCTGCTTAAGTTCTCCTAACCTGCTGCTTAAGTTCTCCTAACCTGCTGCTTAAGTTCTCCTAACCTGCTGCTTAAGTTCTACTAACCTGCTGCTTAAGTTCTCCTAACCTGCTGCTTCAGTTTTCCTAACCTGCTGCTTCAGTTCTCCTAACCTCCTACGTTTGTTTATCCCATGTGTAACTGTGTTGTTTTTGTCCCACTGCTTTGCTTTATCTTGGCCAGGTCGCAGTTGTAAATGAGAACTTGTTCTCAACTGGCCTACCTGGTGAAAGAAAGGGGAAAAAAAAAAAAAAAAAAAAAAACTACTGCTTAAGTTCTCCTAATCTGCTGCTTAAGTTCTCCTAACCTGCTACGAAATGTCAAATCTGACGTTAAATTGACAAAAGCTGGATCCCTTATAGCCATGAGCGAGGGAGAGACCTATTATAATAATTGAAAGTACATAAATGAGAGAGATCACTTCCCCTGCTGTTAGTGATAACGTGGTCCAGTCCATCCTATTGGAAGATCTAAGTAATTCCAATATGCATGTGGTAGAGTAGACCAGCTCCATCTGCTCTTTATTTAGGGTACACTCATAGACAACACCTGAACCGCTAAAACAATATGGGCATGCTGCGCTGTGCTAAGCGGCCTGGTTTACACTGCTAATTGCCAGTAGGACACTGCTCTGAATGATGTGACACTCACTGGACGGATGACTGCCTGGAGGGGACAATGACATCAGCTTTAAGACAGGCATGGGTACAGTATGTGCGTGTGTATAATCCGGGTCACCTAACTAGTTGATGAATGTTGGGTTCCACTTAGAAAGGGCAACAAATAAGTAATTATGGCTGCTGGATCATTTAGCTCTGATAATGAAGAGGATGGAGGAGAGGAGGGAATGTTTTCCAGCCGTAGCAGTACCACACTGAGTTGCCATCAACATCCTCTCTCTCGTTAGGATGTAATAGGAGGTGTTTTCCATCTCTGCCAGATCGATCTGACAGCAGACGATAAACTGCTTTCATCACACTGTTTGGAGGGACAAACATGTGGCACAGTGTTAATGAGAGACAGTTGATCTGTCCATCTTTGTTAAAAGCATTCATGTTTCCACATTAAACAGAGGCAGAGAAACAGTAAGAGAGAGAGAGATAGTTGTCATGAAGGACACCTCATCAGTGATGTTCTGCCAATTATAGAGGTGGGAAGCCCAAAGAGCTGCCACACGCGCACCCACACTGTTCACTCACCAGTATTTTGGCCAGGACACCATCATCGTTGGACTCCAGTGTAACCACAGCCTTGTCTGTCTCGATCTAACAGGGAGCCAGCTGCCACCGCCTCACCTGCAGGACACAAGCAACAGACTGACCACTTAGAATGTCATCAAAGACTTAAGCTAATAACTGGGATACGAAATTAAAGATACATGAAAAATAGGCAAGAGACCGTAGTATAGAAAGTCAATTTCTAAGGAATGCTGTAACAGCCTGATCATTAGGTCATTTCTGGCTACATCATACATACATACATATATACATGAAAAATAAACTATGGTTAGAAAGGAAGCACTGCCTCTGCTTCCTAATATAGACTAACAATATGATCAAAATCACATCACATCAAATCAAATCAAATTTTATTTGTCACATACACATGGTTAGCAGATGTTAATGCGAGTGTAGCGAAATGTGTGTGCTTCTAGTTCCGACAATGCAGTAATAACCAACGAGTAATCTAACCTATCAATTCCACAACTACTACCTTATACACACAAGTGTAAAGGGATAAAGAATATGTACATAAAGATATATGAATGAGTGATGGTAAAGAACAGCATAGGCAAGATGGAGTAGATGGTATCGAGTACAGTATATACATATGAGATGAGTAATGTAGGGTATGTAAACATAAAAGTGGCATAGTTTAAAGTGGCTAGTGATACATGTATTACATAAAGATGGCAAAATGCAGTAGATGATGTAGAGTACAGTATATACATATACATTATATTAAGTGGCATAGTTTAAAGTGGCTAGTGATACATTTTTTATCAAATTCCATAAATTTCCATTATTAAAGTGGGCTAGAGTTGAGTCAGTATGTTGGCAGCAGCCACTCAATGTTAGTGGTGGCTGTTTAACAGTCTGATGGCCTTGAGATAGAAGCTGTTTTTCAGTCTCTCGGTCCCTGCTTTGATGCACCTGTACTGACCTCGCCTTCTGGATGATAGCGGGGTGAACAGGCAGTGGCTCGGGTGGTTGTTGTCCTTGATGATCTTTATGGCCTTCCTGTGACATCGGGTGGTGTATGTGTCCTGGAGGGCAGGTAGTTTGCCCCCAGTGATGCGTTGTGCAGACCTCACTACCCTCTGGAGAGCCTTACGGTTGTGGGCGGAGCAGTTGCCGTACCAGGCGGTGATACAGCCCGACAGGATGCTCTCGATTGTGCATCTGTAGAAGTTTGTGAGTGCTTTTGGTGACAAGCCGAATTTCTTCAGCCTCCTGAGATTGAAGAGGCGCTGCTGCGCCTTCTTCACAACGCTGTCTGTGTGGGTGGACCAATTCAGTTTGTCCGTGATGTGTACACCGAGGAACTTAAAACGTACTACCCTCTCCACTACTGTCCCGTCGATGTGGATAGGGGGGTGCTCCCTCTGCTGTTTCCTGAAGTCCACAATCATCTCCTTTGTTTTGTTGACGTTGAGTGTGAGGTTATTTTCCTGACACCACACTCCAAGGGCCCTCACCTCCTCCCTGTAGGCCGTCTCGTCGTTGTTGGTAATCAAGCCTACCACTGTAGTGTCGTCCGCAAACTTGATGATTGAGTTGGAGGCGTGCATGGCCACGCAGTCTTGGGTGAACAGGGAGTACAGGAGAGGGCTCAGAACGCACCCTTGTGGGGCCCCAGTGTTGAGGATCAGCGGGGTGGAGATGTTGTAACCTACCCTCACCTCCTGGGGGCGGCCCGTCAGGAAGTCCAGTACCCAGTTGCACAGGGCGGGGTCGAGACCCAGGGTCTCGAGCTTGATGACGAGTTTGGAGGGTACTATAGTGTTAAATGCTGAGCTGTAGTCGATGAACAGCATTCTCACATAGGTATTCCTCTTGTCCAGATGGGTTAGGGCAGTGTGCAGTGTGGTTGCGATTGCATCGTCTGTGGACCTATTGGGGCGGTAAGCAAATTGGAGTGGGTCTAGGGTGTCAGGTAGGGTGGAGGTGATATGGTCCTTGACTAGTCTCTCAAAGCACTTCATGATGACGGAAGTGAGTGCTACGGGGAGGTAGTCGTTTAGCTCAGTTACCTTAGCTTTCTTGGGAACAGGAACAATGGTGGCCCTCTTGAAGCATGTGGGAACAGCAGACTGGGATAAGGATTGATTGAATATGTCCGTAAACACACCAGCCAGCTGGTCTGCGCATGCTCTGAGGACGCGGCCGGGGATGCCGTCTGGGCCTACAGCGTTGCGAGGGTTAACACGTTTAAATGTTTTACTCACGTTGACTGCAGTGAACGAGAGTCCGCAGGTTTTGGTAGCGGGCTGTGTCAGTGGCACTGTATTGTCCTCAAAGCGAGCAAAAAAGTTATTTAGTCTGTCTGGGAGCAAGACATCCTGGTCTGCGACGGGGCTTGTTTTCTTTTTGTAGTCCGTGATTGACTGTAGACCCTGCCACATTGCAACTCTACTTTGTCTCTATAATGACGCTTAGCTTGTTTGATTGCCTTGTGGAGGGAATAGCTACACTGTTTGTATTCGGGCATGTTTCCGGTCACCTTGCCCTGGTTAAAAGCAGTGGTTCGCGCTTTCAGTTTCGCGCGAATGCTGCCCTCAATCCACGGTTTCTGGTTTGGGAATGTTTTAATAGTTGCTGTGGGTACGACATCGCCGATGCACTTCCTAATGAACTCGCTCACCGAATCAGCGTATTCGTCAATGTTGTTGTTGGACGCAATGCGGAACATATCCCAATCCACGTGATCGAAGCAGTCTTGAAGCGTGGAATCAGATTGGTCGGACCAGCGTTGAACAGACCTGAGCGCGGGAGCTTCTTGTTTTAGTTTCTGTCTGTAGGCTGGAAGCAACAAAATGGAGTCGTGGTCAGCTTTTCCGAAGGGAGGGCGGGGGAGGGCCTTATATGCATCGCGGAAGTTAGAATAACAATGATCCAGGGTTTTACCAGCCCTGGTTGCGCAATCAATATGCTGATAGAATTTAGGGAGTCTGGTTTTCAGATTAGCCTTGTTAAAATCCCCAGCTACAATGAATGCAGCCTCAGGATATATGGTTTCCAGTTTACATAGAGTCAAATAAAGTTCGTTCAGGGCCATCGATGTGTCTGCTTGGGGGGGAATATATACGGCTGTGATTATAATCGAAAGAGAATTCCCTTGGTAGATAATGCGGTCGACATTTGATTGTGAGGAATTCTAAGTCAGGTGAACAGAAGGACTTGAGTTCCTGTATGTTGTTATGATCACACCACGTCTCGTTAATCATAATGCACATGCCTTTATGCTATATGCTAAATAAGTCTGTTTCTATCATACTGCAGAATGTGCACCATAGCAACTAGTCGGACTCTGTGGTGTTAAAAAACCCAGATTTTTCGGGAAAATATCAAAAGAACAGCACGCTCAATATTTAATGGGAAAGACCAGGCGAGATCGCTGGAATGTTTGATAGCAGGCTACATCTCTGGAAGGCATTAACATCTGCTTAGCAATGAAAGAAGACTGCAATTATGAAACTCTGCTTCCCTCCACCACAACCATATTATGCACATCACACCTACAGACACACAGGAGAAAGAGTGGGGGACAGCAGCAGTACTGGTCGTACAGGAAGAGAAGAAGGGAAGATGGGTTCTGGTGGATGATTTCCCCAATATCACCTCATGTCTCCTACAGGGCTGGTGAATCAAATCCACAACCTGAACGGGATGATTCAATATCTTTTGGGCAATTCCATGGTAACAGAATGAAGCAGAGACTCCGATTTTCCATTTTAAAATGTATGTCAAACTAAAACCAAAGAGGGCTCCAGAGTGGCGCAGTGGTCTACGGCACTGAATCTCAGTGCTAGACGCATCACAACTGTTTTGAAGCCAGCTGAATCACAACCGGGCGGCACACAATTGGCCCTCATTGTAAATAAGAATTTGTTCTTATCTGACTTACTTAGTTGAATAAAGGTACATTTTTTAAATAATAATTACATTGCAACGACATGAAAAAACAGCACAAACTGTAATTATGTTACAGAACTTGGCATCTGCACTGTTGTTCAAGTAAAAAACATTTTTGTAGAATTATCTGTGTAAATTGTAAAAAGTCACCTTTGTGCATATAGTTGTATGGTTTATTTAACTTATCAAGCATTGGCTTTTGTTTGGCATACATTCTAAAGTGGAAAATCTGAGTCTCAGATTGGAATTGCCATTTTAAAAAGTTAAGTGAAGAAAGGTCAGAGAAGGCAGATGAGGTTGTGGCCTATGGGGTATGAGGCATATTGAGTCAGTCTCTATTTTCAACAGGCGATCCTAGAGTATAAAAGGTCACCTCAGGGCAGGACAATAACACAGGGAGAGAGAAGGTACACATCCATACAGGGAAACACCAACTTCAGCTCAAATAGCCTGCTTAGTAAAAGATCACCTCAACATTTAGGAAGAGAAAAAGGGAAAATGGTGGGAGTGAGGGAGAGAGGTTAGTGGGAGGATGGGAGAGAGGAAGTGAAGGGAAGAGGAAAGGAGAGAAGCAGTGGGCGGGGGTGGGAGTGAGTATTGACCTCAGAAGCTAAAGAGAGCCGGGAGAACGAAATTGGATTTGTGTGTGTGGTTTGAACACCAGGTGACCCTAGGAGTTAGCCGGTGATGTACAATATTAAAGTTTAAACAGTCAACCCCTTTAACCTCTCCCCGACTGGAATAGCAATAGACTTAGGCTAAATGGTGACACAAACTGGACACTTACAATACAAGAGGATGGGATAGGGTTTCTGTTTAGGTTTCTAACTAAGTCCTCATTGCTACTGACAGGTGGCCTTGGTTAGAGTTGCAGCCGTAAATCACAGGGCTGCAGAAAAGGGTTTCTACTCCACTTGAAATAAACATGCTCCTACACTCACGTCACACAGCAATGAAAAAACAATTGCTGTGCTCTACAAGGTCGTTCCATCTGGGAACATATTTTATTTCCAAAAGCCTACATCTGATTATTTTTATACCACCTCTGACAAACCCAAATGTCGGCATTAATATTACACCACTATATATAGAGAGCGATGGTGTAACCTATATAACAGTATAGCTTCCGTCCCTCTCCTCGCCCCGAACCAGGGACCCTCTGCACACATCAACAACAGCCACCCTCGAAGCATCGTTACCCATCGCTCCACAGAGCAAGGGGAACAGCTACTTCAAGGTCTCAGAGCGAGTGACGTTACCGATTGAAACGCTATTGGCGCGCACCCCCCTAACTAGCTAGCCATTTCACATCGGTTACACCTACATTCTCTAGAAACATATACCCATAAGTCTTTATAAAAAGCTGATAAATTATCTCTCTATACCACGAGATGCATTCCCTTCCAGTGTTAGAGCAGCCACATGGCAACACAGAGGCTACACCAATGTAAAGCGACCAATAGGAGTGGGGTATGGGCTGCCTGTCTCTAATGAATGGCTGTGTGTCTATGGCAGCGAGGGGGAACAGCGTTGCTACCTGACGAATAGACAACGGCCATGTTTCACTGTGCCAATTAGCTGGCAGCAGCCATCAGCTGCCTTCCTTCCTCTGCCTGCCTGGGGTCTGACTGCTGTGTAGAAGGACGTGATGTCACTGGGTCAATGATTAACACTCTGGAACCATCACTCTCGCCCAGTGGTGGAAAAAGTACCCAATTGTCATACTTACGTAAAAGTAAAAGACACGTTAATGGAAAATAACTAAAGTAAAAGTGAAAGTCACCCAGTAAAATACTACTTGAGTAAAAGTCTAAAAGTATTTGATTTTATATATACTTAAGTATCAAAATAAATGTAATTGATAAAATGTACTTAAGGATCAAAAGTAAAAGTATAAATAATTTCAAATAATTTATATTAAGCAAACCAGATGGCACCATTTATGGACAGCCAGGTGCATACTCCAAAACTCAGACATAATTTACAAGTAATGTATTTGTGTTTAGTGAGTCTGCCAGATCAGAGGCTGTAGGGATGACCAGTATATTATCTTGATAAGTGTGTGAATTGGACCATTTTCCTTTCCTGCTAAGCATTCAACATGTAACAAGTACTTTTGGGTGTCAGGGAAAATGTATGGAGCAAAAAGTACATTATTTCTGGAGGAATGTAGTGAAGTAAAAGTAGTCAAAAATAAAAGTAGTAAAGTGCAGATACCAAAAATAAACGACTTTTGGGGGTCACTTAGAAATGTCCTTGTTTATGAAAGAAAGCTAATATTTTGTCCATTAAAATATCAAATTGATCAGAAATACAGTGTAGACATTGTTAATGTTGTAAATTGAAGTTGCTTACAATATTTACCATAAATTAGTGTGAAAGTCCCAGGTTTTACCCACTAGATGCTGCTGTTCCTGCTACCGCTACAACCTTTTATCCATTTTGCTGGTCTCCTGAGCTTATTAAAAAGATCACAACAGGAAACCAATAGCTTTTGGTCATGATGATAATAATGTGGTCATCTTCACAATCAAGCCAGTCCTCCTTGAAAGCAATGTCGTTCATCATTCTCTTAGGCTTATAATCTGTGTCCAGGAAACAGACCATCTGTGTGTGGTTTATTCCCTTCAAAAAAGGTCTGGATTAGTTAGACCATTCCTGGTGAACAACCAAACCATTAGGCTACAGCAGTTCTAATGGTTTCAAATGTTATGGTCTCTAATAGTGTTCAATGGAAAAACAGAAAAGACCAGTGAACTGTATAACAGGTGGTAGGCTAGTGGTTAAGAGCAGTGGGCCCGTAACCAAAAGGTTAATGGTTCAAATCCCAGAGCTGATGTGCACGTCAGTAAGACACTTAATCCTAATTTCCCTTGTAAATCGCGCTGGATAAGAGTGTCTGTTAAATGACAAAAATGTTGTTGCAGGAACAGTGGCATCTAGTGAGCTAGTGGTATATTATGAAATTGACTTATTAAATGGCTAATTTAACATCATCAGATTCACAAGGAATACATTACATATGATGAAGATGCATCTCCCTACTACTTGTCAGACATAGAGAACTGATACTGTACAGTGGGTGTGATTGGCGTGGGGTCTGTAGGTGGCTTTTGACCATTTTATTGGACTGAATATTAATGGTTTTGCCAAAGACGGACAGATTACTTGCCTCTCATCAACCACATGTTTGTCCCTCAGAACAGTGGGATGAAAGTTTTTCCTTCGCTGTCAGATCGATGGGAAAAGCCTCCTATTACATCCTAACAATGCTAATATTGTCTGTTTTTAACTACAGAAATTATTTCAGAACAATCTGATTCATGGAGCTCCTGAGTGATGCAGCGGTCTAAGGCACTGTATCTCAGTGCCAGAGGTGTCACTACAGACCCTGGTTCAATTCCAGGCTGTTCTTAATGTTTTGTACACTCAGTATATTCTGATGGTCTATGGAGAAAGAATAGGAACAAAATGTTAGAGGAGAAATGCATGAAGAAAAATAATTCCAATCTAAGTCACGTCCTTGCCCCTGTCATCCTAGGAGCTTACAGTTTTAAGTATTACAATGTTATGCTCACTGAGGATGACAATGGTGGAAAACAGACCTGAAGATAGCACTAGTCTATTTGAAATGTCCTGCAAGACCCAAATGATACAAGAAGGTGGGCCAAAGCTGTGGGAGAAAAGAGGGAACCTTGTATCGTATGTTCTGTCGCTCGTGTGGTTGTCCATGTGTTTATTTTGCCGTTAAAGTACGACGGTCTACTTCATGTGTAAGGAACTGAGGTCTGGATGAGCACATCACTGCACAGCAATGCCCTGGAAGCATGCCCGCTGAAACACCCCATTCATAAGCCTGGCTCTCTGAATCCGAACAGGCAGTGGAACCCAATGTGCAATTGAGTGTGTGCTGTGCATCTGTGTTGTCAATGTTGATTGGGGGGGGGGTTAGTGTGAGCGAACTAGAACGAGAGAGCCTGCTACGAGAGAGCCTGCTACGAGAGAGCCTGCTACGAGAGAGCCTGCTACGAGAGCCTGCTACGAGAGAGCCTGCTACGAGAGAGCCTGCTACGAGAGAGCCTGCTACGGGAGAGCCTGCTACGAGAGAGGCTGCTACGTCAGGATCTTTCAGCCCGAGGCCTGTCTGTAAGACATTGCCCTGCCCCACCCCATCATTGACTGAAATTATTTTCATAGAGTATATTTTTTCCTCCAGCCTTATAAAAGCCCTATTACCATAATCAGATCCACAGATTGTTGGTCATTGATTGTAAAGACAAACAGCAGAAAGGTCACCACTTAATTAGAATTTGTCTGGTTTCTATTTTCATTTTGTTTTCTGTTTTCATGTTTTAATTTCAACATTCAGCTTTTTCAAACAGAAAATTGCATCCTGCAGCACTAATTCCAAAAAGTTTTGGGACACTGTAAAGTCCATGGAGAATACGAGTACCTCCTCCCAGCTGCCCACTGCACTGAGACTATGAAACACTGTCACCACTGATGAATCCACGATAATCGAGAAATTCAATAAGCATTTCTCTACGGCTGGCCATGCTTTCCATCTGGCTACCCCAACCCCGGCCAACAGCTCTGCACCCCACGCAGCAACTGGCCCAAGTCCCCCCCCACAAGGCTTTCGACTCTGTCAATCACCGTATTCTTATCGGCAGACTCAACAGCCTTGGTTTCTCTAATGACTGCCTCGCCTGGTTCACTAACTACTTCTCAGATAGAGTTCAGTGTGTCAAATCGGAGGGCCTGTTGTCTGGACCTCTGGAAGTATCTATGGGGGTGCCACAGGGTTCAATTCTCGGTCTGACTCTTTTCTCTGTATATATCAATGATGTCGCTCATGCTGCGGGTGATTCTTTGATCCACCTCTACGCAGACGACACCATTCGGTATACATCTGGCCCTTCTTTGGACACTGTCTTAACTAACCTCCAAACGAGCTTCAATGCCATACAACACTCTTTCCGTGGCCTCCAACTGATCTTAAATGCTAGTAAAACTAAATACATGCTCTTCAACCGATCGCTGTCCGCATCCGCCCGCCTGACTAGCATCACTACTCTGGACGGTTCTGACTTAGAATATGTGAACAACTATAAATACCTAGGTGTCTGGCTAGACTGTAAACTCTCCTTCCAGACTCACATTAAGCATCTCCAATCCAAAGTTAAATCTAGAATCGGCTTCCTATTTCTCAACAAAGCCTCCTTCACTCATCCTGACAAACTTACCCTAGTAAAACTGATTATCCTACCGATTCTTGACTTCGGCAATGTCATTTACAAATTAGCCACCAACACTTTATGCAGCAAATTGGAAGCAGTCTATCACAGTGCCACCCGTTTTGTCTTGCTACATATTCGTTGCCAAACCCACTGGCTCCAGGTAATCTATAAGACTTTGCTAGGTATAGTTCCTCCTTATCTCAGCTCACTGGTCACCATAGCAATACCCACTCGTAGCACGTGCTCCAGTAGGTATATTTCACTGGTCATCCCCAAAGCCAACACCTATTTTGGCCGCCTTTCCTTCCAGTTCTCTGCTGCCAATGACTGGATCGAATTGCAAAAATCACTGAAGTTGGAGACTTGTGTCTCCCTCACTAACTTTAAGCATCAGCTGTCAGAGCAGCTTACCGATCGCTGCAGCTGTACACAGCCCATCTATAAATAGACCATCCAACCAACTATCTACCTCATCCCCATATTTGTTTTTGTTTTTCTGCTCTTTTGCATACCAGTATTTGTACTTGCACATCCTCATCTGCACATATATCACTCCAGTGTAAATTGCGAAGTTGTAATTATTTCGCGACTATTGGCCTATTTATTGCCTTACCTCCTTACTTAATTTGCACACACTGTATACAGATTTTTTTTTCCTATTGTGTTATTGACTGTACGTTTTGTAACTCCCATTTGTAACTCTGTGTCGTTGTTTTTGTCGCACTGCTTTGCTTTATCTTGGCCAGGTCGCAGTTGTAAATGAGAACTTGTTCTCAACTGGCCTACCTGGTAAAATAAAGGTGAAATAAAAAATACAAAAATAAAATTTGGCTAAGCCTATGTTATATTCTTTTTGGGGGTAATTTTGATCAGGCATTCAATCAGAGGTGAGATTATCCCCATTTGTCACGTTCTGACCATAGTTCTTTTGTGTTTTCTTTGTTTTAGTGTTGGTCAGGACGTGAGCTGAGTGGGCATTCTATGTTGTGTGTCTAGTTTTCACGTTTCTATGTTTGGCCTGATATGGTTCTCAATCAGAGGCAGGTGTTAGTCATTGTCTCTGATTGGGAACCATATTTAGGTAGCCTGTTTTGTGTTGGGGTTTGTGGGTGGTTGTCTTCTGTCTTTGTGTCTATGCACCAGATAGGACTGTTTTGGTTTTTCACATTTGTTGTTTTTGTAGTTTGTAGTGTTTACGTTGATTTTCATTATTAAACATGATGAACACTAACCACGTTGCGTTTTGGTCCGATCCCTGCTACACCTCCTCTTCAGACGAAGAGGAGGAAATCTGCCGTTATACCATTTCAGCATTTTACCAAGCACATTTTTGGTAATCCTCTCCACATTTTCAGACCCTAGTTTATAGTTTCAATGACATAAGGAGTAATTTCATGCCGTCCCTAGGAGGGGTGCGTCACTTGAGTGGGTTGAGTCACTGACGTGATCTTCCTGTCTGGGTTGGCGCCCCCCCTTGCCGTGGCGGAGATCTTTGTGGGCTATACTCGGCCTTGTCTCAGGATGGTAAGTTGGTGGTTGAAGATATCCCTCTAGTGGTGTGGGGGCTGTGCTTTGGCAAAGTGGGTGGGGTTATATCCTTCCTGTTTGGCCCTGTCTGGGGGTATCATCGGATGGGGCCACAGTGTCTCCTGACCCCTCCTGTCTCAGCCTCCAGTATTTATGCTGCAGTAGTTTATGTGTCGGGGGGCTAGGGTCAGTTTGTTATATCTGGAGTACTTCTCCTGTCTTATTCGGTGTCCTGTGTGAATTTAAGTATGCTCTCTCTAATTCTCTCTTTCTCTCTGTCTTTCTCTCTCTCGGAGGACCTGAGCCCTAGAACCATGCCTCAGGACTACCTGGCATGATGACTCCTTGCTGTCCCCAGTCCACCTGGCCGTGCTGCTGCTCCAGTTTCAACTGTTCTGCCTGCGGCTAAGGAACCCTGACCTGTTCACCGGACGTGCTACGTGTCCCAGACCTGCTGTTTTCAACTCTCTAGAGACCGCAGGAGCGGTAGAGATACTCTTAATGATCGGCTATGAAAAGCCAACAGACATTTACTCCTGAGGTGCTGACTTGCTGCACCCTCGACAACTACTGTGATTATTATTATTTGACCATGCTGGTCATTTATGAACATTTGAACATTTTGGCCATGTTCTGTTATGATCTCCACCCGGCACAGCCAGAAGAGGACTGGCCACCCCTCATAGCCTGGTTCCTCTCTAGGTTTCTTCCTAGGTTTTGGCATTTCTAGGGAGTTTTTCCTAGCCACCGTGCTTCTACACCTGCATTGCTTGCTGTTTGGGGTTTTAGGCTTGGTTTCTGTACAGCACTCTGAGATATCAGCTGATGTAAGACGGGCTATATAAATACATTTGATATAGCTAAGGATTTTTGTGCAATCATTTTTTTACATTAGGCCATTTCAGGGCAACATGCACGGCTGAAGCCAAAGACCCCATCATGCTCACCATTACATCCCAGGATGCTCTGGGTCACACAGCTCTGACCACCAACCTGAGTCTGCTCACTTTTAATGAATTGAGAAAACTGAGTCATGCTGAGCCTAGGAACCAGTAGGCCTCCACACCTGTAGGCCATCCAGTGGGCTATGTGAATTCAGGTCTATTTTATTTTCATTCAAAATGCCATGAAATATGCCCTAACATAGACATACAGCACTGAACTATTCATAACATGGAGATTTGAAAACAGATGGCACCGTATCGGTGACCTTTTTGCCCCAGGAAACAAACCATCTGTTTGGACAGTTTGACCATTTTTGACTCCCAAGTATGACTACAATGAATCCATCTTAGCATGTCAAATCATCCAGGACCAGTGTGTCTTTCTCAACAACTTTCCTTGATTCCTCGCTTCCTCTTTCTCAAAGTGCGTTGGATAACATGGATCTTCTCATCCAATGCGATTTGAAAAGGAAGTGCGAAGACACAAGGACTCAAAGAAAGATGAAAAGTGCTAGGCCAGAAAGCTAACCTTCTGGTTTGTCGAGGACACAAGGATTCCAGGAAAGACCAAATGAGAAAGACCTAAGGAAGATCTCAAATGCATACTTCTCGTGTCCTCTCTCCTCATCTCCTTCTCAAAACCCATTGAATGAGAAAACCAGAGGTCCCGCCCCGCTGACATCTCATCCAATGGGTTTTGAGAAGGAGATGAGGAGAGAGGACGCAAGGAGTATGCAATTGAGATCTTTCCATTTTATTCAAAACAGACTTGATTTCCTTGACTAAGTCTGCGGTATGGTATGATGCTGCCCTCTGCTGGATTCTTCTGTGAATAGCCAAATCATTGGGGCAGGGGGAACTTTCTGTGTGAGCAATGACGACAGCAATCCAAACGTTCCTGTACTGCATCACCAAGGTCCCGATTTCATTTTTAAAAGGATGTTCCCCCATTAAATGTGGTTCCTGTGCACTTAACATGTCTCCCAATTGACATTGGAGCATAATTAACATATTTTGTTCAGTTCTGTTTCTTTTTTTTCTCCAAAAGCAGAATTTAACACAACACAGGATACTTTTTATCTGGATTAGGAGGAAGGGGGCTAAACATTCTGAAAAGCTGGCCTCATGACTCCTCTGATCTAACAAGATCTAGGTGGAATGAGTGGTTTGAATAGAGAGACCAGATCAACCTTAAGTCAATGTATCACTAACATGTCAATTTCAAGAAACGGAGTGGGCTAATGTTGCCTGGATTGACCGTAGTGGCATACAGAAAAAACAACTTGATTTTCAGGTTGGTCAAATCATTTTGACCTCCAACACCTAGCTAAGTAAGATAAACTATTTAGTCTAACTTTAAGCGTTGCTATCTAGCTATACCCCCCAAACACTAAATATAGCTGGATACTTGTAGCTAGCAAAACTAATAAAAAACGACTTGTTTGTTATGACTAACATAAGCGCAACCATGACAGCTCAGCTGTAATGTACAGTATGTCTAAGATGGGGGAGGAAACCGATAGCGTGTCTGATAATGTTCAGGAAATCCAATGAAACATAAAACCCATATTAGTTACTTCAAAAAATAATCTCATAGATGCAGTGACCTCCGACTGAAACGTATTTTTAAGAACTGGGGGTCATGAAGTAAAAAAAAAAGGTTAAGCTACTGTTGCTAATGTTGGCTAGCAGTGCTGAGCTGTCATCTGCAACTAGCAAAATAAATGAAGTGTCAACGCTTACCAAATAAATATGGAGATTGAAAGAAGTTCCGGACATTGTTCTGAAACAAATGTGAAGTCCAGCAAACTTTGTTAAGCTTTGCAAAGGTTAGGCCAAATAGCGACCCAGGCGTAAGGAGGACGCCATGTTTTCGTCCTCCGTCGGTGAGAAACTCATGCCTGACATCATTGATAAATGAAAATATACATGATTGTAAATGGATTAAATGTATAGCACAAAGCCATTACATGGACTTGTTTATAGAGTATCAATTAAGCCAGGTGCCTAGACAGATACATTTATCAATAATTCTATATTTTAGTTGTAATTCTCTCTTCATTACAAAAAGGCCAAAGTAGTCCCTTGGAGAGGTCCTTCTCCAAGTGACAAGTTTTCTATTGTAGTCTTCTTCTGTAGCCAATATTTGTTATATATATTTTTAATTTAACCAGGTAAGTCAGTTAAGAACACATTCTTATTTACAATGACAGCCTAGGAACAGTGGGTTAACTGTCATTTTACCTTGTCAGCTCAGTGATTCGATCTAGCAACCTTTTGGTTACTGGCCCAGCGCTCCAACCACTAGGCTACCTGCCTACACATTTGGTTTATATACATCATTGGCTGTAACCTGCTGAGGATGTTATGTCATTTCATAATTTTTCACAGAAAAACGGTCCACCACAGCAGAATTTTTTTTAAATTTGGTTTACTTTTCTAAACCTGCTATACATTTATAAAAATCCTATAATGTATATTATTTTTAGGATCAATATATTTTCATATAGTGGTTATATTATAATGTAATTATTTCTCCACTAGACAGTTCCCTTCCTATCCAGCCTGGTCTCAGAGCATTTTGCATTATTCTGTACGTAAATCTGAGATTGTATTAATTTGTGGGTGTCCATTACCCATTTCGTATGATATGTTACGAAATACAAATCAAATTATATTTTACGAATTTGCAAAAACGTACAATATGTTACGAATTTGCGAAATGTATGATACTCGACGATACGAATTCTAGCTAGGTGGCTAATGTAAGCTAGCTTGCTAACGTTAGCTGGGCTAGGGGTTAGGGTTACGGATTAGGGTTAAGTTTAGGAGTTAGGCTAAATGGTTAAGGTTAGGGGAAAGGTTAGCTAATGGGTTAAGGTTAGAGTTAGGTGAAGGGTTAAGGGTTAAGGTTAAGGGAAGGGTTAGCTAAAAAGCTAAGTATTTGCAAAGTAGCTAAAAAGTAATAAGTCGTTGAAAAGTTGCTAAAATTTTCCGTGATGAGATTAGAACTGGCAATCTTTGGGTTACTAGACGTTTGAGTCACCAAACCATCCACGCTAATTATGTTTTTGCCTTAAGTAACCATTTGTCTTATGTAACAGTACTAAACATAACCTATCATACTAAATGGTGTGTACGGATTTACATACGGAATAATATAAAATGCTCTGAGACCAGGTTGTCCCAACAAGTGAACATATGTGCAAAACAAGAGGACCAGCCTACCAGTACAATGTAAAAAACAGCATGACTTGCTTGAAAAAAAAATGCAACCCTATTTACATATTTGGCCCAACACCAAAAGAAAGTTGTCTAAACCCAGGCTTACATAGCCAAATCATCATCAAGGAAAAACAGATTCTCAGGTGTAAGACTATTTGGAGTACATCTAACTATAATTCAATGAAAGGTGTTAAACTATGCATATGGTGGAATAATTCAAACACTTGGTGGCAAGGGACTCTGTAGTGACATAATTATATCCTCCTGATTCCTGCTTACAAGCAAAAAATTAAAGCAGGAGGCACCATTGACTTGGTCTATAAAAAAGTGATCACATGAAGCAGATGCTAAACTACAAGATTGTTTTGCTAGCACAGACTGGAATATGTTCCGGGATTCTTCCGATGGCATTGAGGAGTACACCACATCAGTCACTGGCTTCATCAATAAGTGCATCGAGGACGTCATCCTCACAGTGACTGTACGTACATACCTCAACCAGAAGCCATGGATTAAAGGCAACATTCGCACTGAGCTAAAGGGTAGATCTGCCGCATTCAAGGAGCGGGACACTAACACGGAAGCTTATAAGAAATCCCGCTATGCCCTCTGACTAACCATCAAACAGGCAAGGCGTCAATACAGGACTAAGATTGAATCGTACTACACCTGCTCCAACACTCGTCGGATGTTGCAGGTCCTGCAAACTATTACAGACTACAAACGGAAGCACAGCCGAGAGCTGCCCAGTGATACGAGCCTACCAGACGAGCTAAATTACTTCTATGCTCGCTACGAGGCAAGCAACACTGAAACATGCATGAGAGCATCAGCTGTTCCGGATGACTGTGTGATCACGCTCTCCACAGGAGATGTGAGTAAGAACTTTAAAGAGGTCAACATTCACAAGGCTGCAGGGCCAGACGGATTACCAGGACGTGTACTCCGAGCATGCGCTGACCAAC
This sequence comes from Salvelinus alpinus, assembly GCF_045679555.1. Taxonomy (NCBI): domain Eukaryota; kingdom Metazoa; phylum Chordata; class Actinopteri; order Salmoniformes; family Salmonidae; genus Salvelinus; species Salvelinus alpinus. The sequence continues at coordinate 26,761,194 of NC_092094.1, read as the reverse complement.
TGGCAAGTGTCTTCTCTGACATTTTCAACCTCTCCCTGTCTGAGGCTGTAATGCCAACATGTTTCAAGCAGACCACCATAGTCCCTGTGCCCAAGAACACTAAGGTATCCTGCCTAAATGACTACCGACCCGTAGCACTCACGTCTGTAGCCATGAAATGCTTTGAAAGGCTGGTCATGGCTCACATCAACACCATTATCCCAGAAACCCTAGACCCACTCCAATTTGCATACTGCACCAACAGATCCACAGATGATGCAATCTCTATTGCACTTCACACTGCCCTTTCCCACCTGGACAAAAGGAACACCTATGTGAGAATGCTATTCATTGACTACAGCTCAGCGTTCAACACCATAGTGCCCTCAAAGCTCATCACTAAGCTAAGGACCCTGGGACTAAGCACCTCCCTCTGCAACTGGATCCTGGACTTCCTGATGTGTCGCCCCCAGGTGGTAAGGGTAGGTAACAACACATTTGCCACGCTGATCCTCAATACGGGGGCCCCTCAGGGGTGCGTGCTCAGTCCCCTCCTGTTCACTCATGACTGCATGGCCAGGCACGACTCCAACGCCATCATTAAGTTTGCTGATGACACAACAGTGGTAGGCCTAATCACCGACGACGATGAGACAGCCTGGAGGGAGGAGGTCATAGACCTGACCATGTGGTGCAAGGATAACAACCTCTCCCTCAACATTATCAGGACAAAGGAGATGATTGTGGACTACAGGAAAGGGAGGACCGAGCACACCCCCATTCTCATCGACAGGAGTGATTGAGCAGGTTGAGAGCTTCAAGTTCCTTGGTGTCCACATCACCAACAAACTAACATGGTCCAAGCACAGCAAGACAGTTGTGAAGAGGGCACGACAAAACCTATTCCCCCTCAGGAGACTGAAAAAATTTGACATGGGTCCTCAGATCCTCTAAAGGTTTTACAGCAGCACTGTTGAGATCATCCTGACGGGTTGCATCACTACTCGGCCTCCAACCGCAAGGCACTATAGAGGGTAATGCGTACGGCCCAGTACATCACCGGGGCCAAGCTTCCTGCCATGTCAGAGTAAGGCCCCAGACTGCTCTCTCTGATACCCAGTGGGGGTTCTAGCTTGTATGGCTCCCTGGGCTAACATTCAGCGCCCCCCCCCCCCCCCCCAAAACAAAAGCACCATTCTGCACTAACTGTAATTTTTATTCAGACATTTGGAACAACACAAATAAATAATCATAACATTAAAACGATATAAATATAAAAATATGTACTAAAATAAGACAAAAAAAGAAGTAACATAGACAAATAGAAACAAATTTGTGTTGATTTGGTACTCGAGCATCAATTCCTTACCCATCCCCCAACGCTTTCAACCAAGAGTCAAGCCTAAACCAAAACACCTTGGAGGTGTGCAGACTGGTTTTATATTATTCTTAACGATTTCATACAAACCAGAAAAAAATGCAACACTATGTCTGTGGAACTATATATTCACAGTATTATGAATGAATTGTGGTTCATTTGGTAGAATTTTGTAGTGTGACTGACTTTACTAGTTTCATTGTACAAAGTAGAGGTGTGCTATTTGATAGATTCCCCCGCTCCCCCTACCTCGGGCTTCCAGTGGGGAGACCTGAGGTTAACCTACCCCCACCCCCATCTCGTACTTCTGAGTGGGAGACCTTCCCATGCAGTAGCCTGCCTAGCTCACAATCTAGGATCAGGGCGCCCACTCCGCGACAAGGTTAATTGACCCACAGGTCCAAGAGGCTCCTAAATAGCTTCTACCCCCAAGCCATAAGACTCCTGAACAGCTAATCAAATGGCTACCCATACTATTTGCATTGCCCCCCTCCCCCCTCTGGAAGGCTGCTGCTACTCTCTGTTATTATCTATGCATAGTCACTTTAATAACTCTACCTACATGTACATATTACCTCAATTACCTCGACACCGGTGCCTCTGCACATTGACTCTGTACCGGTACTGTCACGCCCTGACTTTAGTTATATTTGTTTTCTTTATTTTTTGGTTAGGTCAGGGTGTGACAAGGGTGGTTTGTTTAGTTTTTGTATTGTCTAGAGGTTTTTCCTGTCTAGGGTTTTTGTTTATCTATGGGGATTTTGTATGGTCTAGGGGTATGTAGGTTTATGGTGGCCTGAATTGGTTCCCAATCAGAGACAGCTGTTTCTCGTTGTCTCTGATTGGGGAGCCTATTTAGGTTGCATGTTGGTTTTGTGGGTAGTTGTTTTGTGTTGCTGCACCTTACAGGACTGTTTCGTTTTCGTTTAACTCTTTCTTATTTTGTTTAGTGTTTCTGTTCTAATAAAAATAACATGAACAATTACCACGCTGCGCTTTGGTCCGATGACTACTCTTCATCCGAAGACGAATATCGTTACAGGTACCCCCTGTATATAGCCCCGCTATTGTTATTTACTGCTGCTCTTTAATCATTTGTTATTCTTATCTCTTACTTTTTTTGGGGGGGGGTTCTTAAAACTGCATTGTTGGTTAAGGACTTGTAAGCATTTCACTGTAAGGTCTACACCTATTGTATTCGGCGCATGTGACAAATACAATTTGATTTGATTTGGGCATGTTTCACAACTGAGGGCAATAGGCTCTGTTGATTTAGATAATTAACACTTTTTTTCATTTTCCTCAAGTGAGTGCGAACAAGGATGTGATTTAAAAAAAACTTGCATCTAGGTAAACAGACAGGGGAAATCCCTCTCTGGTATGTGGTTAGTGTGATGAGCAGGAAATATAGACTGGAATACTGGCACATAATAATTTTCAGATTTTCCTCTGACATTCTGATTGTTGTAGTCATTGTAATCTGGGTTATACTACTGAGTGAGCACTAAGGATTCCTCAACTGGTGATAAGGATGATACAGTCCCATGTGCCGAAATCTATAGGTGCTACTTAACCAGTGTAATACAGATAAAAGCCTCAATTTCTTTCCATAGCCAAAAAAACTACTATTCCCCTTGGATCTACAGTGTACACTGTAAACTATGTATTTTTTACAGAAAATTCTATGTAATATTTACTTGCTTTTTATATACAGTATATAAAAGGAAAATAATAACAGAGCTTATCATTATAAAAACAGATTTACCTTAACATTTTAAAATGTTAAACTTTAAGTATAAATTGCCATACTTCATACGCATCAGCTTTACAGGAAGTGCAGACGACCATTCAAAATGTCACCTGGCCAGAGCAGTTTTGATGAAAGAACACACGTTTTTGAAACTCAAATCGCAACTACGTTTTTGTCAAACATACAATTGTGAATTCTTAGTTTTTGCTAATCACATCCTACAAAATGTCTTAAAATATTATAATTACCCCAATTTGGCGAAATCACTAATATATCACTAGCTAGCAAAGTAACAATAACTTCTAACTGAACTGGTGGGGCTTCCAAGTTCCAACAGTCATTTTGGTTTTGGTGCTAGAGGTTGTGCAATGGAGGACTCAGGAACTGTGTCAACTTAGAAACCAAGAAGTAGAACGCTGTTTGAGAACGTGTTGTTTTGGTAGCGAAGCTGAGTAGGCCTAAATATATTATTTGAGACTTGGTGGTTACTTGGTGATTACACCAAACCTTTTTTACATAGCTAGCTAGATGACTAAGCTAGTCTAACGCTAGTTAGCATTGCTGCTAGAATGAGGAGGTAGAAACAGTAGCTAGATATTCCTATTTCTTGCTACGTTTGTGGACCCTGAATGGCAAATCTTGATATCTGGTTTCTGATATCTGGTTTCTGAATTTATTGTCAGAAACAGATCGCAGAACAACACTTCAACTCTGACCAACCATCTCCAGAAAGACTGGTATAATATCTGGGGTAAGTAACAAATGTCACTTTTCTGCCCTATGTGGCATCAGTGGTAGTCATACATAAATTATAGTCACAAAGTTCACAAAAAGAAAAAAAAAATATATATATATACTTTGAATATGAACTAGTATTTTTACATTAAGTCTAAAATGGCAAAGTCTGAGGTTAGGGATAACTCATAAATTCTCTCCCAGAGAGCTCATAGAGCACATTAGGCGCGCCGGCTAAATGTTCTGATCTCAACGGCAGACAAGCACCGAAGCTAACTGGCTAAAGTTGGTTAGCTGTCTACCCCATTCAGAGACGCGAACTACTTTAGCGCCTATTGACGATAGTATCTTCTGACCGGGGCATTTTGTAGGCGCCCCAACGCTAGTCTAAACATTAACACACATTGCTTGCAGTACATTTTGGAAACATAAGGAATATATCTTTCATATCAGCAAGAAATAATAATAAAATAAAAAATATAAAATTACTACACACCTTTATAGGTTTAGGGTTCATTTTCCCAAACGGACAAATCTCCATGTTACATCTCCCTGGCCCGGGTATCCTGGAAGGATATTGACCTCATCCCGTCAGTCGAGGATGCCTGGTCGTTCTTTAAAAATAATTTCCTCACCATCTTAAATAAGCATGCCCCTTAGAAAAAATGTAGAACTAAGAACAGATATAGCCCTTGGTTCACTCCAGAACTGACTGCCCTCGACCAGCACAAAAACATCCTTTGGCAGACTGCAATAGCATCGAATAGTCCTTGCGATATGCAACTGTTCAGGGAAGTCAGGAACCAATACACGCAGCCAGTCAGGAAAGCAAAGGCTAGCTTTTTCAAACAGAAATTTGCATTCTGTAGCTCTAACTCTAAAAAGTTTTGGGACACTAAAGTCCATGGAGAACAAGAGCACCTCCTCCCAGCTACCCACTGCACTGAGGCAAGGTAACACTGTCAAAACCGATAAATCCATGATAATCGAGAATTTCAATAAGCAATTCTCTATTGCTGGCCATGCTTTCCTCCTGGCGACCCCAACCCCGGCCAACAGCTCCGCACCCCCCGCAGCTACTTGCCCAAGCCTCCACAGCTTCTCCTTCACCCAAATCCAAATAGCAGATGTTCTGAAAGAGCTGCAAACCTTGGACCCGTACAAATCAGCTGGGATAGACAATCTGGACCCTCTCTTTCTAAGTTTATCCGCTGCCATTGTTGCAACCCATATTACCAGTCTGTTCAACTTCTCTTTCGTATCGTTCGAGATCCCTAAAGATTGGAAAGCTGTCGCGGTCATCCCCCTCTTCAAAGGGGGTGACGCTCTAGACCCAAACTGTTATTAACCTATTTCCATCCTGCCCTGCCTTTCTAAAGTCTTCGAAAGCCAAGTTAATAAACAGATCACTGACCATTTCGAATCCCACCATACCTTCTCCGCTCTGCAATCCGGTTTCCGAGCTGGTCACGGGTGCACCTCAGCCACGCTCAAGGTACTAAACGATATAATAACCACCATCGATAAAAGACAGTACTGTGCAGCCGTCTTCATCGACCTGGCCAAGGCTTTCGACTCTGTCAATCACCGTATTCTTATCGGCAGACTCAATTTGTCTCTCAAATGACTGCCTCGCCTGGTTCACCAACTACTTCTCAGTTAGAGTTCAGTGTGTCAAATTGGAGGGCCTGTTGTCCGGACCTCTGGCAGTTTCTTTGGGGGTACCACAGGGTTAAATTCTCGGGCCGACTCTTTTCTCTGTATATATCAACGATGTCGCTCTTGCTGCGGGTGATTCCCTGATCCAACTCTACGCAGACGACACCATTCTGTATACATCTGGCCCTTCTTTGGACACTGTGTTAACAAACCTCCAAACAAGCTTCAATGCCATGCAACACTCCTTCCGTGACCTCTAACTGCTCTTAAACACTTGTAAAATGAAATGCATGCTTTTCAACCGTTTGCTGCCCGCACCCGCCCACCCGACTAGCATCACTACTCTGGATGGTTCTGACTTAGAATATGTGGACAACTACAAATACCTAGGTGTCTGTCTAGACTGTAAACTCTCCTTCCAGACTTATATTTCCCTCACTAACTTTAAACATCAGCTATCCGAGCAGCTAACCGATCGCTGCAGCTGTACATAGCCCATCTGTAAATAGCCTACCCAATCTACCTACCTCATCCTCATATTGTTTTTATTTACTTTTCTGCTCTTTTGCACACCAGTATTTCTACTTGCACATTATCATCTGCACATCTATCACTCCAGTGTTAATTTGCTAAATTGTATTTACTTGCTACTATGGCCTATTTATTGCCTTACCTCCTCATGCCATTTGCACACACTGTATACAGATTTATTTTTCTATCGTGTTATTGACTGTATGCTTGTTAATTTCCATGTGTAACTCTGTGTTGTTTGTGTCACACTGCTTTGCTTTATCTTGGCCAGGTCGCAGTTGTAAATGAGAACTTGTTCTCAACTAGCCTACCTGGTTAAATAAAGGTGAAAAAAAAAAAGAATAATTGTTTACAGAAGACATAATTGAAATTAGCTACCTAGCATGCTCTGAACACCTGGGTGTAAGCGTAACTGGGGAGGAAGTATAGTTCGTCAACTGGATGCACACACAGCTTGTGGATCCGTGCAAAACTGCTACAGTAAGTGTATCTTTTTTATTTGAAAACAAATTCTTGCTGATTTAAAAGAGAAGGGGCATATCAGCATAGGTTTTGAAAACCAGTTTGAAAGTGATGATTATTGACATTTATAAATGTTAAAACACAGTATGAAGTGTAGTTTACATGGAGCAAACAGTGGGCTAATTGAACAGCTGAAAACCCTACATACGGAAAATAAGGGTTTTTGAGCGCTAGACACAAATGAGAGAATACTTGAATCTGACAACTAAACTTGCCATAGCACAGATGGTTAGACGATGTGTTATGAGCATCAAATATTATTTTTTTCTTTGCGGATCTTTACAACCTGTAGAAAAAGGGTGACGTCAGTCCTTAGGACCCTGCCATACTGTTCAGGATACTATTGAGGACAGGGATGCACAAGCTGTCCGTACTATTTTGTTGGTGGCTGTCAAACTTCTGAAAAGCAAACAACACCAGTCATATGGTCAAGTGCCACAAAGAGGGACATAGGCAAATAAAAATTGGCCAAGAATGGAGCAGTATGGCTGGCCCTTAAAAATACACGGAGGGCTAACATTAATAATATGCCTGTCAATCTCTCCTGCCCCAAAGTGGAGGAGAGATTGACTTCTTCACTACTTCTATTTGTGAGGAGGATTGACATGTTGTATGCACTGAGCTGTCTGTTTAAACGACTAGCACACAGCTCAAACACCCATGCATACCCCACAAGACATGCCACCAGAGGTCTCTTCACAGTCCCCAAGTCCAAAACAGACTCAAGGAAACGCACAGGACTACATAGAGCCATGACTTCATGGAAATCTCTTCCATATCAAGTAACAGATACAAGCAGTAAAATCAGTTTAAAAAAACACAGATACAACTACACCTTATGGAACAGTACGGACTGTGAAGAGACACACGCACTCTACACACACGTACATATGGATTTTGTATTGTATATATGTTGTAGTAGTGTGTAATAATGTGTTGTGAAGTGTAATGTTTTAACTTTATGTAAATTGCCTTTATATTGCTGGCCCCCTGGAAGAGTAGCTGCTGCCTTGGCGGCAGCTAATGGGGATCCGTAATAAAATATAAATACTTTTTGTTTAGTTTTTCCTGTCTGGATGGTGTGTTATCTGGCATGTTTAAAAGTTGTTTTCATATTTTATCCCCCTGGCTACGCAAAGGACCCTCTTAAAGGACCCTGTGGTAAAAACAAAAAGTTCAAGTGTATCTTCTGGTAGAGTACAAACAGTGTTTCCAAACACACATTGCTGCTTTCCAGATGAAGTCATTATGATACCTGTTTTTTAAGTGTGTGTTTTGCATAGTGAGATATATTCACAGTCCACTAAGGAATAGGTCTGACTTGTGCCTTGGACCGTATGCCTTCGATGGCCCTGTTGGTGTGGGCTGAGAGTGATAAGAGGCTCTGATAAGCTGTGATTGGGTATCTGTGTGAGAATACAATACCTCCAGTGAACAGGTAATGGGACAGAGACAGAGAGCCTGCTGGGTTTGTCTTTATGCCTGTGGTTATCACTCATCACTTCCTTGTTCTTCATCCACCATCTATCTGATAGCATTAATGTCTTCTCTTTTAAATAATAAAATGTCCCCCTCATGGCTCATTCAAATTGGGATATAATCTTTCCACTGCGACAAGATATCAAGAGCCAAAGAACAGTGATTGCATGGGTTATAGCTGATACATACTGTACTATATCATTGTGGGAGATTCCCAGCCTCCAGTGAAACAATGTGGATAAGGTATCCAGTCAATCTAACCAGATATAGTCTCTTATAAGGTATTCACATTGATATAAAACAAAGTATTCCTGTGACAGTTTCATCACTGAAAATGTGTTTGTTGGCATTCCATTTTAAACTCTGTTGTTCCAGATCCTGAACACAATGGTGTTTCAACATACCATTCCACTGTGAAACTGATCACTTGAAGTGCACAAATACAACATCTCAGACAGACTAAGCCAGCCATACAGTCATTATGCATTGTTCTCTCCATTATCCTTCATCTGTTAAATGCAGTTTTCCCAATAGAGTACAACTGCAAGATTCTCAAACAGACATAGATCCAAACAGTAAGTCTGGGCCAAAACCACCTGTTACAAGCTATTTCCAACTAGGCTTAGTCCATCTACTGCACCATGTCTTTGTGACATGGACTAAGACAACTGAGTCTGTTCTTCTTCTAGGTCATATTGTGCTTTTTGTTGGTTTGAAACCAGACACTTTCAGAGAGACATGAGACAAAATATCACTACAGTGCCTATGAATGCAGTACAATGCACAGGCATGTGCGTGTGTGTGTGTATGTGCACGCTCACCTTTGTTCATGAGAGTATAAGCATCTCTTGAGGATGCATTACAACCAGTTCGGGTTTGTCAGGTTTGTCTGCCAGGTGCCGTTGGTTGGTGCCCATGTGCCAAGAGTTTAACCTTGCGTGGGAGACCTTGTTTGGCTGGTTCACCAACGCTTTCCTCAAACCTCTTTCACTTTGCCACCTCAAAACCTAGATGTGTCTTTAACTGCACAACTTGATCCATTAGATTAACTATCATTATGTCCTAGACTTTCTTACTCAGGACCCTCATACACTGTTTTCAATTGACTGTAGATTGAACACAAACATGCATATATATACAGTACTTGCACATATGCACATGTAGTACTCAGCAAAACGTCTGCATACCAGGAGATTATTTTTTTACCAGACCCCAATATTCTGTAACTATACTGGGTACTTTGTCTATTCCCCTCCTTTGCATTCACTGGCCAGTAGTCAGTTAGGGAAATCAGCCTCATGTTTCTTTGCACAACAGAGGTTATGTCAGTCTAGACCATTTGCCTAACTGCTCAGTAATCTCTCTGAGACCCATATTCACACATTTCCCTATGTATCAGACTCGCAGCAACATCAACAAACACAACAGTAAAATCAGACCGGATTCCAGCCGTTCACACAGACCAGTAATGTTGCTGATTTAAACTGATAAAATCATCAATATCACCTCTTTATCTACTGTAGTTGTGATACTGTATGCATACAGGAAAGCTTATTAGGATATGATAGTGTATGCATGCGGATATGCATTGTGCAACACTTCAGAAATCATGGATGCGCAAGGTGAATCAGTAATAAGGTGTGCTTTCTCTACCTGATGTTCATTTAATAACTCAGTTTACATTCCACCTATATGATGCAAGGTATGGTTTAATGTAAACTTAATTTACATTGTCCTGATTCATGGCGGTCCAATCAAACGTTGACACTAACAACCGTCTGCATAATATCTCAGTAGAATATGCTATGTATATTCTGTGTCGACTGACTTTATGTCTGTCCTCAATTTATCAAAAAGTCGTATGAAAAATATCTTGAACTGTCAACTGGGACCAGATCATATCGGAAGAAATGTTGAAGTTTTGGCCAGTTTGATATGCTAGCCCTGATGTTTGGCCATTGATGTTGAAATTAAGCCATTTGCTTCCCTCTTTACTTAATTTCCTTTTCATAACATTTAAAAAATACAGACTGCCACGACCTCGTCCTCGCTCCAATGTCAAACTCAAACTCCGGTTATATAAAGTAGTACAACAGTGTCCATGAAAGCAGAGAGAGGGAACATTGATAACATTTTCAAAGATGGGTACATTTTGTGGACTTCAACAAAGACACCAAAATAATGACACAGCAATCAGTGTTATGTAAAGGAGGAGGATTAAAAAAACATGAATTGCACAGAGCAGGGGTGGAGGCATGGACAGGGATTTGACTGCAAACACAGGGCGTGAGAAAGGGGGCATTGAGTGTTGCTTTTCTTATCTGAGCGGGCATCAGAGGCGAGTCATCTGTCCATCACCCCGAGGTGTCAGCAGAACGGCCATGACATGCACCGGAGAACAATTAACTACCTGGCATTTTACAATCTCAGGGATAAGACAGCAATGTCATGTCCTATCTCTAAAACTGATGGCTTCTCATAGGCAGGCATAGAGAGAAAGAGAGAGCGAGAGAGAGATTTGAGCCTCATCCAACACCTCTGTATGAAGGCCTGGTTCCCTGCTCTCTGTTGACAAATGGGTACTGATCCCATCTAGCTAAAATTGAAACAGCCCAAATTGCAATTGGCAGTTAAAAGTGAAAGCTTGAGTCAGATAAGATTACTTGATTATAAAAAAAAGAAAATAGCAAAACAGCTTGAGTTCTTGTTACATTTGCATGATAGCAGTCAATAAAGTTCAGATTGACATGAAGGGCTCAACAGGGAGAGTTGTCAGTCAACTGATTTGTGTGGTAATCATCCCACTCGGCACAGATGTCAGTTCACAGTAAAACATCTTTACATTTGGTTGAGTTGTCAACTAATGTAAATCCAACGTGAAATTAACAGTGGGATGCTCAATTAGCTCACACAAATAATGACACACAGGCAGGCTTTCATCTGTTGTTTCAAAAACAAATCCTTTATTATTTAAAATTCATATATGATATTTACACATTTCTTTTTACAGCATAGCGTAGTAAATGGGTGAAGACCAGTTGACATGGCAAAATGAGTAGACATTTCTCAGCATCAGATCTTGAAGAACACACACAGAACATCCTCTAATTTCAGCATGCCCCATTGTTGCATCTGAATGTGCTCTATCATACTCTCCTGAGCTGCCATTGTGTTTGGGCCAAACAGTTATCTGTTTATCCTGTACATGAATAGGGAAGTTGTGGTTCTATTGTGAGATCTGTTACAATTTCATAACTAAAACAAATTTGAAGAGGATGAATGCAAAGAAGACAAGAGTTTCATATTTACTAAAGGGGATGTCTTGCATAACACATCAATTAAACATACTTCGGAAAAAACATTACACAGTTTAAATGTGTATAACAAGCTGGAAATATATAAAATAATGCATCTACAGTTTTTAAAACATTTGAATTAACTAGGCAAGTCAGTTAAGAACAATTCTTATTTACAATGACAGCCTAGGAACAGTGGATTGCCTGCCTTGTTCAGGGGCAGAACGACAGGTTTGTACCTTTTCAGCTCGGGGATTCAATCTAGCAACCTTTCGGTTACTGGCCCAACGCTCTAACCACTAGGCTACCTGCCGCCCCAAATGTCAATGCTTTTTGCTGTTCAATCAAAAATAGCTTTCAGTGCAAATAGTCATCACTCTCTGAACAGGAAAATGTAAGCAGTCAAATGTAAATTATGGTCTTTCTTAACCATATGTAAATATATCATACAGAAACTCCCAAAAATGTCAAGAGTTGCAATGAGGCGTTCTGCTCCTCTTTGTAAAAGAAACAACATATATAGTAAAACATCACAGTGACACATTAAAATCCAACAAAAAAACATAAATAGACATCTTCGCATGGTGGTTAAAAAAGGCACAAAATGGTGGAGAGGTGTCCTCTTTCACTTCTCTGACTCCCTCCATCCTCGTGCATTCCTTCCAAACTTGTAGACCAGCCTTCGTCCATCTACACGTTCCAGGATTTCCCGTTTGTAGTAATATCTGGAATGGTACAAACAGGGACCTTAACGGAACAGCCAAAATGACTTCCTTCTTAACATGTGAACCAGGAAATAACATGAAAACACCCTAATCCTTTAAGTCTCTACCTCATAGCTCGGCTGAGCTTCTCGTAGGTCATGCTGCTGTTGTTCTTCTTCTTGCCCCACAGCTGAGCCACGGCCTCTGACTTGAGGAAGCGGAACACGCCCTCTGTCCGATCCTCCCACTTGATCAGGCCTGGGTTCCGCTCCGGGTTCAGCAGAATGTCCCTAATGAACTCCCACAGGTGGGTCCCCCGGGGATCTGAGGAAAAACACACAGGTGGTGAAAATTAGAACCATCTACTGCCATCTACTATCAGTAATAGCATGGGTGAAATGTTGAGCATTTATATTAAAATATTTGATTCGATAGTATTGAAGATGTTCATGTAAATACTACTCACTGTGTTTTTTGACCTGATGAGGGCGACTGTGAGATCTATTTGTGTCTGAAAGTAAAATAATAAACAGATATGGTAATTTAGCAGATGCTTAAAACAAATAAAAATTAAGACATTTAATACATTTGGTACATGTGGCAATCGAACCCACAAGTTGGTCTACCATTATAGTAGTCCAACCAACTAACCTACAGCAGCAGGTAGCCTAGTGGTTAGAGCATTTGTCCAGTACCCAAAAGGTCACTAATTTGAATCCCCAAGGTGAAATAATCTGTCGATATGCCCTTGAGCATGGCACTTAACCCTAAGTGCTCCAGAGTAGCACTTGACAATAGCAGACCCAGGATGACCCCACTCTCAGGGGGAGTTGGGATATGCAAAAAGCTTTCCAGGGATATGCAGTTGACCTGGGTGGGACAAAGCAAGGCCTAGAACCGTTTATGCATAATATGAACTATTGCTAGCTGGCTAAGAGACTTGGAAACGTCCCGTGACCACACCTGACACCACTTACTTATAAATCTTCCCATTTATAGTTGTTAGATCTACCAATCCCATTTTTTTTCAGATATTGTTCACAATTTGTAGAAGCCATCTGATGTGTTTCCAGCTCTGAGCATCAGTAATTCACTTATAGCTTGTCAATGAAAGATTACTTAATTTAAAATGTTTTAGTGTGTGCTTGATCTTGTGTATTCTAAACTGTGTAACTCCTACCTATCTTCTGATCATTTCCTCACAATCTCACAGATGTCTTCTTTCCAAATATGCCAAGTTTTTGCATGTCGGAATCATGTAATTACACATGAATAGCAGTTACTTTTGAGTATGTCTATTTAGGCGGAAATCTACAATTTGCCATTACATTGAAGAGGAAGCTATAGGATGAAACATACCGGCGTGGCACTAGCTATTGCTACCTACAGAGATATCGATTTATTTTTTATTTTTTTACAAATCAATACTTGGAGTCAAATTTCAATATAATATTGTCCAAAAATAATATTGCAATATGTAAATGAATTGATTTTTCCCCATCAGTAATCCACACGTGTTAGCCTAACCTTTGTACCACTGTCTTACGCATTTCAGATTAATTCCATGGAGCCCAACACTGAACAATTACATGGGTGTGGGGAACATAAACAGGATGAGTTTGTTCAGTTGTATTGTCATACATTGTTTGCTCAGTGACGTTGTGGTGATGTAGTTTGGTGATAAGGAGTAGACTCAGCTGCCTCTTTCCCAAAATGATCACTCACTGAACGTTCATGGACTTTACTCAATAGCCTTGTATTGCCACTCTGTTTGCGCAGTAATATAATAATATATGCCATTTAGCAGACGCTTTTATCCAAAGCGACTTACAGTCATGCATGCATACATTTTACGTATGGGTGGTCCCAGGAATTGAACCCACTACCCTGGCGTTACAAGTGCAATGCTCTAGCAATTGAACTTCAAAGGACCACGATGAAGTCATATTTTCTTTGGGGGCTAAGCTACTGTATGTCGATGTCTTCCCTTGGATCGGGGCTCGTTCCAATTAGTGTGTTTACATAAGGTTTAGTAAGTTTTCAGTCCTCATCTTTGGTCTTGTTTCTTACCTGGACTGGAGGGAGTGGGTGAGGCCACAGGTGCAAGGGATTGAAACGAGGGATCGTAAATATCTAAAAAGTAAAGAAATATCAACAAGTAAAAAATTATGCTGTCCGTAAGTTAGTTAACATTTTGACCTTTCTCCAAAATCCTATCCATTGCAATGTGGTACCTACCTGCAGGATAGATGCTAGGTTCTGTGAATGGGCAAGGGAAATCTACTAAAACAGGAGAGCACATTAAGCTTGCATGTACGCTTAAGAGACATGACATACATTTAACATTTTAGCAGACACTATTATCCAGAGCCACTAGAGTTACGTGTCTATTGCTCAAGGGCACATCGTCAGAGTTTTCACCCAGTCGGCTCGGAGATTCAAACCAGCAACCTTTCGGTTACTGGCCCAACACTCTTAACCGCTAGACTACCTGCCGCCCATCTGAAGAGTTTAGTCTAATCACAGACTAGTTTCAACTTACATCATTTATTAATTAAATAGTGTCAAACAAGTTGAGACATGCAATAACTGGATGAGTTTCTTAGGGATGACTTGAAGTACATGACTCTGTGTGTTCATGCATGCCAGTGTTAGTCTATGGTGCATTTACCATCTGGCTCTGATTTGATAACGTCCAGCGGTGAAAACTCCACACCAGGATACTGACCTGTGTAGGGATGACATGGAGAAACAAGGGGTCATTTAAGGGCAATACCATTACACGTACAGTAACAACATGGGCTTTCATTATTTTGTGTTAATCAAACTTGATATTGAATTCCTAAATCCTTGATCCTCCTACGCTGGTACAATTTGCTGTTCCTGTTTTTTTGTGATATTCTAACCGCTTCAAGTGTTAACTGAAATGAAATACTACCATTCAACATTTGATGACCTAATCTATCGCAGTATGTTTCAACATTGCATGGCCTGACCTGGCCTTCATTCTGATAAACATAACAATAACAGAGGACAATACAGCCCAGTGTGTGAACCCACCGCTCCATTTGAGCTCGGTGAGGCTGTGGTAGAGGATAGGCCCCACGGTGC
The DNA here is from genome assembly GCF_045679555.1 of Salvelinus alpinus. Taxonomy (NCBI): domain Eukaryota; kingdom Metazoa; phylum Chordata; class Actinopteri; order Salmoniformes; family Salmonidae; genus Salvelinus; species Salvelinus alpinus. The sequence continues at coordinate 26,746,050 of NC_092094.1, read as the reverse complement.
CCGCAGCACGGGTGAAGTCCTGGTAGGTCATGCTGCATAGCTGACGTCCGTCCACATCAAAGTTCTGGAAGGGGATGGTGGCAGCGTCGATCTGGTGCATATCCAGCATCTGCTGCAGCCACTCCCACACCTGATACTTCGACCAATACTGAGGCTGGGAGTCCTGGGACCACAGGCGACTGGTGTAACCAGGCATCACTGTGGAAACTGGAGTCAGGGGTAAAGGTAGAGATTAAGTGGGGGTTTTTCATACTTTGAATGTGTTGGGGGTGTAGTGAAAACATTTGAACTCCGGCTAGCCCAGGTATTTGTAAATAATTAAACCAGCAGAGCAATTCACTGAATTGAGCAACCAAACTAGTCCTCACTGTCAGAGCAGGGGTAGGAGCTCCATGTTGTGGGCAGCTGGCTCTCAATGCTGGCAGTGGAAGGGATGCTCATGATGCAGGTGGTATGACGGACCATGGTCCAGAGCTGGGGGAGAAAGACACATACATTCAGTATGGAGTAAAACCCCGAACAAGATGATTGGTAGGTTACAGTGTAATCACACACGGTGCACACAAACGGTGTCTTTCCCAAATCTGAGTTTCTGAGTTGAGATAGGTTATGTTTCTATATGACGACATTGACAGATGTGAAACAGGATGACAAAGGGAGTCAGTGTGAAGACAGCATGGGAGTGATTGGGTGACATCCTCATCGTCCTTAACACGTGTATTTGCAAAGTGATGGATCTGTATGTCTGTCTGTTTTGCATACATAAAGGCCTATTTGTTCTTCTGATGGTTGAATGAAATGAGTCAGTCACACAATGATGTGTTAATACCGGAGACCTCGACAATTTAGTGCAGAAACGCCTGCAGGACATGTATGATTGACAACCCAGATAAAACAAGCTCTTCCTTTAAATTACATGTCTGTGTTTTAAATAGATTAGGTTACAGTGCAGTTCCTTTTTTTCAGATCTACATCCCCTTAGGATGTCAACACATATTAATAGTGCTGTTATACTCAGGTAATTATAGTTGCTAATGCCAATTAATGAACAGCATACATATGAAGGAATGTTTCATCCAGTGTGCAGTATGTAATATGCTTATTCAATATGGTAGACAATAGCCGTTATAGTTCTGTATACTGGAGAAATAAATTAAGAAATAAAACACTTCCCAATGCCATGATCAGATCAACTTTGACTGTAATGACACGTTTAAAGTTTAAAAACAAGTTCAAATAAAGTTCTAAAGAATTGGTAATGAAGTGTTATTGTAAAAGTAAATACAACATAAATAGTATCAATCATTAGTTATTTGAATATCTATGGGAAGACGTCTGTAGTGCACAGCAGGTGAACCACTGTATCTTCTCCGTAACCCCACTATAAAGGACTGCCCGTGAAATGTCAATAGTGTGCCAACAACATGGCTACGTTCATTTAACTGTTGTTGAGAAAACACTTCACCACAACTATATTTGCATGTTATATGTAAATATACAGTACATTAGAATTGCAGGTCGGCACTGAGGCCTATGACAAGAATATTGAAGGTGGGGTTGTTGCAGCACTGTACTTGTAATGGCCTTGTCACATGTTGTACTGTTGTCTAGACTGTAGTCCATTTATCTCGACTTTGTGGAAGAGAATGCCTACCTGGAGTTTAACTTTTTGGTTAGCTCATCTCAAAATCAGCCCACTTTTGAAATCTGAAAACATCTTGATTTTGGATTCAATATTTAATGTGACAATGTAATCTGCTTTATCATATTGTAAGAGCGTATTATAAACGAATATGGTCTGTCTGTGAAAAGTTGTCATAGTGTTCACCTGCAGCTTCAGTTTGACAAACAATAGACTCAGCTCTTTATACTGTGACCTATATTCAGCTTCTCTTTATTGACCACTACCTGGAAAAGGCTGGATTATGATGGCTAATAAAAACAATGACACCAAATAACTGTACAACACCATGTTTTACAGTACATGACCTATGTGGGCACAGTGACAGGCTGAATGAGAAACATACATTATACCAAGTCTTCCTCAATCCTAAACAAAAGCAGTTTCCCAAGAACAAGATCCCTGAGTGAGATTTCACTAGAGGTATGTGGCACTTGGCAGTTTAGGCCATGGCTTTGGTTCAGCTCAGGATGCCAAATCTCACCACCTGAATGCTTTGTGTTAACTCTCAGTGCTGTCTACTATTTGTCTGCCTACCATCTGGTCTGAGCAGTCTGAAGACTGCCTGTCTTCATGGAAGTAGACTGCAGGGATTGTATTTCCTGACCGTTTAGTTTGGCATGTCCCTAACATCAGGGAGCAGTTTCCATTTATACAATCTCCTGGTCTGTTCAAGATTAACTTATTAATGATCCAATGTGTGAACTATTCAGCAGTGAGTAATACAGTTCCATGTTAGCTAGACAAAGCTTTTGGGAAACTTGCCCCTGATCCATATTCACTACCTGTGCATCTTATCACCCCCAAAAATAAAAAGCTCATTGCATATATAATCACCTACAATCATGATGATAGGCTTACAGATGAAGGAAGTAAACAGACAAACAAATGATCACTGACAAATGTAACTTTTGGTAAGCAGTAAACAAGTGCAGGCAGGTCACACTTTCCTATACTGAAGCTTCTGGAGAATCCCTCTGTGGAGTTTTATCTCAACGGATTTAAGTTACAACCCATGTGAGGTGATTACAGTACACTAGCGTGTAGATGTACTGCACCTTGTCACATATTACTATGATACACAAGCATTTCACTACACTCGCAATAACATCTGCTAACCATGTATATGTGACCAATACAATTTGATTTGATTATAAAAGGAGCTTACCAACATTTGTTTTACTTCTCTTTCAAAGGGGCCGTTTGTATCTCAAAACAAAACAGAGCCCACGAGGAGTACATTTATCCATGATCATATTTACATTGTAAACAAAAGTGTATGCCATTTATTTTAGGACTTCAAATGCAAGCCACACAGTTATTTAAAGCCTAATGTATATTCAGTCATCTTCTTTAACGCTGTATGAACGGCACTGAACAGTTTGTTCTAATGCTCAATTAGCATTACAGGCAATCAAAGCTTGACACACAGTTAGACAAATGAATCAAACCATCACATTCTAGTCTGAAAGACACCTAAAGTAGTGCCTACGTTGCTTTGTTACAGTTCGAATACCCACTGTCTGAATAGCCAAAACACCAATTCACTCCTAAGCCCAGCCATTTCAGCCATTGTTTTGATTGTGCTAATCAGTCATTATAACAGCGACTAACAACATAGAAGCAAAGCTGGTTGCCTAGCAATGCTCAGCATGGTTTCCTACCAGAGCTATGGACTGGGTTCCGACCAGGATGGGAGGTGACGTCTCTCTCTCTCTCTCTCTCTCTCTCTCTCTCTCTCTCTCTCTCTCCTCTCAGATGACTTCAGGTAGGTGAGGTAGCTAGCTGTGTTTCTCTACACAAATGAGTGGAGTGTTGTTTTCAGTGCTAGAAGCTGTGCTCTTTTGCTTCCCAAAACTTTAAAAAGGTTCCAGCCCACACACACACCAAGGTGCTGCCCCAGCAGTGGTTATTTTATGCTGTCAGCTTCCTTGTCCTATCCTTATCCCTCCCCAATTGGCTACCAGGACAGGTTCGGGACAGGTAGGAATTTGCATACGAATGACTGAGTGAATTACAACACATCTGACATACTGTAGGTGTTACTTTCACTCTTTGGCTCTCTGGTCTCTGGTCTGGTCTCTGGTCACTTTCTCTCTCTCTCTCTCTCTCTCTCTCTCTCTCTCTCTCTCTCTCTCTCTCTCTCTCTCTCTCTCTCTCTCTGTCTTTGTTTCTCACATGCACGGCCACATACACATACAAACACAGCATGTCGCAAGGTGGTATGAAGTTCGCATTGTCTCAAACCTGATGATGTTTCTGTTCCCAGAACATTTGGCTAAAGATAGACTCTGAAAATATATTTTACTAACCTTTCGACGCTAACAGCAAGAACGATGGCCTACATGTTCCTTTTATATTACTCATACACTTACGTTTTTTTATCATCCTTACGCATAATTAGATTTCCTTCAACTAATTGTCCATTAGAGAACCCTGTTTTCATATGAATACTTTGTGACATTGAATCAGTGTAAACATACCGTTTGCTTCGGTGCTCAGAGCTTCTAGCTATATGTTTACACTTCAACCTAGTTGTTTTTTTCTGTCTGACACAGACAGACACCAGAAAAACACATGAGCATAGTGAGATGAGTGTTCAATATGATCTAATTGCTGCTGGTGCCTTTGTTAGAGCTGATGTTTGGCATGCTGAGAGCTTCTCCTGCTGCTCTTATCATGTGATTCTCTTTGTCTGTTCCATGGGAACCGCATTAGCTGATTGATAGAGATAGAGATAGTCATATTACTGTGTTATTCAGAGATACTATCATGCCTCTATTCAAATCCACCAAACCCTGTTGCCCGGGCAACCTAATTATCTAACAGAACATGAATTACTGGCTAATTAGACAGTTCAATGTTTGAGTGACTTTATGCCTTTGAAATTTATATTTGATATATCTTACTTTGATCTCTACAAACATAGTTTGAATAACACAACAGTAAATACAATCAGAATACTGTGTATAGAGAATTCAGTTCATCACATGCAGCTCTTTAGTGAACCATGTCACCCTTTTTACTTGCAGTAGTTGTTTTTTGAAAATGATCAGAAGAAGTACAAATAGTCTATTTCTGCTTGTTGCCAATTAGGGTTTTGCCAAATGTAACATTGCCACACTCATCTATGCTCTTAAAGCACACAGATAACTCTCTTTGGAGTTCAACAGAGCTTAGATTGGAGCACTAACAGCTTCATGTCGTTGACTGAACATTTAGAAACGCTGAAACTGTCTAATAGGCTGAAGCAAGGAGAAGTCAGAGAGGGAGGAATATGTCAAGTTTCTTCCAAAGTCTATCCATGTCATGCATGAGTCACATGTTTACCTAAGCAAAGCTATCATTCTCCAACAAAACTCTTTCCTTATGGTAAGGGAGGGGCAGAACTGTATGGTATTAGTGACAATATTAACAACTTTTAGGCCAACTTATTCAGTCCTATAAGAAAAGAAACTCAATATGTACAGTATGTCATTAAATGTATAAATCAGTACAACACAGGTTTTCTATGTTTCAAATTAGTTTTCCCCTTCTCTCTGTTGGTCTAATTAACTGTAGATTTTGTTCTCTCCTTCTCTCTGTTGGTCTAATTAAATGTAGATTTTGTTCTCTCCTTCTCTCTGTTGGTCTAATTAACTGTAGATTTTGTTCTCTCCTTCTCTCTGTTGGTCTAATTAAATGTAGATTTTGTTCTCTCCTTCTCTCTGTTGGTCTAATTAACTGTAGATTTTGTTCTCTCCTTCTCTCTGTTGGTCTAATTAAATGTAGATTTTGTTCTCTCCTTCTCTCTGTTGGTCTAATTAAATGTAGATTTTGTTGTCTCCTTCTCTCTGTTGATCTAATTAACTATAGATTTTGTTCTCTCCTTCTCTCTGTTGGTCTAATTAAATGTAGATTTTGTTCTCTCCTTCTCTCTGTTGGTCTAATTAAATGTAGATTTTGTTCTCTCCTTCTCTCTGTTGGTCTAATTAAATGTAGATTTTGTTCTCTCCTTCTCTCTGTTGGTCTAATTAAATGTAGATTTTGTTCTCTCCTTCTCTCTGTTGGTCTAATTAAATGTAGATTTTGTTCTCTCCTTCTCTCTGTCTAATTCACTGTAGATGGGGACATACACTACATAGCCAAAAGTATGTGGACACCCCTTCAAATTAGAGGATTAGGCTATTTCAGCCACACCTGTTTTTGTCTGGTGTATAAAATCAAGCACACAGCTATGCAATCCCCGTAGACAAACATTGGCAGTAGAATGCCCCGTACTGAAGAGCTCATGACTTTCAACGTGGCACAATCATAGGATGCCATCTTTCCAACAAGCCAGATCTATACATTTCTACCCTGCTAGAGCTGCCATTGTCAACTGTAAGGGCTGTTATTGTGAAGTGGAAACGTCTAGGAGCAGCAACATCTCAGCAACGAAGTAATAGGCCATACAAGCTCACAGAACGGGACCACTGAGTGCTGAAGTGCGTAAAAATCATCTGTCCTCACTACCGAGTTCACTTACTACCGAGTTCCAAACTGCCTCTGGAAGCAACGTCAGCAAAATAACTGTAGTCTGGCGACTCAAGAAATAGGTTTTCATGGCCGAGAAGCCGCACACAAGCCTAAGATCACCATGCGCAACGTCAAGCTTTGGCTGGAGCGGTGTAATGCTCGCCACCATTGGAGTCTGGAGCAGTGGAAACATTCTCTGGACTGATGAATCACGCTTCACCATCTGGCACTCCGATGGACGAATCTGGGTTTGAAAAGTGAATCTTGGCCAGGAGAGTACTACTTGCCCGAATGCACAGTGCCAAATGTAAAGTTCGGTGGAGGAAGAATAATGTTTTCGGGCAAGGCCCCTTTCCAGTGAAGGGAAATCTTAACACTATAGCATACAATGACATTCTAGATGATTCTGCGCTTCCAACTTTGTGGCAACAGTTTGGGAAAGGCCCTTTCCTGTTTCAGAATACCCCTGTGCACAAAGCGAGGTCCATACAGAAATGGTTTGTTGAGATTGTTCCAGCAATGTTCCAACATTTAGCGGAAAGCCTTCCCAGAAGAGTGGGGGCTGTTATAGCAGCAAATGGGGGACAAACTCCATATTAATGGCCATGATTTTGGAATGAGATGTTCGACGGGCATGTGTCCACATACGTTTGGCCATGTACTGTACTGTACCTGGCCTTAGTCCTGGGAGGAGCAGGGTGGATTGCTGCCCTCTGCTGGCTTAGGTAACTCTCTGCAGTTCTCTACTACATGTGACTGGGACCAGTTCCCACGACACTGCTGAGGTAATGAATGAGGAAACCCAGCATTACCATGATGGTCTCTGAGAACCCCCCTGTCCCCCTTCCTCCGTCCCCTGTCCCCGTCCCTGTCTCCCCAAGCTACTCAGCCTGCTTGGTAAAACCCACTATTGCTGATCTCCAGCTCAACTCCCCAGCTACCCCCGCTGCCTATTTGTAACACAGGTGCTGTTTGCTGGCTGTTTTGGAGCAGTTTTTCATCTTACTTGTAAAGGGTAAAGTCCCTCCAGGGTGTAATTTGGGGGCTTAAGTCGCGCTTGGTGCCGTCCAACTATGTACGGCTGACCAGATTTGACTTTTGTAAGATTAATACACACATCAGCGGTGAACTGGAGTCGCAACCTATTTATTACAGCCGATGGCTTGGCCTGTTTTTCCCCTCTCTCCCTCTCAACTTTATCCCTTCTTTCCCCGTGTTCAAGTCTTGCTTTCACAATTTTTTTGCCGTCGTGAGAAGAGTCGAGTATTTGGCAGCTCATTTCATGCATCTCTCGGGTGGCGCAGTGGTCTAGGGCACTGCATCGCAGTGCTAGCTGCGCCACCAGAGTCTCTGGGTTCGCGCCCAGGCTGGGCTGGGTTCGCGCCCAGGCTCTGTCGCAGCCGGCCGCAACCGGGAGATCCGTGGGGCGACGCACAATTGGCATAGCGTCGTCCGGGTTAGGGAGGGTTTGGCCGGTAGGGAGGGTTTGGCCGGTAGGGATATCCTTGTCTCAGTATGTTAAAAAAAAAAAAAATAATAATAATAATAAAATGTATGCACTCTACTGTAAGTCGCTCTGGATAAGAGCGTCTGCTAAATGACTAAAATGTAAATGTAATCTCTGTTCCGCCTTTTCCGGGTGGATGGGGGTCGGTTGATGATATAGAGGTCCATTGGGGAAAATAGGAGAGAGAAAAGAGAGACAGAGAAGGAGAGATCAAAGTCTGTTTAATCAACTCTTTGGAGACTGTGTGAATTGCCATACCAAAGGAGTGAAAAGTGGAGCGATAAACTGAACATCCTACTTCTTTCACTTCATACTTCTAGATTTTAAATAGATACACATATTCCTATATGAAAGTATACAGCGCTACAGTTCTACAAAATGTAATTATACAGTGCATTCGGAAAGTATTCAGACCCCTTCACTTTTTCCACATTTTGTTACGTTACAGCCTTATTCTAAAAATGTTTTTATTTTTATCCTCATCAATCTACACACAATACCCCATAATGACAAAGCGAAAACAGGTTTTCAGAAATGTTTGCAAATTTATAAAATAGAAAAACAGAAATAAGTTATTTAGATAAGACCCTTTGCTATGAGACTCGAAATTGAGCTCAGGTGCATCCTGTTTCCATTGATCATCCTTGAGATATTTCTACAACTTAATTGGAACCCACCTGTGGTAAATTCAATTGATTGGACATGATTTGGAAAGGCACACACCTGTCTATATACGGTCCCACAGTTGACAGTGCATGTCAGAGCAAAAACCAAGCCATGAGGTCGAAATAATTATCTGTAAAGCTCCCGAGACAGGATTGTATCAAGGCACAGATCTGGGGAAGGGTACCATAAAATGCCTGGTCTGAAGGTCTCCAAGTACTCAGTGGCCTCCACCATTCTTAAATGGAAGAAGTTTGGAACCACCAAGACTCTTCCCAGAGCTGGCCGCCCGGCCAAACTGAGCAATCGGGGAAGAAGGGCCTTGGTCAGAGAGGTGACCAAGTACCTGATGGTCACTCTGACAGAGCTCCAGAGTTCCTCTGTGGAGATGGGAGAACCTTCCAGAAGGACAACCATCTCTGCAGCACTCTACCAATCAGGCCTTTATGGTAGAGAGGCCAGACGGAAGCCAGTCCAAAGTAAAAGGGGAATGACAGTTCGCTTGAAGTTTGCCAAAAGGCACCTAAAGGACTCTCAGACCATGAGAAACAAGATTCTCTGGTCTGATGAAACCAAGATTGAACTCTTTGGCCTGAATGCCAAGCGCCACATCTGGAGGAAACCAGGCACCGCTCATCACCTGGCCAATGCCATCTCTACGGTGAAGTATGGTGGTGGCAGCAACATGCTGTGGGGATGTTTTTCAGCGGTAGGGACTGAGAGATTAGTCGGAATCGAGGGAAAGATAAACGGTGCAAAGTACAGGTAGATGCTTGATGAAAACCTGCTCCAGAGCCCCCAGGACCTCAGACTGGGACAAAGGTTTACCTTCCAACAGGACAACGACCATAAACACAAAGCCAAGAGAACGCAGGAGTGGCTTCAGGACAAGTATCTGAATGTCCTTGAGTGGCCCAGCCAGAGCCCAGACTTGAACCCGTTTGAACATCTCTGGAGAGACCTGAAAATAGCTGTGCAGCGACGCTCCCCATCCAACCTGGCAGAGCTTGAGAGGATCTGCAAAGAAGAATGGGGGAAACTCCCAAAATACAGGTGTGCCAAGCTTGTAGCGTCATACCCAAGAAGGCTTAAGGCTGTAATCACTGCCAAAAGTGCTTCAAAAAAGTACTGAGTAAAGAGTCTGAATACTTATCTAAATGTGATATTACAGTTTTTTTTTTTTAATACATTTGCCAAAATTCCTAAAACCTATTTTTGATTTGTCATTGTGGGGTATTTTGTCGAGCCTGATGAGGGACTTTTAAAAACAAAATACATTTTAGAATAAGGCTGTAATGTAACAAAATGTGGAACAAGTGAAGGGGTCTGAAAACTTTCCAAATGCACTGTATAACAGGCCTAAGGAGCAGTAATACAGCCCTCTATAGGGTCCTCTCTGAAGCCCGTAATACCTAATTACAGTCAGTGGTCATGGCCATCATGGCCAAGATAGCTGTCAGTCAGCATGATTTTATTAGCGTCAATTACAGCTACAAATGACGATTTCTCTGGCTCAATTGTAATTTGTCATTTTTTCCCTCCCAGAGAATGAGAGAGAACAATGGCTGTATAATTACAGTAATGAGCACCGCAAGAGTGGAGTGAATTATTAGAATATTTCCTCTTTCTCTGGTGAATATGGAGCTGGTCTCTTTGCTAAATATTTAACAGAACGAATGGGTTAAAAAGAGAGTGAAAGAACACTGGTTGTGTGTGTGCATGCGTGTATGTTACATATTATGACAGGTCAGGTCCCTGTATTGAGAGTACCAATGATTTCAAATATCATGTCACAGTGTCTTTGTTAGTCTAGGTTGGAAGACTGTTACCTGGACTGTGAGAGTGTGGCTCCCTCATAAACCCATAGGTGACACTGTTGTCTCAGGAACAGCAGCGGATTTCTGAAAACATGGAGGGCCCAAGGAAGAGAGACACAGATGCATCTGAAATGACAATAAATAAGTGATGACGCCACTGCATGTGCTTCTAGTCACACATGCATTCAGGAACCATACCCTGGGATGCGCTATTCATGTGACATAATGAATAAATAATGATGATTCAGTACAGTCTAGTACTGTGTCTAACTCGTACTTCATGAAGGCATCTGATTCCTGTGATTCTCCTATTCGGAGATACTTTTCCTAATGACAGAGAGAGCAAGGAAAAGGAAGGAGAGAGATTATCGATGTGTGTGAGGCTGTATTTTTGTCCTACTAAAGCTCCAGCCAGCCCCCTGTGTTTAAATTAACCAAACTTAGAGACAAGCCACAACATATATCTGCCCCAGGCCCAACAGCTGCCTCTCTCTGACCCAGCTAGTAGCATACCACTAGATCAAACAGACTATATACCTCCCCTGATTGGATCCAACATAGTACCACAGCCCAGGAAGAGAAGGCTTGAAACAATGAAGAAGCATCTCAGTAGTAGCTTAGTAGTTATGAGAAGAACTGGACAATAATAATAGAAGTCATACCCTTGCATACTGTTCTGTTGCACTACACAACATGCTAACTTCCAGACATAAATGCAAGGGAAGCAAATTAGGCCAAAAGAGACTGTTTTGAGAGGTTTCCTTTTCTTTTTTGCTTTGTGTCTGTTGAGAGTTTGGGGAATACCATATTTTTGGGCAACTCAGTGAAACAAAACAGTTTAGCTCTGAAACATGTTGGCTACAATTAAAAGTTCATGTGATGGTGTTTTGTGTCAGTTTGCAATATGTGAGAAGTGGTAAAACAATGCTGCAGAATAGTACAATGTACAGAACAGAACAATGGGATTATAAAGAGGGCAAACAACAAAATGCTTTGGTGGCTTTTGTTTTGTCTGTTTCCACTGCTGCTCTATATTCATGATGGTAAATGACTGATGAAGTACTCTATCTCACGGCAGATGTTGAAGCTCTCCCAGTGCTACCCCCCTCTCTGTTCTATCTTTCTTTTTGGCTAAAAGTGGTATTGCACAGAAGGTGGTCTAGAGGGACAGAGTGGAAGAAAAGGAGAAAACCGAGATTGAAAAGGAGAGAGAGGAGGGATATGATGAGAGGAACAATTAGCACGGGTGAGTCAGGTAACTAATTATGTGTGTTGTCGTGACTGACTGACTGAGGATACATTCTGTCGTCAGGTTTCTCTGTTTTACAAATCCCTTTTAGCTGGTTGTGGAATGACTTTTTGCTCACATAGATTACCATAACAACGAGTATCTGGCAGTGAAACACTGCTTTTCCCTCAAGACCAGAACAACATCTAACAGCATATTTATTTAATTGTAGTTTGATTAATTGTTTATCTACGGATACAAATTAACTAGAGTTGAAACTAGCAGATTGTGTAGCGCTATAGTGAAATGTAAAACAGAGTGATATATGAATAATCCCACCAATAGCTTCAGTATGGAATCTGAGTTACAAAATCAATGCCCAAATGTTGTAGCCATACCCTTTGGTGTCATTGACGTATCATTGATGTGTCGCTCAAGATTATTCAAGATTTGGGTGGAATCCATTCAAAGTACAATGGATGACCACGTTCAGGGACATTACCTAGCTATCTAACCAACTAACCATCATTCCCAAAGGTATCACTCCCCAGAGGGATTCAGACATTACATTCCCACTATGTGGTGCAGTTCTTATGGGTACAAATGAGCACAGCAGAATCAGTATTTCACAGACCTCATGTCTGAAAGATGGAGGGAGGAAAGAGGAGGAAAGGGATAGATGGAAGGGACATGTCCTTCACTCTCTCACTCCTCTCAGTCTTCTCCGTTCACCCTATCTTTGCAAACAGCTGAAAAGACTGATATACATTATTGGAGCTAATCAAAGTTGAATGAGGAAAAGCGCTGAGGTGAGACAACAGAAATTACCTAACTTCATCCTGCCTGCTCTCTCTGCCCTCCCTCTCTCAGGAACCCTTGTATTCCTCCTGTGCTATGGATGATAGAGAAATATTGAGGTAGAGAAGGAGGGAGGGAATGTAGGGTAACCACAAGGGTCCATGACTGACAGCCCTAAATAAGGGCACAGAGGACAAAAAAAGGCCTCATGCAGGTTAGAGAGATTTTTTTCAAATGACATACTCTTCTTCATGATCAACATAGACCACCATAACTGTAATCATTTATTTATTTATTTATTTTTATTTCACCTTTATTTAACCAGGTAGGCCAGTTGAGAACAAGTTCTCATTTACAACTGCGATCTGGCCAAGATAAAGCAAAGCAGTGCGAAAAAAACAACAACACAGAGTTACACATAAACAAACGTACAGTCAATAACACAATAGAAAAATATATGTACAGTGTGTGCAAATGTAGAAGAGTAGGGAGGTAGGCAATAAATAGGCCATAGAGGCGAAATAATTACAATTTAGCATTAACACTGGAGTGATAGATGTGCAGATGATAAAAATGTAATAAAATGTATGCACTCTACTGTAAGTCGCTCTGGATAAGAGCGTCTGCTAAATGACTAAAATGTAAAAATGTAAATGATGATGTGCAAGTAGAGATACTGGGGTGCAAAAGAGCAAGAGGGTAAGTAAAAATATGGGGATGAGGTAGTCGGGTGTGCTATTTACAGATTGGCTGTGTACAGGTACAGTGATTGGTAATCTACTCTGACAGCTGATGCTTAAAGTTAGAGAGGGAAATATAAGACTCCAGCTTCAGTGGAGCAGAGAACTGGAAGGAAAGGCGGCCAAAGGAAGTGTTGGCTTTGGGGATGACCAGGGAAATGTACCTGCTGGAGCGTGTGCTACGATTGGGTGTTGCTATGGTGACCAGTGAGCTGAGATAAGGAGATAAGGATAAGGAGATGCTTTACCTAGCAAAAACGTATAGATGACCTGGAGCCAGTGAGTTTGGCGATGAATATGTAGTGAGGGCCAGCCAACAAGAGCATACAGGTCGCAATGGTGGGTAGTACTGTATCTGGGGCTTTGGTGACAAAACAGTTGGCACTGTGATAGACTACATCCAGTTTGCTGAGTAGAGTGTTAGAGGCTATTTTGTAATTGACATCGCCAAAGTCAAGGATCGGAAGTCAAGTATAGTCAGTTTTACGAGGGTATGTTTGTCAGCATGAGTGGCAGTTTTACGAGGGTATGTTTGGCAGCATGAGTGGCATTTTTACGAGGGTATGTTTGGCAGTATGAGTGGCAGTTTTACGAGGGTATGTTTGGCAGTATGAGTGGCAGTTTTACGAGGGTATGTTTGGCAGCATGAGTGGCAGTTTTACGAGGGTATGTTTGGCAGTATGAGTGGCAGTTTTACGAGGGTATGTTTGGCAGCATTTATTTTTCATTTATTATTATATTTTTTTAAGGGGTGGATCAGCTTAATATTGCGGAAAGATTGTTGCTTCCGTCAATGTAATTGTCTGCATCATTTCCAATCCCCCATATCTTTTTTGTGGTAATATATATATATCCATATACAGTGGGGCAAAAAAAGTATTTAGTCAGCCACCAATTGTGCAAGTTCTCCCACTTAAAAAGATGAGAGAGGCCTGTAATTTTCATCATAGGTACACTTCAACTATGACAGACAAAATGAGAAAAGAAAATCCAGAAAATCACATTGTAGGATTTTTAATGAATTTATTTGCAAATTATGGTGGAAAATAAGTATTTGGTCACCTACAAACAAGCAAGATTTCTGGCTCTCACAGACCTGTAACTTCTTCTTTAAGAGGCTACTCTGTCCTCCACTCGTTACCTGTATTAATGGCACCTGTTTGAACTTGTTATCAGTATGAAAGACACCTGTCCACAACCTCAAACAGTCACACTCCAAACTCCACTATGGCCAAGACCAAAGAGCTGTCAAAGGACACCAGAAACAAAATTGTAGACCTGCACCAGGCTGGGAAGACTGAATCTGCAATAGGTAAACAGCTTGGTTTGAAGAAATCAACTGTGGGAGCAATTATTAGGAAATGAAAGACAAACAAGACCACTGATAATCTCCCTCGATCTGGGACTCCACGCAAGATCTCACCCCGTGGGGTCAAAATGATCACAAGAACGGTGAGCAAAAATCTCAGAACCACACGGGGGGACCTAGTGAATGACCTGCAGAGAGCTGGGACCAAAGTAACAAAGCCTACCATCAGTAACACACTACGCCGCCAGGGACTCAAATCGTGCAGTGCCAGACATGTCCCCCTGCTTAAGCCAGTACATGTCCAGGCCCGTCTGAAGTTTGCTAGAGAGCATTTGGATGATCCAGAAGAAGATTGGGAGAATGTCATATGGTCAGATGAAACCAAAATATAACTTTTTGGTAAAAACTCAACTCGTCGTGTTTGGAGGACAAAGAATGCTGAGTTGCATCCAAAGAACACCATACCTACTGTGAAGCATGGGGGTGGAAACAACATGCTTTGGGGCTGTTTTTCTGCAAAGGGACCAGGACGACTGATCCGGGTAAAGGAAAGAATGAATGGGGCCATGTATCGTGAGATTTTGAGTGAAAACCTCCTTCCATCAGCAAGGGCATTGAAGATGAAACGTGGCTGGGTCTTTCAGCATGACAATGATCCCAAACACACCGCCCGGGCAACGAAGGAGTGGCTTTGTAAGAAGCATTTCAAGGTCCTGGAGTGGCCTAGCCAGTCTCCAGATCTCAACCCCATAGAAAATCTTAGGAGGGAGTTGAAAGTCCGTGTTGCCCAGCAACAGCCCCAAAACATCACTGCTCTAGAGGAGATCTGCATGGAGGAATGGGCCAAAATACCAGCAACAGTGTGTGAAAACCTTGTGAAGACTTACAGAAAACGTTTGACCTCTGTCATTGCCAACAAAGGGTATATAACAAAGTATTGAGATAAACTTTTGTTATTGACCAAATACTTATTTTCCACCATAATTTGCAAATAAATTCATAAAAAATCCTACAATGTGATTTTCTGGATTTTTTTTCTACTTTTGTCTGTCATAGTTGAAGTGTACCTATGATGAAAATTACAGGCCTCTCTCATCTTTTTAAGTGGGAGAACTTGCACAATTGGTGGCTGACTAAATTCTTTTTTGCCCCACTGTACATACACGCATGCATACATATACACATATATACATACACATACGTATATAGATATACATACTTTTTAAAGAATATACCTTTATTATTCCCCTCAAACCCTACCACCCTTCCCCCAATTGGAGTAAACTAATAAACACTTAGGCTTCTACCTTCAGTTTGTACATCTTATACACATTTTACAGGCACAATCTATTTTACAATAATTATATTTTGTTTGTTTTTAGTCCTTCCTCTATTTCTGTTGTCCATCCAGTTTGATTTATATTTGTAACTGTGCTATTTCACAACATTTCTGAACCTATATACATTTTACAGACCCCGTATGTTTTACATTGGTTATCTTGTTATTAGTCCCACCCTTCAGCTCCATTCAACCCCTCCCATCTATCTCTCAATTTCATCCATTTTGGATTTCTATTTGCCATATATTTTTCAACTGTGCTGTGATGCTTCACAAAAGTACTGAGCCTTTCTATTCTCATAGCTTCTACAGATTGTAAATTAAAAATATATTTTTTTGCCAAAACAATTATTATATTATTGATTGATTGACTATGGCTTTTCAAATCACCCAGTATTGCTATCTGCAGTGTTAGTTCTACATAGGCAAATGTTGCAATTCTTCAGCCATTCCTGGACCTATGACCAAAAACGAGCTACATATGGACAATACCAAAATAAATGATCTAATGGCTCTGCCATCTCACAGCAAAATCTGCAGACCTGGGAAGATTGTATCCCCCATATATATAACATTCTATTGGTTACAAGAATTTTGTACAGTCGTTTTTTTTTTTTTTTTTTTTGAATTCGGCGTTGTTTTGCGTATCAATTCATAAACCATGTGCCATGGAATGGGTACATCGAAAATCTTTTCCCAACTATTTGGAATTTATATGGCACAGCTGTCAGTTTTTTGGTCCTTAAATGAAATTAATATATGTTTTTATTTATCACACTTTTCTTTAACCATTTATGTTCTTTAATACAGGGCCGACATACAAGTTCTCTCCTTTTTCCCCTTCTACTTGCCTCTTCCATTTTTGTGGTAATGCTGCAATTAATTGGTTGTAATTTTGGGTAAAGCAGACATTTCCATATGTCTGTGTTATCTGCATGTGTGACATAACTCCACCAGTCCTATTTATGATATCATTCACTAAAAGTATACAATTTTTAAATTTCTTCCCCCCCAATTTTTTAAAATCAATTAGTATAGTTGAGTTTAACCACCATATTTGTTGTATTATTTGTTCTGTCTTTTCAGGGGGATTAAACTGAAATTGCAACCAAATTTCCAAGGCTTGTTTAAAAAATTACGATATTTTGGAGATTATGTCCTTTTCAAACAACCGAAAGTGAGCAGGTGTAATCTGAATAAAGGGAAAAAGGCCCTTCTTGAACATAGGATGAGACATTCCTACCAATTTACTAAAGAACCAGTTTGGATTTAAGTATAACTTTTGTATGACTGATGCCTACCATCAGTATGGCATTTAGTGAGAGGTCTAATGCTTTAATATTAAATCATTTCTTTTTAATTTTGTCTGGCTTGCCGTTCCAAATAAAATAGAATATGTTTTGTTCATATAATTTGAACAGCAGGTCACTAGGTGTAGGCAACACCATAAGCAAATAGGTAAACTGTGATATGACTAAAGAGTTAATCAGGGTGATTTTTCCACAAATAGACAGGTATTTTCCTTTCCATGGTAGCAAGATCTTATCTATGTTTGCTAACTTTGTATAAAAATGAATTGGAGTGAGATCATTTCTTTCTTTTGGGATTTGTATACCGAGTATGTCCACATCTCCGTCAGACCGTTTGATTGGTAAACTACACAGTAATGTAAAATTAGCTTTTTTTTATGATCCAATACATAATATAGTACACTTATCATAATTTGGTTTTAATCTAGAAAGGATAGCAAAAGATCCTCTATGAGGCCGTGGAGAGATTCAAATTGTGGTTTTAAAAGAAAACATGAATCATCAGCGTACAATGACACTTTAGATTTTAAGCCACGGATTTCTAATCCCTAAATATTATTGTTTGATCTAATTTTAACAGCTAACATTTCGATAACAATAATAAATAGATATGCCGATAGTGGACAACCTTGTCTTACTCCTCTACATAGTTTAAAACTTTATGAGATGGAGCCATTATTTACTATTTTACACCTAGGGTTACTATACATAACTTTAACCCATTTTATAAGAGATTCCCCAAAATTGAAATATTCTAGGCATTTATATATCAACTCCAGTCGTACTTTATCAAAAGACTTTTCAAAATCAGCTATAAAAACCAGGCCTGGTGTCCCCGATATTTCCAGTACGTGTCTTATATTATCTCCAATATATCGTCCATGTAAAAAATCTGTCTGATTAGGATGAAAAATATCTGACAATACTTTTTTAATTCTATGCGCCAAGCATTTTGCTAGGATTTTTGCATCACAACACTGAAGTGTAAGAGGTCTCCAATTGTTTAAGTGGACTGGATCTTTATATATACCACTTGGATCCTGTTACAGTAATAATGATATCAGACCTTCTTGTTGCGTGTTTAATCATCTACCATTTATATAGGAGTGGTTAAAACATGCTAACAAAGGTCCTCTGAGTATATCAAAAAAAAGTTTGGTATACTTCCACTGGTATGCCATCCAGCCCTGTAGTTTTCCCAGCCTTAAAGGCTTTAATTGCATCAAGAAGTTCCTCCTCTTCCTCCTCTGAGTGAAGGGGTTTTGTTGTGAAATAGGAAGCCGATTCTAGATTTTATTTTGGATTGGAGATGCTTCATGTGAGTCTGGAAGGATAGTTTATGGTCTAACCAGACATCTAGGTATTTGTAGTTGTCCACATATTCTAGATCAAAACAGTCCAGAGTAGTGATGCTAGTCAGGCGGGCGGGTGCAGGCAGAAATCAGTTGAAGAGCATGCACTTAGTTTTACTAGCATTTAAAAGCAGTTGGAGGCCACGGAAGGAGTGTTGTATGGCATTGAAGCTCGTTTGGAGGTTGGTTAGCACAGTGTCCAAAGAAGGGCCAGATGTATGCAGAATGGTGTCATCTGCGTAAAAGTGAATCAGAGAATCTCCAGCAGCAAGAGCGACATAATTGATATATAAAGAGAAAAGAGTCGGCCCAAGAATTTAACCCTGTGGTACCCCCATAGAGACTGCCAGAGGTCCGGACAACAGGCCCTCCGATTTGACACACTGAACTCTAACTGAGAAGTAGTTGGTGAACCAGGTGAGGCAGTCATTTGAGAAGCCAAGGCTATTGAGTCTGATGATATGCATGCGGTGATTGACAGAGTTGACAGCCTTGCCCAGGTCGATGAAGACGGCTGCACAGTACTGTCTTTTATCGATGGCGGTTATGATATCGTTTAGGACCTTGAGCGTGGCTGAGGTGCACCCATGACCAGCTCGGAAACCAGATTGCATAATGGAGAAGGAACAGTGGGATTCAAAATGGTTGTTAACTTGGCTTTCGAAGATTTTAGAAAGGCAGGGCAGGATGGATATACAGTAGGTCTATAACAGTTTGGGTCTAGAGTGTCTCCCTCTTTGAAGAGGGGGATGACCGCGACAGCTTTCCAATCTTTGGGGATCTCAGACGATACGAAAGAGAGGTTGAATAGGCTCGTAAAAGGGGTTGCAACAATTTTGGCGGATAATTTTAAAAAGAGAGGGTCCAGATTGTCTAGCCCAGCTGTTTTGTAGGGATCCAAATTTTGCAGCTCTTTCAGAACATCAACTATCTGGATTTGGGTGGAGATGCGGGGGGGTGCCTGGGCAAGTTGCTGCAGGGGGTGCTGAGATGTTGGCCGGAGTAGGGGTAGCCAGGTGGCCAGCTGTAGAAAAATGCTTATTGAAATGATTGATTATCGTAGATTTATCGGTGGTGACAGTGTTTCCTATCCTCAGTGCAGTGGGCAGCTGGGAAGAGGTGCTCTTATTCTCCATGGACTTTACAATGTCCCGAAACTTTTAGAAATTAGTGCTACAGGAAGCAAACTTCTTTTTGAAAAAGCTAGCCTTAGCTTTCCTAACTGACTGAGTATTATGGTTCCTGACTTCCCTGAAAAGTTGCATATCGCAGGGGCTATTCGATGCTAATGCAGAACGCCACAAGATGTTTTTGTGTTGGTCAAGGGCAGTCAGGTTTGGGGTGAACCAGGGGCTATATCTGTTATTTGTTTAATATTTTTTGAATAGGGCATGCTTTTTTAAGATGGTGAGGAAAGCACTTTTGAAGAGCAACCACGCATCCTCTACTGACGGGACGAGGTCAATATCCTTCCAGGATACCTGGGTCAGGTCGATTAGAAAGGCCTGCTCGCTGAAGTGTTTTAGCGAGCGTTTTACAGTGATGAGGGGTGGTCGTTTGACCGCGGACCCATTACGCACGCAGGCATTGAGGCAGTGATTGCTGAGATCCTTGTTGAAGACAGCAGAGGTCAGGATTATATCCAAGAGGGTGCCCATGGTTACGGATTTAGTGTTGTACCTGGTAGGTTCCTTGATAATTTGTGCGAGATTGAGGTCATCTAGCTTAGATTGTAGGACGGCAGGAGTGTTAAGCATGTCCCAGTTTAGGTCACCTAACAGTACGAACTATGAAGATTGATGGGGGGCCATCAATTCACATATGGTGTCCAGGGCACAGCTGGGGGCTGAAGGGGGTCTATAACAAGTGGCAACGGTGAGAGACTTGTTTCTGGAAAGGTGGATTTTACAAGTAGAACCTCAAATTGTTTGGGCACAGACCTGGATAGTATGACAGAACTCTGCAGGCTATCTCTGCAGTAGGTTGCAACTCCGCCCCCTTTGGCAGTTCTATCCTGTCAGAACATTTTATAGTTGGGAATGGTAATTTCTGGATTTTTGGGGACCTTCCTAAGCCAGGATTCAGACACGGCTAGGACATCCGGGTTGGCGGAGTGTGCTAAAGCAGTGAATAAAACAAACTTAGGGAGGAGGCTTCTTATGTTTACATGCATGAAAACAAGGCTTTTATTGTTACAGAAGTCAACAAATGAGATCGCCTGCGGAATGGGAGTGATGCTGGTGCTGCAGGGCCTGGGTTAACCTCTATTTCACCAGAGGAACAGAGGAGGAGTAGAATAAGGGTACGGCTAAAGGCTATAGGAATAGGTTGTCTAGTGCATTCGGAACAGAGAGTAAAAGGAGCAAATTTCTGGGCGCGGAAGAATAGATTCAAGGCATAATGTACAGACAATGGATGTGAGTACAGTGGAGGTAAACCTAGGCATTGGGTGACGATGAGAGAGGTTTTGTCTCTAGAGGCACCATTTAAGCCAGGTGAGGTCACTGCATGTATAGGGAGTGGAACAAAAGGGCTAGCTAAGGCATATTGAGCAGGGCTGGAGGCTCTACAGTGAAATAAGACAATAATCACTAACCAAAACAGCAATAGACTAGGCATATTGACATTAGGGAAAGGCATGCGTAGCTGAGTGATAATAGGATCCAGTGAGTAGCCAGGCGAGCTGGAGACACAGCGATTCAGACAGCTAGCAGGCCGGGGCTAGCAGGCTAGCAGAGGATCCAGGCCAATTGACAAAAGAGGTATTGAAGCCCAGGAATTGTCTGATGGATCTCTTCGGCTAGCTGGGAGATGGGCCTAGCTCGAGGCTTGCTCCATGCTAACTGGTGCTTGCTTCGGGACAGAGACGTTAGCCAGGAGTAGCCACTCGGATAGCAGCTAGCTAGCTGCGATGATCCTGTGCAAAGGTTCAGAGCTTGCGGTAGGAATCCGGAGATGTGGTAGAAAAACCAGTCCGACATTCTCTGGGTTGATATCGCGCTGTGCAGACTGGCAGGAATTGACCGGGCTGAGGCTGGCCGATGTCCAAGTTAATGGTGATGAAGACTAGCAGTGGCTAACTGACCACAAGCTAGTAGCTAGTTAGCTGGCTAGCTTCTGACGGGGATTCCGGTTCTAAAGTATAAAAAATTGCAGATCCATAACACATTGTGTGAGGCGGGTTGCAGGAGAGTATGTTCAGTCCGTAGATGGAAATTGAGATGAAAAATATAAAAAATATATACGAAATATATACGAAGAAAACTATATATACACGGGATGGGACAAGACAAGACAAAACAGACATCCGACTGCTATGCCATCTTGGTAATCCATCATTGATTTTGTCCCCTTTAACAAATGAGTATCATTGCAGTTGAGAGTTCCTATTCCATGACTTTAACGGCTTGGACTACTTTAAGCTGTGTGTGTGTGTGTGTGTGTGTGTGTGTGTGTGTGTGTGTGTGTGTGTGTGTGTGTGTGTGTGTGTGTGTGTGTGTGTGTGTGTGTGTGTGTGTGTGTGTGTGTGTGTGTGTGTGTGTGTGTGTGTGTGTGTGTGTGTGTGTGTGTGTGTGTGTGTGTGTGTGTGTGTGTGTGTGTGTGTGTGTGTGTGTGTGTGTGTGTGTGTGTGTGTGTGTGTGTGTGTGTGTGTGTGTGTGTGTGTGTGTGTGTGTGTGTGTGTGTGTGTGTGTGTGTGTGTGTGTGTGTGTGTGTGTGTGTGTGTGTGTGTGTGTGTGTGCGTGTGTGTGTGTGTGTGTGTGTGTGTGTGTGTGTGCATACTTTAGAGTGTGTGCCTAGCTGAATGTCCTTACGGATTTTAGGTTTTTCATGGTGCTGAAAATGAACCAAAGCAAAGGAGAGAGGGAGTGTAGGGAGCAAAGGGGAGTGGATGGCCAGCGTACGAGGAATGACAGGTAAGGAATAATTGAGCCTGTGCCAGTAGAGCCTGGCTTTGAGCAGGTCCCCGTAACTAGAGCAGCCTGATCGCTAGAAATAAACTTCGATTTCGGACGTTTGAAAAGGTATATGCCTTCCTCTACACTCACACAATGTTTAAATGATTGACCAGCACTGGGTGTGAACTTGTGATGCTCGGAGCATAAGCTTGCTGCTCAGACCACTGTGTCACCACAGTTCACAAGCAAGACGTGAGAATACTTGATGGTAATGGAGAGTCATTTTTTATTATTTTGTTTTAAGCCATCTCCGAAGCACAGCCTTATTCTCTCGGAATGAATGTCTAAACTGTTAACCTTTTGAGTTGTTTTTGATTTAACCTTGTAACCCCGTGGAATTAACCCTGTAACTTGCGGAATTAATGCCTCAAAAATAGATGTTCATCCATAATACGTCGAATTTCGAAGGGAAACTATGAGATCTTGTTGAACTAGAGGACCTGTGCCAGGGGGAGCCAGCCAGTCATTCACCTTACACTCACTTTCTTATAGTAAACACATTGCTACTTTCTCCCCCTCTCTCCCTCTGTTACCCCTCTCTTTTTCTCTCCCTCCCTATTTTTCCCCTCTTTTTCCCTCACTCTCTGCCATCAACCCTCTCTCTTCCTTTGAGAAAATATCTTGTCGGTGCTCATGGAAACAACAAAGCACACAGACCACAACAGTAAAACTTTGGATAATGGACAACATTTTGGGGCTTGAAAGTTGGACACAGTGGGGCTGGGTGAAGGGAGGTTGGAGTTGCCTAATTTGTAGTAGTTATCCTGACAGGGAGTGGGTGATAGCCCGACCTTGTCAGAAAGGAGACAAGCTCAAAGCAGCAGCTCTATACATGGGTGGGGAAAGTGTGGTGTAAAATGCATCTATAGAATTTTTTGTTTGGGGAAGCCATACTGGTTTGGTGGAGAGTTTGTACATTAGAGAAATATAGGAATTGAATGAAAAGGATCTTGTTAAAATCAATCATGAAGCAAATATTGCCATGATATCGCGCATGCACGCACATGCACGCACATGCACGCACATGCACGCACGCACGCACGCACGCACGCACACACACACACACACACACACACACACACACACACACACACACACACACACACACACACACACACATACACACACACACACACACACACAAATACCCATCCACCCTCTCCAGCCACAGTTTGCCACCTCTAAAGCATCTGTCCCCTCTGAGGTAGATCATGGTGTTTGACAAGACAGTGACAGCCCCTCTACCCTCTCGGTTACCCTGTTAACAGATCTTGTCTCCCAGCATCACTGTCCCACACATGTTCCCTCTGGCCTACAAGCGGTCAAGGGGCTTTAAAAGGTTCATTAGGTTTTATTTTGTTCGTATTGTGGTCAGCCTGTGAAGTCTGATAGTCTTGTCACAGCTGTGCCTGGCCCGAGGTCCAAACGTTTTAATCGTCCATAAACACAGGAAAAGCCTGCAGATGACAGCCTGTCACAACCCAACACCTCACTGTCTGTGGCTTGCTAAAACAAACTCCTAAAATAAGTGTTTGGGAGTTGGTTGTCTCTGAGTGCTTCCCTGTGGGAGGGTGTATAATAAAAGAAAGACAGTGAGAACTAAGTGTACGTGGCACAGCCTTGCCTGTGGCTTCTGTTGTAACTCTGTCGGATAGGAGTGCTCACGTGAATGTCTGTGTAAATGCATGTGTCCGTGTCTGTAAGTCTCTCCTTGTTTCCATACACATCAACTCTGCTGTGTTACTATGTGAGGTATGGGGGCCAACTTGGTAGCACATTAGATCTGTGTAGAACTAGTATGTAAAGAAAGACACCAATAGAAATGGGTGCAACACATTTCAGATCAAATGCAAAATAATGGAGACACATACACTCCTGCTCTTTCATCATGTGGCAATACAATGAAAGACTAATCACCCATCCAGACTTGTCGTATCAATCCCACATACCGCCCAACCTGTTAAATTACAGCCACACATCTCTGGCCACCATGCTGTTTTCACTTCTCTGATCTTGGCCTTCTGGTGTCAGGTCGAGTCCCGCTGGGCTGAAAGGACAGTGCAGAGCAGCTAACAGCAGCCTTAACAGCCTGGGTGATAATGGTGTTTGCTGTGTTTCTGCTGGGGAAAGAGAGCTGGTCCATCTTAAAGGCTTATAGCTTTTAAAAGGCTCTCCATTCATCAGCTTACTGCTGTATGGAGGGAGAGAGGTGGGCACCCACCGCCCACCTGCCACACTCACCCAAGGACAAACTACAAAACAATGGATCAAATCAAATCAAGCTTTATTTATAAAGGACATTTCAGACATGGAATGCAACGCAATGTGCTTTACAGGGGAAAAAAACTAATAAAACACATTTAAAATAAAAGCTGAAATATTTACCACACAACAAACATAAGAGGATAAAAAAGAATGACACAAACTGAACAAATAAAAAGCTCCCTAAGGAAAAGCAAAGCTAAAAAAGATGTATTTTAAGATCTCTTTTAAATATGTCCACAGTTCCGGCCCCCCTCAGGTACTCGGGCAGGCTACTGCAGAGCCTGGGGACAAAATAACTAAAGGCTGCCTCTCCATGTCTCTTGGTTCTAGGCTTTGGGATAGTTAAAAGGCCAGTGCCAGAGGACCTGAGGAACCTACTGGCTACATATCTTAAAAGTATATCTGACATACATTGGGGTGCACAATCGTGGATTGATTTAAAAACCAATAGAAATTAAAATATATTCTAAACTCATAGGCTGCCAGTGCAGAGGCCTTAAAACCAATGTCATACGTGCTGAATTATAAAGGAATATTGATTGTTAAAATATAGATCAGGCATTATGTTTTCATCATCTGTTTCAGAAATAATCTCAACCTGTATTCAGCATCTACAGTAACTATCGTTTTCTTACCACCACATCCCTGATCGCAACAGGGATGGTAGGGAATGAGTGTGGAGCTGAGTGCTTCTAGTAAAAACACAGGAGAAATCCCTCTCTGTCTCTCCAAGCATCTTCCTCCTGGTGATTTATAAACATGAAGCCTCAACAGGAGACGTGCGAAGATGCAACCAGCAGTGTTTCAGGGACGGATGAATGGGTAGAGCAGTAGTTGTTTCATTTACATCTATTGTACATAGTAAATGGTGTTTGTGTGTGTATGGGTGTGGGTGTGTCTGTGTGTGCATGCATGCATGCATGTATGGGTGCATGTGTCTGTTGGTGCATGCGTGTGTGTTTGCTTGTGTGTGTTTCATGTGTATCTCTGTAAAAAGGACAAACTATAGACGTGCTATAGGCTAAGTGCAAAGTTGTTTTCCAACAGCTTATGTCAGAATGTTTCTTGGTAAACAGGGAAGCTGTATTAGCGGCTTGTTCACCATGGCTACATAATGACCAACTTCCAGAAACGTCCCTTTGAGAATCGTTGTCCCTGATCCCATGGACGATGACAGGAGAAAGGGGCAGAAGATTGGAAGACAGACGTTTTATGATGTCCCACTTCATTCCCCACAGATGACTCACAATAATAACACCTACACATGGCAACAAATACAATTATTCCTCTATTGAACTATAGGATTATCTTTTTTCCAGGAAACCCATGTATTTGAGCATTGATGTGCTCTAGTGGACGAGCATGCTAGTCTTACTCATGATAACATGCAGTGTGCCAGGCTTAGGGATAAGCCTCTCCATCACCAGCCACTTTCACCAGCATCCTGAGTACTTTCCTAGGCACTTTGACAAAGCCAGATATTATTTAGGGGATGTTTTCACTGCAGTGACTTACTTGTGTTTATTTGCATTGTCCGATCTACTGAGAGGATCATTGGCTGTCACCTGCCCTCCATCGAGTTGCTTTCCCCATGCTGTGACCCTCATCAATCGGCTATCAGGCTCATAGAGACTACGAGACTTTGCATTTGAGCCGATCACTGCACCTTGTCATCAATGACTTGTAATGCTAATAACTGTACTATACTGCATTTACACTATTCACTGTACACCTCTGAACAATATTGCACTGTATAAATTCATATGGCAGTATCCCTCCCTCTGCATACAGAGATACAGTGCATCCCCTCTGTAAATTGTATATCCTCACTGTAAATCAAGTTAAACTGCAGAGTTTTATGTTTTATGTTTAGTGTATTAAAGGGATTCTTCGGGCATTTTGGCAATGTGGTCCTTTAGCATGCTAGCAGATACCCATAGACTTCCAGTGATTGTGCTAATGCTAATTAGCATTGTCTTGCGAAACTACCTCTAACTTCCTTCATACTGGACACAGAGACATAACAATGGTATCCACGAGTTTATCTGACTGGGGAAGTATGAAGTATCCCTTTAATATTGTATATTCTGTATGTTGACTATGTTGACTATGTTGACTTGTGTCTGTATTCTGTTTGTACATTGTCGATTGCTGGCAGCACCTATTCACTAAGTCAAATTCTTGGGGAATGTGTACTTGGGTAATAAAGTGATTGTGATTCTGACTTGATCCATGGGATACCATGGGAAACATAGTTGTACTGTATATCAAGCAGAAAGCAGAATGAGTTACTATTTATGTTATGGCTTGAGGGCTCTCTCTCTGTCTCTCGCTCTCTTTCTCTCTGTCTCTCTCTCTCACTCCCGCTCTCTATCTCTCTCACGCTCTTCATTCATCTCACTCCATTTTACCCTCTTCGTCTTTATTTTCCCAGTAGAGCCAGGCAATTGTTCTGAGATCCTTATCACATTGATCTGAGAGGTGCGTGTGTGTGTGCGAGTACCTATCTCTGTGTGTGTTTGTGTGTGTGTTTGTGAGATTGCATGTCAGTGTGCTGGGCTCTTGCTCTGATATTAACTCATATTAAAAAGTCCCTAAGCTCAGGCTAGTAAGCAGCCTTGCAGCCCGCTTGCCACGCCCCACGAGGAGGGGGGAAAGGTAATAGTATTAGTGGATATCTGGAAAGGTTAGGTCGTTATGGAGATGGATATCAATATAATTCAGGAAAGCTCTGTTATTAGTGTAAAAGCCATCCACAAAAGTGCAATCCTGCTTGCAATCCTGCAGGCTAGGGGAACACTGTCTCAGAATCACCCAGTTCAGAGGACAGGAATTATGGGACAATATTTAGAGGTTGACCAGGAAGTGTTGACTGGGCTGGAGACAATACATTATTTGTATAGAGGACATGTGCTGCTACCTAACATGAATATAATGTAACCACGTGTCACAAGCTACATGCCTAACTATCTTTATCATGTCAGGTATGGACTTGACAGACTGAACAGGTCTTATTAAAACAAAGGACTACATGAATTGTTCAACTCCCTGATTTTGGTGTCAAATAACCAGCATGTTATATAACTGAAGCTAGAACAGACATATATTGAATTTGGTCTGAGAGTCTAAGCTCATCTCACTTTGTCCATTGTCTTTGCTTGTAGCCTACTATACTGTGCAGTGAGAATATATACCTTAGGTGGTTATGATTGGGTCTTGTAGGCTCATATGACCTGAAACTTACTCTCATTCTATCAGATGGCCATGGAGATAGCGCTATTGCATGCGCCATTTAGGAACCATTGCCCCACAGTAATCCAATTAAATACATTTGCTTTGTAATTATTTTACAGATTAGGGTGATAAAAGCAGACATTTCAAAATGGGGTCCATCTGGGGTTGACTCCACGAGGCTGTAAACACACACACACACACACACACACACACACACACACACACACACACACACACACAAACTTGAAAAAATAAATACTATGTTCTATGTTGTGGCTGCTTGACGTAGGGGTAGGGGGTTGAGAGAGTGGAAACTGCCGTCAACACAATTATCATCTAAGCTGCAACACTGTTTACGACCTTCAGTGTGACATTGCGGCTGCATATCAGTCTATTCCCTTCACGTTAGGAGCCATACAATATTGTAAAACCTGGATCCATCAAGCTATATAGGACAAGCGTTGTTATAAACCATTCTGAGTGGTACATTCATTGGAAACATAAAACACAGAATGACTTTTTATGTATTTACCTGCACTTCTGCCTGACTCCAATTACATTAGACATACTGCTGATTCAAGCAACACACATTATTATGCAAGTTAAAGAGCTGATGGTTAGATATGAGTGCTGGTGAATGATTCCCACTCTATACCCTACCTAATGAACTTAATACAGCCTAAACGTAAAGAGACTATTACTGAGAATGATGATGCATGCACAGTAACATTTTCATCTTCATATATGATTATTAAATGTAATGAGCATAGAATATGACTATCATATCAATGTATTATCATACTGATACTATTTTAATATGTCAGTGGCAATTTTAAAGCATAGAATAACTAGCTTGTTGAAATAATTCTGTACTTTAATATCTTTGGAACATTTCCCCCATGATTTGCAGATTAACAAACAAATTGGTAAATGTAAAAAAAACACCTTGCATCCCAATTAATTGGAACATTTGACATTCATCTCTATCACCTCACAGTTGGTGTCACCCACTGCACATATCTGTAGATTTAGACTGTCAAGAAAGTGTTACCACTTTTGTCTTTTCAAGCCAGCTTTAGAAAATAACGTGTAAACCGAATGACTCCCTTACATTCTGTAAGTCAAATCAAATCAAATTTTGTTTGTCACATGCCCAATAAACAACAGGTGTAGACTAACAGGAAATGCTTACTTACAGGTCCTTTTCCAACAATGCAGAGTTAAAGATAAAGATACAAAAAAATCATTTATGACACTCTTTCACACTGCAATAGTGATTGTTCACCACCAGTGGTGTGTATTCATGGATTCCAGGCATCGTAAGAAAATGTACCAATATTTTTTTATTTTTTATCTTTCATTTCTGTGTTTGATAATTTTCCTTCAATTCGCAAGAGGCTGAATGTATCTCACAGAAGAAAGCATCCAAGAAAGCGAAACAGCGCCCCTCTGTCTCTCTATGTGTAGGCTATCTATCTAAGGCTGTCTGGTCCAAATAATTATGACATTTTTACCACCCATAGCATTGAAAGCAAGGGAAGCCAGAGAGCATCTGGCCTCCCTTCACAAAAAAATTATAAAAAATTTGCCAATCAGCATTGAGCTAAACTGAGGGAGCTCAACTGTGAATGATCCTGGCGCACCCAAAAAATTGTCAAGGGAAGCCAGCTTGGATTTTGCGTCACTCCTATCAAATCCCATTGAGATCATTCGTCATTGATAGAAAAACTTGAATTGTTGCATCTCGTTGTGTTGTCCTCCGGTGGCTAGCTAGCCAGCTAGCTAAAATGTACCGTTTCCTAAATTAGTCATGGATGGAGATAGCGATTTGGACTTGTGGTTTTACATAATTCTCCATACTGGCCAATGATTTTAACGGCGATTCTGATCCAACCATTAATTAATTCGTTGTTGAGCCCCTGGCCTAAGAGGATGAACTTCAAAGTGTAGCTATATGTAGGCTAATGTGAACAAGCAAACGTTGCCCGTGAATGTAAGCTAGGCTAGTGAGCAAGCATTTTTGCCAGGTAGCCTAGGACAACAAAAAATAAAAGTGTGTACTGTATGAAAGTGATAGACTTCATCAACATGAAAGAAAGGAGGATGGAATTGGCCTTTCTCTAGAAGTAGTGTGAGTCAAAATTATTTTCTACTTGCATAAGCGCACACGTACACACACACGCACACAGAAATCAGAACCATGGACAGAACCATGGACAGACATATCATATTTAGCTTACGTTGACTGGACTACATCGTTTTTGGTATCTTTTAGTTCTCACTCTATTAGACTCAGCAGAAATGATTTGATGATGCTG
This sequence comes from Salvelinus alpinus, assembly GCF_045679555.1. NCBI lineage: Eukaryota > Metazoa > Chordata > Actinopteri > Salmoniformes > Salmonidae > Salvelinus > Salvelinus alpinus. Next base: position 26,716,036 of record NC_092094.1, on the reverse strand, counting down.
AAATGGTCCTGGAATAGTGGAGGCAGCTCCTGTTTTCTTTGTGACTTGCGGTAACTCTCTGTGGTTCTAAATCAATAGTTGTTTAGTCGTACGAAAATGCCGTAAACATTAACTTGCTTGACCATGCTGTAGCTCATGTAATGGTCTGTATACTGTACATGCAATATGTTTTGTGGACTTCACTGGACAGAGGTTGCTATCCGGTTTTGTGATAAAACAAAGGTGAGGTTGAATTTATTCTGCCACTGTGTCTTCTTATTGTTTTTATTTTATTTTATTTGTCTCTGCCTTTAGGCCTATATTTCACGGTCTCAAGACATATGAACTAACAGGTTCTAGAGCAAACAACGCAACTATCACAACACATAGGTTGCAATATGGCTTTTATGACGGGGGGCTTGGCTTCCCAAGTGATTTCACCCACGCACCACTACTGATCACAACACATTGTCTTTTCCCCTCCCTCAGGGTTCCATAGTCTTTGAATGTGTAGCGGTCTACAAGGGCCATACATACAGGCTCTAGAGACATCAAGCTGTCCTTTATTACACACATGGCCACTTCCTCTCTGAGTGGAAGGCTGTGGAAGCTATTGGACTGTAATATATGGCTCCCATATATAAAAGCACAGCGCACAATAGGCCGCAAATGAAACATGATAGACTTATTATGATATCAACAATAGAGGATGACATGTTATCCCTGTCACACCTTCCAGCCATATAGCCTACACCATGAAAACGTTGGAATGATATGGGACAATTTGTGTTGGTAATGTGTATGCTTATACTAATTTGGAATGTCTTCTGTTGCCTCTTATTTTTACTGCAAATATGTTGACAGTGATGTCACAATATGCTAAATAATTGATGTATCAGGGTAAGCGAAATCAGGTTTACAAAAAAGCATGTTTATGTTGTAGTCATATAGCCCACTCCCGAAACAAGATACAAAGGTAACTTTGACTATGTCATCTTTCTTAGCTCTTACATCAGGGCACCTCTGGGATTAAACCCAACACACATACTGTACATAAAAAGTCACAGTGAATCCCCAGACTGAATCACCTGACATTGGAAGGTTGACTTTCGTCCCTCTGATGGCACAAATAATTGTCCCTTGGAACATATGTCTTTTTTATCACCTTGTTTTTCCTGCTTTGCTTCAGCAGGCACAGCACTAGACACCATCATCCCCCCAACCTCGCTACCCTCCGGTCACCTAACAAACTCTCCCCACACCTGGTGCTCCCCTCTTGCCAAGAACCTGCCCTTGACCAGTTCATTTATCACTCAGTATCCATCTTGTTATGTGTAGGAATCAGGCTCCCAGTGCCCAGACTTCTGTTGGTTCCAAAATCTCTGAGCTCCTCAACACAACAACAACAGACCTTTAGTGGCATCCACACTACACAGTACACACTACCACCACACTAAACACTACACACCACACATTACACACTACACACTGGCTGGCCTGCCTGGCTGGTAACAACTGAACAGGGAGTGTGTGGGTGCAATTCAAATCAAATCAAATGTATTTGTCACATGCGCTGAATACAATAGGTGTTGTCTGTATATTCTCAATTCAGAGTGTAAAAGTAAGAAGAATTAACGAAATAAAAAAGTACATAGAAACAAAATAAAATAACAATAACGAGGCTATATACAAGGAGTACCGGTAACGAGTCAATGTTCAGGGGTACGAGGTAGTTGGTAATTGAGGTAACATGTACATGCAGGTAGGGGTAGAAGTGACTAGGCAATCAGGATAGATAATAAACAGAGTAGCAGCAGCATGTGTAAAGAGTCTGAAACAGTGTGAATGTGTGTCTATGTGTTTGTGTATGTTGGCGTCAATATGCATGTTTGTGTGTGTGTTTTGTGGGCATGAGCGTATTTAGTGTGTAAGTGAGTGAGTATGTGTGTGTGTATGTCTGTGCTGGAGTGTCAGTGTAGTACGTATAAGTGCGTGTGGGTAGAGTACAGTGACTGTGCATAGAGCAAATGCAAGAGGGTAGTGGCTTGGGGGTATAAGCTGTCCAGGAGCCTTTTGGTCCCAGACTTGGCGCTCCAGTACCGCTTGCCGTGCAGAAGCAGAAAGAACAGTCTGTGACTTGGGTGGCTGGTGTCTTTGACAATTTTTTGGGCCTTAGTCTGAGACCGCCTGGTATAGAGGTCCTGGATGGGAGGGAGCTCAGCCCCAGTGATGTATTGGGCCGTGCGCCCTACCCTCTGTAGTGCCTTGCAGGCGGATGCCAAGCAGTTGCCATACCAAGTGGTGATGCAGCCAGTCAAGATGCTCTCAATGGTACAGCTGTAGAACTTTTTGAGAATCTAAGGGCCCAAGCCTAATCTTTTGAGCCTCCTGAGGGGGAAGAGGCTTTGTAGTGCCCTCTTCACGACTGTGTTGGTGTGTTTGGACCATTATAGGTCCTTAATGATGTGGACACCGAGGAACTTGAAGCTCTTGACTCCCTCCACTACATCCCTGTCGATGTGAATGGGGGCGTGCTCGGCCCTCCTTTTCGTCTAGTCTACGATCAGCTCATTTGTCTTGCTGACGTTGAGGGAGAGGTTGTGGTCCTGGCACCACACTGCGAATTGCGAATTGGAGTGGGTCCAGGGTTTTTGGGATGATGTAGTTGATGTGAGCCATGACCAGTCTGTTAAAGTATTTCATGGCTACAGACATGAGTGTTAAGGGGCGATAGTCATTTAGACAGGTTACCTTTGCAATATTGCGCACAGGAACAATGGTGGTCTGCTTGAAACATGTAGTTATTACAGACTCGGTCAGGGAGAGGTTGTGTGCATGTGTTGTTGTTTGTGTTTGTGTGCGTGCATGTGTGCTGATGTGTAGACATACTCATGTTGGTGTGTTTGAACTTTTCAGCACCACCAACATTCATGAGAGAAGGCATGCAGTCTGTAGACAACAAAACACAACACCCAGTGAGGTATGGTCACACCCCATTAATCAGGAAACAATCCTGTATCCTCAGATTTTTCTGCTACCTGTATCCCTGGAAACTAACAGCAGCAATCCACATGAGTAAAACCTGAAGATATGCAGTTTGTACATGTAGGGAGGAGGATAATGGGCTTTGTGGGATGGGAACAGGTACAATTTAATCACTTATAGCAAATATTTCCCCCATCTAGCTAGGTGTTCTCCTCTTAACTGTTGTCCAGTTCAAACCTGCTTTATAATTGGGTCCAGGGTGAGGGTGTACACCCATGGAGCTTGGGAAAAGCAACTGAATGTTATCATCATCATCCTCTGAAGACAGTGTGTGTGTGTGTGCCTGTGTGTGTGTGTGTGTGTGTGTATGTCTGCAGGCATTTGTCTGTGTGTCTGTGCGAGTGTATGTTTTTTTGGTAACGTGCGTGTGTGTGTGTGTGTGTGTGTGTGTGTGTGTGTGTGTGTGTATGTCTGCAGGCATTTGTCTGTGTGTCTGTGCGAGTGTATGTTTTTTTGGTAACGTGTGTGTGTGTGTGTGTGTGTGTGTGTGTGTGTGTGTGTGTGTGTGTGTGTGTGTGTGTGTGTGTGTGTGTGTGTGTGTGTGTACTGTACGTCTCATTCACCTGGAAGAGGTTGGGAATCAGATCAAAGGCAAACAACTTTATTAGCTTTCTCCATAATTCAGCAGCTGTTCCAGGGGTCAGAGTCTTCCCTTTGAGCTGGAGCCGCTCAGATTAATGTTTAATGCTCTCCTGCCTGGGAATAATGTATGGCATGAGCCATTCTAAGCCACACTGGCAGCCACACTGGCAGCCACACAGGCAGCCACACAGGCAGCCAGGCTTGGATAGAAGGGAGCTGTGCAGGAGGGACTATATGGGTATAAATGGGATCAGGGGGATAAGTGCAGGTGGGGGCTCTGAGGCTATGTGAATTTCACGTGTGTGTGTGTGTGTGTTTTGTTTTACTATCCTTGTGGGGACCAGAAGTCATCACAAGGATAGTAAAACAAGGAAAATTCGGACAAGTGGGGACATTTCACCAATCCACAAGTAGGACATAGGCTATTTGAGGCTCAGGGGTTAGGTTCAAGGTTAGGGTTAGAATTAGGGGTTAGGGTTAGGAGTTAGGGTTATTGGTTTGCGGTTAAGGTTAGGGTTGGAGTTAAAGTTAAAGTTATGTTAAGGGTTAGGGGTAGGTTTAGGGCTAGGGGTTAGGGAAAATAGGATTTTGAATGACAATCAATACACCACACCAAAGTTTGATTTTATGGCTGTTTTACAACGGATGTCTTGCAATTCTACGAAGTAAAGATTTTTTTTCACTACGTTGTCATTTGATTTGATAGCATGTTAACTCTATGCAAATAAATTATTTGAATTGATAGTTTACCTCTCTGTTTTCTTTTATTCTGTAATATGGTATTTTGTAATGTGTTCAAGCTAATCAAAATCAAAGTTTATTTATGATACAATGTGTAAGATAAAAAATACAAGGAAATGCTTGCTCGCAATACATCTCTCCTCGCATACAGTGCAAAGATATTAAGCTACTGTGGCTATATGCATTTGTATTTACATTAGGCTATAGTCTACAAATAGCTATATCACGTAGTTGTAGACCTAATTATTGTTGTTTGTTCCTGAACTTGCCGAATGACAGGGCTATCGTTCAGCTATCTTTCAGCACCAGCTAACTTTCAGCACCAAGTTGGTTCGACTTCTTTAACATTGTGTAACAGTATAACTTTAGTCCGTCCCCTCGCCCCGACCCGGGCGTGATCCAGGTACCCTCTGCACACATCAACAACAGTCGCCCACGAAGCATCGTTACCCATCACTCCACAAAAGCCACGGCCCTTGCAGAACAAGGGGAACCACTACTTCAAGGTCTCAAAGCGAGTGACGTCACCGATTGAAACGCTATTAGCGCGCACCACCGCTAACTAGCTAGCCATTTCACATCGGTTACAATTGCGTGAACCTGGCACTTTCCTTTCAGCACCACGAAAGGTGTTCCAACTGCTTAAAATTACATCTCATCAAGTTCTGTTGCCTACATCTAAGTCATACTCATCACTTATTAGTATAATTATTATTATTACAAATGGAAGATTAGCACTTCTCACAATGGTTTAGTAAAGTTATATCAACGCAGAATCAATGTCTCGCAAGATCACATCATGATTCATTAGCATTTTACATAACATAACAACATAACATAACAATATAATACCATAGCATAGGCCTATAACTTTACTGTTACACCAAAAACACCTCCTCATTTCTAATAAGATTTTAGGATGGTTAGCTGAAGCTGAAGGGTCAAATATATTTTGTCATTCCCCAAAACTCGCCACAACCACTAGGCAGGACATACTGTTTATTTGATTGAAATAAAATGCAAGAAACACTAATAGTTTAACACCATCGGCTCTAATTCGCTCACAAAAAAGTAATTCAAGCAGATCTAAATGCATTTTCCCAGGAAACTGATTAAGATCAATCTAATGATTGGCATGGTGATGCAGTTTGGACGTTTCACCGGTAAAACCTGAAGAATTATAATTCACGATTGACAGTGATGATGGTCGATTTTGAAATGAGCCTAACTCGGTGTTTGAGGGTATTCAAAATATTACATTTTATTTAAACAATATATGTGGGCTTAGGCAGATGTTGCAATTGGAGGATGCATTTTATGCGGATTCTATAATGATAGCCTATTCAAATGGCTACATCTTTGATTTAGGAAATTATGTCGTTGTTAAAAAATATATATTGCACCCCCCCAACTAAAAAAATAGCACTACACCACTGTTTGTGTGTGTGTGTGTGTGTGTGTGTGTGTGTGTGTGTGTGTGTGTGTGTGTGTGTGTGTGTGTGTGTGTGTGTGTGTGTGTGTGTGTAAACGTGTATGTATTATATATATTTAGATTTTCTATGTGGCTCTGGATGCTGTCAAGCATTTCAAGGCTGCAGGGCTTGGAGGTGCACTTGGGTTAGGGAGATGACTGAACAGCCAGCCCCCTCCCACTATGCCTTACTAAGCCTCTGTGTCCCCCTCAACCCCCTGGGTCTGCCGGTAGTCTCGCCCAGTCCACCTGCTTTCCCCACACCTGGGCTGCATGGATCACAAGGCTCCCCTCCCTCTCTCTCTGTCCCAACTCACCTGGAGGAGGGGGAACACAGGGGAGATCCACATAGAGAGAGGATAAAGCCCAAGTACTATAAATCCTATTGAACCAGGGTTTCCTCTCCAAGCATAGCAGTTACTACAGATAAAACTGAACTAAAGCTTGGTGCTTCAGCATAGGGAATGACACAGAAGCAGTGTTGCTGATTCTTCTGCATAGCAAATAATCATGAAGCAGTGTTTCATTGTTCATCATCAATCAATCATTGTTCCAACAAAGCAAATATCCCTCTGATGTATACATAAATATGTATGATTCCCTACCAACCTGCTTTGTCTCTGGTTTACATGTGGATCCAAATGGAACACATAGGATTAAAGAAATCAGTATTAACACACATTCTTCATTGAACATATTCATGTTTATGTTGTCTTCTACCCTCTTATTCTGCTTCCCTAAACACATAAAAAAGGCATATTTATGGTAGAGTACAGTGTGTTTCTGTTCACATCAAATCTGTTCCTGTTTATGTACAGAATGTTTACATCCCTAAGGGGCTAGTTGATCCTCAACACCTCTGATGTGAACAGTGCCCGAGGTGCTGCGATATTATGCTCACGTATGTCTCAGTGCCTTAGGGAGCGGAGAGAGATGAACCTTGGGATTCAGAGAACAGGCCTAGGTCAAAGATATGTTTCTCTCCGAGTCTCTGTTTCCAGAGGAAGCTTGGTCAGATTAAGTAAAAGAGGAGAGGAAGAATATAAATAAATAAATATATATTTTAATCTTCACAGTCATGGTTGGAAGCACTGGATCAAGTGAGAAGGCTGTCACAGTCCAACTTGGGTGAGACAACTCAGTCCAGGTCCCACATTGAAATTCTAGCAGTGCTGATATGAAACCCTTCACTAGGACATTTTCAGAAGATTTCATGGCATGGACTGTGGTCAGCGGGACACACACTGTAGCAGCGGGCAGAATGTGATATAGCAGAGAGATGATGACAGAGTGAACAGAGTTTAAACACATAGTGCAAGCAATTGAACAGTGTCAGTAAAACAATTGATTTGATAATATTTTAAAACACTCAAGGTCACCGTCCATAACTATACAAAACAGGGGTAAAATGTGTTAATGTGAGTGTTTTCCTGGTTTGCTCTTAGAGCTGTACTTTTGAAAGTGGGTCAGAGGCAGATCCAATGTGGAGCTGGGGCACTGCTGAGAGCCTGGAACCAAATGAGGTGTAAAATACAAGCAAATGAGCTTGAGATGTAGTAAGCCAGAGTCTCCACACGACCTGCCTCCCCTCACACACATGGCGTGCGCAAGCAACACATGCGCACACATGCGCACACATGCGCACACACACGCGCACACACACACACACACACACACACACACACACACACACACACACACACACACACACACACACACACACACACACACACACACACACACACACACACACACACACACACACACACACACACACACACACACACACACACACACACACACACACACACACACACACACACACACACACACACACACACACACACACACACCTCCATCCCAACAGTGAACCCAACAGTGATTCCTCTCCCTCTCTAGTCTATCAGGGAAAATGGGGTTCGAAGGGGTGTAACAGTGGGAGGAGAAACAGGTGTGGAGGTGGTAAAAGAGGAGAAGTTGGAGGAGCAGGTGGCAGCAGCTGGCTATTACCTGACAGAGAGAGAGAGACAGTAAGAGTGAGTGACAGAGCTGAATGTGGAAGTACACAGTTCCGAATTTTGATAAACTCCCATATCTAATGGGTGAAATACCACAGTGTGCCGTCACAGCAGCAATATTTGTGACCTGTTGCCACAAGAAAAGGCAACCAGTGAAGAACAAACACCATTGTAAATACAATCCATATTTATGTTTATTTATTTTCCCTTTTGTACTAACACTGTTTGCACATCGTTACAACACTGTATATATACATAATATGACATTTGAAATGTCTTTATTATTTTGGAACTTCTGTGAGTGTAATGTCTACTGTTAAGTTTTATTGTTTATTTCACTTTTTTTAAATGATCTACTTCACTTACTTTGGCAATGTAAACATATGTTTCCCATGCCAATAAAGCCCTTGAATTGATTTGAATTGACAGAAGGAGAGAGAGGGAGAGAGAGACATTCCACATTCAGCTCCAGTGAAAGCAGCCACATCCAGCCAGGCAGGCAGTGTCGCAGCAGCATAATTCTGCAAGTAAGTTCATTACGGAATGACATTGACTCGGGATGATTTGCTGAGACTAATCAGATTGCAAAATGAGACATATGCATTTTTTCCCTCTCTATTCCCCCCCGCGCAATGACATATTAACTCACCCTGTATGGCAGCCCCTTAAATTGCATGCACCGCTCACACAAAAGGCCCAGCAAATGTGTCATTACCTCCCTTTAATCTGAACCATTTCCCGAGCTGACAAACTGTTCTCCTGAAAACCTGCTCTTACCTGGAGCAGAGACTGCTGATCTGAGGGATCTCAAATCCCGGAATGAAAATCCTGTTTGAGAGACATATGATGAGGCAGACCTTACAATTTCACGCTCACCTCAGCTTCATTCACTCTGTCTTCTGATGATGAGCATGTGTTTTCTCCTGTAATGTGATAGTTACTTCGAAGTGATGCAGAGTGATGCCTTGACATATATTTTCTTTTTTTATCAGTGCTGTTAAAAAATACTGTAAAGTACTACGAAGCTAGTTTTTGGGGAGTATCTGTACTTTACTATTTAAACTCAGCAAAAAAAGAAACGTCCCTTTTTTCAGGACACTGTCTTTCAAAGATAATTCGTAAGAATCCAAATAACTTAACAGATCTTCATTGGAAAGGGTTTAAACACGGTTTCCCATGCTTGTTCAATGAACGCTAAACAATTAATTGAATTAATTGAATTAATTGAACATGCACCTGTGGAACGGACATTAAGACACTAACAGCTTACAGACGGTAGGCAATTAAGGTCACAGTTATGAAAACTTAGGACACTAAAGAGGCCTTTCTACTGACTCTGAAAAACACCAAAAGAAAGATGCCCAGGGTCCCTGCTCATCTGCGTAAACGTGCCTTAGGCGTGCTGCAAGGAGGCATGAGGACTGCAGATGTGGCCAGGGCAATAAATTGCAATGTCTGTACTGTGAGACGCCTAAGACAGCGCTACAGGGAGACAGGACGGACAACTGATCGTCCTTGCAGTGGCAGACCACGTGTAACAGCATGCACAGGATTGGTATATCCAAACATGACACCCACGGGACAGGTACAGGATGGCAACATCAACTGCCCGAGTTACACCAGGAACGCACAATCCCTCCATCAGTCCTCACCAGACATCACCGGAAACAACGTCGCCTATGGGCACAAACCCACCGTCGCTGGACCAGACAGGACTGGCAAAAAGTTATCTTCACTGACGAGTCGCGGTTTTGTCTAACCAGGGGTGATGGTCAGATTCGCGTTTATCGTTGAAGGAATGAGCGTTACACCGAGGCCTCTATTCTGGAGTGGAATTGATTTGGAGGTGGAAGGTCCATCATGGTCTGGGGCGGTGTGTCACAGCATCATCGGACTGAGCTTGTTGTCATTGCAGGCAATCTCAACGCTGTGCGTTACAGGGAAGACATCCTCCTCCCTCATGTGGTACCCTTCCTGCAGGCTCATCCTGACATGACCCTCCAGCATGACAATGCCACCAGCCATACTGCTCGTACTGGGCTTGATTTCCTGCAAGACAGGAATGTCAGTGTTCTGCCATGGCCAGCAAAGAGCCCCCCGGATCTCAATCCACTTGAGCATGTTTGGGACCTGTTAGATCGGAGGGTGAGGACTAGGGCCATTCCCCCCAGAAATGTCCGGGAACTTGCAGGTGCCTTGGTGGAAGAGTGGGGTAACATCTCACAGCAAGAACTGGCAAATCTGATGCTGTCCATGAGGAGGAGATTTACTGCAGTACTTAATGCAGCTGGTGGCCACACCAGATACTGACTGTTACTATTGATTTTGACCCCCCCCCCTTTGATGAACAAATTATTCAATTTCTGTTAGTCACATGTCTGTGGAACTTGTTCAGTGTATGTGTCAGTTGTTGAATCTTGTTATGTTCATACAAATATTTACACATGTTCAGTTTATATGTTTGACAACTTTTACTCCACTACATTCCTAAAGAATATAATTTACCTTTACCTTTACCAAACATTTTCCCTGACACCAAAATGTACTCATTACATTTTGAATGATGAGGCAGGAAAGAATTATGGTCCAAATTCACATGCCTATCAATCAGTATAATGCGTTGTCATCCCTACTGCCTCTGATTTGCCAGACTCACTAAACACAAATACTGCATTTGTAAATTATGTCTGAGTGTTGGCATGTACCCCTGTCTGTCCTAAATGTTTTTATGTTTAGCATTTACTTTTACTTGTACTTGAGAATGTAATGCTTTTTCCAACACTGTACTAAAGTACATTTAAAACCAGATACTTTTAGACTTTTACTGAAGTAGTATTTAACTGAGTGACTTTTACTTTTACTCCAGTAATTTTTTATTAAGGTATCTTTACTTCTACTCAAATATGACAATTGAGTACTTTTTCCACCACAGAAAAAAAAAAATTGTCATGATATTGACAGCTGATGAAGGGGGCGATGTAACTTGACTGGTGCTGGTGTAATGGTTGGCATAATAGTTGATGTAGTGGTTTAGGCTATGAAACCACACTTCATGAGAGGACTGGGGGGGAATTACCATGTGGTTTATTAGTACCTGTTATGCAAACTGCATCTTAACACCCTGTCTGTTTAATAGTGCATGATTTCATTTGAATGGTAATGTTGCCTTTGAGGACCCTTTGTATCTATGGTAAGGGTTCTTGCTGGAGTTGGGAGAAGGAATGGGCAATGCCAGGCTCCCATATTAATGCTCCTCATAGGAATTTGACTGAGTCCTCATTAGCCAGGTTGATGAATTGTATGGACAGAGCACTATGCTCTTTATGCTCTGTGTTGATTGGGGTGATGGGTCTTTGGAGCATGTGTTAGTGTGTTAGCGTGCTAGATCCCTCCTGGAGATCGCTAGCCATTGGGGTGGGTGCCTGACCTTGGCAACTGACCTTGGCACCTCTGAAGCACTCAAGCGTCGACCCATAGCAGCAAGGTGTGTGTGTGTGTGTGTGTGTGTGTGTGTGTGTGTGTGTGTGTGTGTGTGTGTGTGTGTGTGTGTGTGTGTGTGTGTGTGTGTGTGTGTGTGTGTGTGTGTGTGTGTGTGTGTGTGTGTGTGTGTGGTGTGAAGGTGCTCTAAGAGGATGTTAGAAAAGCAAAAATGAGAGGTTCACACAAACACTTCCTTCAAGGGCATCTCTGTAGTGCATTCCAACCAGTTCTCCTCGGCTGGTGTGTGTTCCCTCTCAATAACAAGTATTCCAGTGCTGACTACAGTCCACCATACACAATATGGCACACGTCAAACCAACACAAAACATTAGCCTAAATTGAAAGGAGAAGAGGAGAAGAGGGATAAGGAGCGACAATTACCCCAATAGACCCAGAGGGAAGTCCCATCCTTTCACTTGTTCTTTCTATATCAACCAATCAATTAAGATCATAATAATCCCAGCAAGTCTTCAAAGCCTCATTGTACATTCTCCTTTGGAGAACCATCCTACCAACTGACAAAATCTGTTACGTTAGGGAAGAGGGGAGAAAAATATTAAAATCAATGTTCTTTGTGTCAATTGATCTCAGCTGGCCAAATTGACTTAGTGCCACAAAGATTCTCGTCACCATTAATCTGGTGTGTTTTAAACAGTAGAGGTATGTGGGTAAAATCACTGGAAAAGCTAAGCCATATTACAACCTATGTTGTGATCATTTTCGTTGTTTTCTCTATATGTCACGCCCTGACCGTAGATTGCTTTGTATGTTTCTATTTTTTGTTTGGTCAGGGTGTGATGTGGGTGGGCATTCTATGTTTGTATGTCTAGGTTTTGTATTTCTATGTTTTGGCCTGGTATGGTTCCCAATCAGAGGCAGCTGTCTATCGTTGTCTCTGATTGAGAACCATACTTAGGTAGCCTGTTTTCCCACTGGTAGTGGTGTGTGGTTATTTTCTGTTTAGTGTTTGTTGCACCTGTCAGAACTGTTCCCGTTATTCCTTTTGTTATTTTGTATTCAGTGTTCAGTTTCGAATAAATAATATGAACACGTATCACGCTGCACCTTGGTCCTCACCTTCTTCCAATGAATGCCGTTACAGAACCACACAGCAAAAAAGGACCAAACAGCGTGGTAAGGAGGAGAAGCGCTATCTGGAGAAATGGACATGGGGGGAGATACTGGAAGGCAAGGGACCCTGGGCACAGGCTGGGGAGTATCGCCGTCCGCAGGAGGAATTGGAGGCACCTAAGGCTGTGCGGCAACACTATGAGGAGTTAGCACGGCAGCACAACAGGCACGAGAGGCAGCCCCCCATTTTTTGGGGGGGGGTACACAGGGAGATTGGCGGAGTCAGGCGATAGACCTGAGCCAAATCCCCGTGCTTACCGGACGCAGCGTAGTACTGGTCAGGCATCGTGTTATGCGGTGAAGCGCACGGTGTCGCCAGTACACGCTCATAGCCCGGAGCGCTATAGGCCAGCCTCCCGCAAGTGCCATGCGAGAGTGGGCATCCGGCCAGGGCGTATTGTGCCAGCTCAGCGTGTTTGGTCTCCGGTACGCCGTCTCGGCCCAGGGTATCCTGCGCCGGCTCTGCGTACTCTGTCTCCGGGGCACTGGGAGGGTGCAGTTCGCCCTATGCCTGCGCTCCGCCCGTGCCCGGGCCGAATGTGGGCATTGAGCCTAAGGGAGAGGTGCGAGTGGTATGCACCAGATCTCCAGTGCTCCCCCACAGCCCGGTTCGACCTGTGCCTGCACTCTGGAGGGGCTGGGCTAAAGTGGGCATTCAGCCTGGAGGAGTGGTGCCAAGGCTGCGCACCAGAACTCCAGTGCTCCCCCACAGCCCGGTCCATCCGGTGCCTCCTCCAAGCACCAGGCCTCCTGTAGGTCTCCCCAGCCTGGTGGGCCCTGTGGCAGCCCCACGCACCAGGTTGTCTCTCCGTCTCCTCCCTCCAGGTTCTCCCTCCAGTCTGGAGCTGCCAGAGCCGCCCGTCAGTCCGGAGCTGCCAGAGCCACCCTCCTCTCTGGAGCTGCCAGAGCCGCCCTCCATTCCGGAGCTGCCAGAGCCGCCCTCCTGTCCGGAGCTGCCAGAGTCGCCCGTCAGTCCGGAGCTGCCAGAGCCGCCCGTCAGTCCAGAGGCGCCACTCACTCCAGACTCGACCATCAGTCCAGTGGCGTCCTCTAGTCCGGGGTCGGCGGTGAGGGTTCCCGCTCCAGAGGCATTATTAAAGTGGGCCGAGCCAGAAGTGGAGCGGGGTCCACGTCCCTCACCAGTAATGTCCACCCAGACCCTCCCCTATAGGTTCAGGTTTTGCGGCCGGAGTCCGCACCTTTGGGGGGGTACTGTCACGCCCTGAACGTAGATTGCTTTGTATGTTTCTATTTTTTGTTTGGTCAGGGTGTGATGTGGGTGGGCATTCTAGGTTTTTTGTATTTCTATGTTTTGGCCTGGTATGGTTCCCAATCAGAGGCAGCTGTCTATCGTTGTCTCTGATTGAGAACCATACTAAGGTAGCCTGTTTTCCCACTGGTAGTAGTGGGTGGTTATTTTCTGTTTAGTGTTTGTTGCACCTGTCAGAACTATTCCGGTTATTCCTTTTGTTATTTTGTATTCAGTGTTCAGTTTCGAATAAATAATATGAACACGTATCACGCTGCACCTTGGTCCTCACCTTCTTCCTCTGAATGCCGTTACACTATAACCTATTTCCTCATATGCAACCGTGATATACAATAATACTGAGACAACAAAAAGACAAGTCACACAGTGGCAGATTAAATTCAACCACACATACGTTTGTTTCATCACATAACCGGAGAGTAACATCTGTCCGGTGAAGGCCACAAAACAGATATTGCATGTAAGAAACACTTACATGACCTATAACATGGTAAAGCAAGTTAGTGCTTGATTTAGAACCACAGAGAGTCAGCACAAAGAAAACAGGAGTACTGCCTCTGCTATTCCAGGACCATTTCAAATTAAACATTTAAACATCATCAAATAAACTGAGCTATACGTATATGATGAGTCTAATACAGTGAAAACAAATGTAAAGATACTAAAAACAATTAAGTCCAATCAACGTTGCTAAATGTCATGTGGCTGTCCATGGTACTGATTTCTGCATGTGTGAGTGTGTTTGTGTGCGTGTGTGCGCAATTAGAAAAAACATGTTCTTGACTCACCCTACTTGTAGACTAGATTAACGCCAATGCCATCCTCCTCTCTTACATGCTGGTAAAACGGTCTGTGAATGTCATACAGTAGTACACACTTTTAGTTAGGGATGTCCTAGATTAGGCTATCTAGGTAAAATGCTTGCTAGCCTAACTTCATCGCATCAGCAATAATGAGCCAGTGATGTTAGCGAGCTAGTTAACGTGATCCTACTACATCTAGGCTAAGTACTGAACTTCAATCGTCTCAGGCCAGTGACACAACGTATGAATTTATGGTTAGATCAGCATCACCGTTATAATCATTGAAATGTGAAATGAATAATTGAAATGTGAAATGAATGTAGGAGAATAGTTTGAGTTTGAGTTTGAGTTTATTTTATTTTTACAGGGACAGTGCACATTAATCAATGTTTCAGTAAAAGTGCCGGTTTTAGCCAGCCGGCTAATTTTCAACCGCAGACCCTGGGCAGGTTATTAAAAACAATTACAATATAGACAATCACTGAGCAGTGAGCACACGCAGAGAAACATAGGACAAGCAAGACGTAGCATACAGAAAGAGCAACATAGAACAAAAAGCAGCAAGACAAAATTCATAAAAGCAACAGTGTTTCCACACCTCACAAGCTACAGACAACAGACAACATGGAAAGCGGCAATACACAGCTAGGGATTATGTTCACAAATCTGATTGACCTTTAGCCATGTCTTCATGCATTTTTTGAAGGTGTGATATGTGGTGCAGTTATGTGTGTCTGATGTCAGTGTATTCCAGACATGGGAAGCACTCACAGAGAAAGCGGATTTACTAAAGGTGCTTTTCCTTAATTAAGGGAACTATACAGTCACCTCTCATGGCAGACCTTGTGGATCTGCTGCCATATGTTTGGGTTTTCTGTTTAACAAAAATACTGAGTGGAAGGGGAGCCAGGCCATTTAGGATCTTGAACACAAGACATGCGTCGGTGTATTGCACAAGATTTTCCCAACTCAGGAGCTCATGCTTTCTGAGGATGTAACAGTGATGATGGCTATTGGGCTTCCTATCAAGAACTTTGAGAGCCTGTTTGTAAACATACTGAATAGGTTTTAATGTTGTACAGCAAGCTTGGGCCCAACTAGTCAAGCAGTATGTTAAGTGGGGGAGTATCATAGATTTGAAGTACAGTTTTGCTACCTCTGTAGACAAACAATTTCGTATAAATCGGAAATTAGCTAGGTTGAACTTGGTTATTTGAATTACCTTTTTCACATGCTTTTTAAAAGAGAGGTTGGAATCAAGTATAATGCCAAGGTACTTAAAATCAGATAGTGACATTAAATCTGGTAAAAGATCATTCAAACAAAAAAAACATGCGTTTTCTATTATTATTTATTTTCAGCAGCTTTGAAATGCAAGAGAAAGGCCATAATATGGCTGTATTTTAATCATTGGCCAGTATTAATTAAAACCACAAGTCCAAATTCCTGTCTCCAGCCATGGCTGATTTAGGAAAGGGACGATTTTAGCTAGCTAGCCACCGAAGGACAACTACACAACTAAATGCAACAATTCAAGTTTTCTGTCAATGACGTGTGGCTTCTGATGTGATGTGATTGCTGTGAAGCCAAATCCAAACTGGCTTCCTTTGACACTTTTTTTGGTGTACCAGGACCATTCACAGCTGAGCTCACTCAGTTTAGCTCAACACTGATTGGCTATTATTTTGCACGCTGGTTTCCCCTGCATTCAATGTATCCGTGAATACATGCCACTGAACATAGGATATTACTGTTCTTTAGATCACGTTGATAGGATAGTCTTGAACGGAGCTTGTCCAGTTTATCTCCAGTGATTTCACGTTCGTCAATAGAACAGAGTGTAGAAGCGGTTTTTCAATTGCCAACATAGTCTTGTCAGTTATCCTGCACTCCTGCCTCTATAACGCCGCCTCTTCCTTCTTCGAGTGTCGGGTATTTGGGCCTGGTCCAGGATGAGCAGTATGTCATTCGCCTCCAACTCATTGAAGTAGTAATCCTCGTCCAAATTGAGAATAGTGATCGCTGTTCTTATGTCCAGAAGTTGTTTTCGGTCATAGGAAATGACGGCAGAAACATTATGTACAAAAAAAGTTATGCAGCCAGAAAAACACACAAAATAGCACAATTGATAAGGAGCCTTTAAAACGGCTGCTATTCCCTCCAGCGACATTTATTTTTAGCGATATATATATATAGAGATATCACCCATTCCCCCCTCTCTCTCTTTCTTTCTCTTTGAGTTCCCTGTCTCTCTGAATCTCTCTCACACATGCACACAGGACCACACACACACATACACCACTATCTTTGTTTCATATAGATTCATGCTTCTGAATGTGATACACATTCATACATTCTATTCTGAATTAATTGTAATGCTTACTATTGCGTAAAGACAATACTGACTGAGTTTCACTTTGACAGTATAGAGAATCCCATAATTAGGGATGCAATACAACAAATTCTCTGGTTTTCCCGAAATCCCAGATGGATGATTCCGGGAATCAGGTTGGAATAAGCAGTACGTTTGGAATCTTTCAACTTGGGTTTCTAGAAATCCAGGGAAGTTATTGAATGTTCCCAGAATTTTGTAACACAACCCATAATGCTTTCTCAGCTTGCTTTGAATTGAGGAATCATCTACAATGAGAATAATACAAGCTATCACCATGAGCAGTCTCATTTTGCATTACATAATTACTAATTAATAATTATTGATTAAGTCCTAGCAGTTATACAGTTTTTATTTCCATACATAATGGCTGTCGGAACAGAAAGACGTTGGTCCACAAAGTCGTCTTCAGACTTGTTGTTACAACAGTAACCAGCAGAGGGAATCAAAGCACCATTATTCTCATCAACCGAAGCTCATGGAGACCCATTGTCTAATGCTACTATACATACATACATGTAATGAAGTGTGTGTCCCATCCTTATCTTCTATCTAGCCTGTTTCTATCCAGTAGTGTATTCTATTCTCAGATGAGGATGTGCTTATGCATTGGTTTATGCATTCTAACTATGTTGATTGAGAAATCCTAAAGTGATGAGACGTTTGTAGAAGGAGCGCTGTTTTCTTCTGGAAGAGGGATGGCTGCTATGAAGCTTAATCTCAGAGAAGCCTGGATAGCGCTCTCTCGCTCATTCTCTCTCTCTCTCCCTCTTTTCTCTCTCTACTCTTCATCCTTGCTTTCTCACATTCAAATAGTATCTCGATCCTAGGACATTGCATTGTCAGCATCATCATAGATTATATGAATGTACCTGTGGCTTTGTCAGTGAGACGAGACGGCTAAGGTTGGTTGGTACTCCCCTGTCGTTGGCCGAGGAGCCCAAGTAGTGTACTTCCTTGTAATGATTTATTAATTCAATCAATTAATCATTCATCGTTTAGACAATCATTCAGAGAACGACGGTTTAGAAATATACATCTTGGCTTTGCCTCACCACATTGCAACCTTCTAATGTATTACAATGTTACCAAGTAGGCAGATGTAGAATGGAAGGAATACACGCAAACATTGGAAAAAAATATCTGGTCGCTCAAACTAGCATATCTGTGATGACCCATATGATGACCCATATATAGCGTATATGCATTGTCTCTTTTTGATAACCTTGTCACCACTATAAATCCAGTTCCTTCATATCACATGCTCCGCTGAGCCTTGCATATGAGCTGATTCGTATTGCTTCGACAGACTACTTAGCTCTAAATGCCAACCAGCTAACGGGAAGGAGTGAACCAGGCGAGCAGGTGGAGGGGGAGTGGTGTTCCATCTGCCCATCGTAATGGAGTCGTTGAGTCTTCTGCTTGCTGCTTTCCAGGCACTGTCACTGCTCTTTACACCTAAAACCTCCTGAAGAGCCCGTCCGGCGCACTGGTCAGTTTCCTGGCAGTGGCTAATGAGTTACGACAGGTGCCAATGTCCATCATATCAATGTGGTGAGATGCGTGGTGGTGCTGCTGTAAGCTAACATGTCAGCCCCCCATGCCTTCCCAGGACACCTTCCAACCCCTTGGGACTAAAGACAAGCTGACTAACTATTCTGTGTTGACAGGTTAAAAGGGAGTGTTTTGGTAGGTGATGTGGCATCAGACAGACATACTCCATCAGACAGACTTCATTCTCCACAGGACAGCTGATTGAAGTAATGATCTGTGTTGTTAGTGTTGGATGCCATTACGTTGTGTTTCATGTCTTCAGTATAAACATCTATGGCACTTGAATAAGACAATTGAATTGTCTCTAGTCTTGCTCCAAGTGTAGTTTACTTCTCTAACACAATCAAGTATATGCAAGACATGTTTCAGGGTACAGAGTAGAGAGTAAATTGATCAATTGATGAACATTCTGCCATACAGTCAAGAGACATCTTTCACATCAGAGCCAGAACACATTCTTCAGATTCATTGTGTTTTATCAGCTAAATTCTGAATGGTTATCTCCCCATTTTGTTTCTCTCCCTGCAGTTGGTGCCAGAAGGTGGAATACTCATTAAGTCTCATTGATGAGAAAAATGCAAGGTTCATGCTATTTTACATTTCACAAGCTTGTTTGATGTTTTCATTTCCTCCCTCTCTCGTTCTTTCTCTCTCCCTCTCTCTTACCCTGGCTCTTTCTCTCTCTCTCTCTTTTTCAACAGCCCAAAGAGCAATATGGAGGCTTAAAACAGGCTCTGCACGGGATAGATAGCACAAGGCATTAGCGGCCATTTCACGCTGGCACTTTGGTGGCCGAGCGGGGCAAGGGGAGAGCGGGTGCAGTCTGGGCGCGAGTCGGAGAGAACCCGAGGGCCACTGTGGGCCCCGGAGACACTCTGTAATTGTCCTGCTCTGAAGTGCAGGTAGGTGTGCAAATTACCAAATGTGGCGTGTAAGACCATTTCAGCCAGCTCAATCACTGTCGTGCATTTCCAAGTTGTGAACGAGCAGCTGCATTTTGAACCCATTTTGTGGTGCGGTGAATAGGGAGCGCATTTGCAGTCCAATGAATGAATTAAATATATCTTTCTATTATTGGTGAGTTTCTAACAAGGTGGAAGTCGATATATACAGTAGAGTACATAAGGGATTCATCACATTATACCAGGTTCTATTTTGCATACAGCAGTGAAGCTCAAGAATGAGGAATATAATTTTGGGAATCAATTTTAATAATGTAATTTGTCCTTGGCAGAAAGGCGTGGTAAAAGTCTCCCCCTACAGGCAGTGATCCACGCTGCACCTCCTTCCACCCCTCTACTCTCCCCTTTCCCTCCCTCCCTTCACTCCACTCTCCAAATATTTATTGGACACATTTCTTCCTTTGATGTATTGCATTTATATACTGTAAGAAAGTGACAAAGCGTCACCAACTTGAAGGATTGCAGGGCGACCTGGGATTGCCGCGGGGCGGGCAGAAAATACCACCTGACATCCCTAAGGCTTCCACCACGGCCACTGCCATGGCCGCTACAGGGAGTGTGGTGCTGGGCCAGACCAGGGACAAATGAAAACTGACCCTCAGTTGTTTGACAGAGACCTGGCACTGCAGCCATGGGAGTAGAACCAAACGAAAGGATT
This sequence comes from Salvelinus alpinus, assembly GCF_045679555.1. Taxonomy (NCBI): domain Eukaryota; kingdom Metazoa; phylum Chordata; class Actinopteri; order Salmoniformes; family Salmonidae; genus Salvelinus; species Salvelinus alpinus. Next base: position 26,695,950 of record NC_092094.1, on the reverse strand, counting down.
TGAGGAGAGGAGGAGAGGGATGTAGGTGGGTGAGTCTGGCATGGAGTCCTGTGACTTCTCTCTGACCTCCCCCAGTCTTCTGTGTGGACCCAAGCCAGTCTGAGGGTGAGCTCCAGGGCAGGTATGAGGGTGTGTGCCAGGGTGTGGGGGGTTCCAGGGCTGTGAGGTCCTGTGGGGTTCTGTGAGCTGTCATTCAAGGGGTCAGGGTCAGGAGGAAAGTGTTGACTTGGGAGGGTCCAGGGTGAAGGGCTCACACTGAGGAGCTGGAGGATTGCCACAGTCCTTTTAGACACAGTGGGAACTGTGTTAGAAATACAGTAGCAGAGAACATTATGCCACCATACTGCAATACTCTCCTTTAAAAGGTACTCAAAATAGGTATCTTAAAAAAATGTATTTAAAGCTAGAATCATTAGGCCTAATTGGTGCAACTGGCACATAACAAAGAAGTTACTGCAAACAACAAACACAGTTTTTTTCCTCAGAAAGCATTGCACGAGCAATAGAACAGCACTATATGTACTGCATTTGTAACGATTCTCGTCCTCTTCGTCTGAGGAGTATGAAGGATCGGACCAATATGCAGTGTGGTAAGTGTTCGTCATATTTTAATAATAAACTGAACACTACAAAATACAAAAATAACAAAGTGAATGAAAACCGAAACAGTCCTGAATGGTGACACAACCACAAACACAGGAAACAATCACCCACAAAACACAATAGAAAACAGGCTACCTAAATATGGCTCCCAATCAGACACAACGACTGACACCTGCCTCTGATTGAGAACCATACTAGGCCAAACACATAGAAAATTAAATACAGAACAAAACATAGAAAAACAACATAGAATGCCCACCCCAACTCACGCCCTGACCTTTTTTTGCCACGCTGGCGGAACATCCTCTCCTCTGTTTCGCCCCCGTTTCATGAACAAATCAAAACAAATAACAAAGGCACTGGGGCAAACAGTGCAGATTCTTACTTTAAGTCTTAGGACAAGTTGTTGATATTTTCTGATGGAAACTGTGTGTGTGGTAGAAAAAGTACCCAATTGTCATATACTTAAGTTAAAGTAAAAGTAAAGATATCTTAATAGAAAATGACTTGAGTAAAAGTGAAAGTCACCCAGTAAAATATTACTTGAGTAAAAGTGTAAAAGTATTTGGTTTTAAATATCAAAAGTACATGTTATTGCTAAAATATACTTAAGTGTCAAAAGCAAAAGTATAAATCATTTTGAATTCCTTATATTAAGCAAACCAGACAGCACAATTTTATTATGTATTTTTTTATATAGGATTAGCCAGGGGCACAATCCAACACTCAGACGTCATTTACAAACAAAACATTTATGTTTAGTGAGTCCACCAGATCAGAGGCAGGAGGGATGACAAGGGATGTTATCTTGATAAGTGTGTGAATTGGACCATTTTCCTATCCTGCTAAGCATTCCAGAGAAACATGTATTTCCTTGTTTTAAACATAATTTACCTTATCTGATTTGAACAAAAATGCTGTCACATCTAGAACTTGCAACATGACCACTCCTTGTCAAATCACATTGGAAAGATGGATGAACAAATACATCTAAGATCCCCAAAAAGGGAAATGAGAAAAAGGAACCCATCCTTGGGCGCCAACATTCCGCCACGAACTGTGGCCCCTGGTGCCACTCAAGTGATGGTCTATTTGGAGCATTGCCGTGACCACCAGCATCTCGGGCGACGAGCGCAGCTCAGCTGTGAAATTGGAGAGGCACCTTAACCCGAGAGCTTCCGCCTGGGCCTTCATTCCTCTTCTTTCCTCACTACTCAGCCAGCCATCCAGATGAGGTGAAACACCATCTCTCCTCATCCGTTCTTCCCCTCCTATCCCCTCACAGCAGAGAGCATCCCTGCCCATTTCACTCATATGCTCAGGGTCCGAGGAACTGCGACCAGACAATTTGTTGACGCGGGCCGTGTAACTCTATGTGTCACTGTGGTTTGGAGTGTTTTCCATTCCCCTGCTTGTCACTGTGGTGGGTGGCCTGATGTTGCACTCCATTGGTTCTCTCTGAGTGAAGGGGGAAACTTCAAGAACCCTCTTGGAAAGAAAACAAAAATAAACTGTGTGGTGTGTTGAGCCTCACAAGCACCATTATTTGTGAAATACAGCGTAAATAGAGCTACTGTGCCACGCATGTAACCATGGTTTCCAATAAGACAATCGTAGAAAATCAAATATTTAGCAGGTGTTTGATTTAATAACTGCTCAGATACAAAAAATGCATAGCCTTGTGCCTGGTAGTGCTCTTTTAATTAATCAACTTATCAATTCCCCATCAGATCTTCTCATGACTACTGGGAAAATACAGTTACTGTGTTCTAATCTTCCTGCAAACCTAGCAGAGCCCAATTTTGCTATTTGCACAAACCCCCGCATGTTTGTTTTCATAATAGCTCCCAGGGAAATCACATTTTTAGGCCATATAGTCAGACCAGTAACACTACATCACTCAGCCACCGGTGAAGCCAATTCAACCTGCCTCTTATCTTTGAACCTCAGAGTAATGTCTCTCGGAATTATGTGGCTAAGCCTGCCTTAATGGTCAAACCGATGGATGGAAATCAGCAGTCATCCTTTTAAAGCCAGGCAGCAGTAGCATATCAGTGCAGAGTGGCGTGGCCCCTGGAAACACTGCCAAGCTGAGAGGAGCGAGGGAGAGAGAGATGGAGAGGCTTAATTAATAATACAGTATATCTGAAAGGGAAGGAGATATGAAGGCAGGAAATTAAACACACTAATACTGTGGAGGTAGGACAGGGCGATCAGGACTTAATTAAGGAGTGTGAGGAGCAGAGGGCATGATTTAAGACCATAGATATACTTTCCTGCTGACACCGCCGATGAGCTGATGATTATGGGGGAAAGGCAACCGGGGTGATATGGGCGACCTCGTGCCCCTCCATGGCTCTGGTAATGAGTTATTATTTCTGCTGTGACATAATCACCCTCCTCCTCATGTTAACATGATCTAAGTGTCTGGAGGAAGAGACTATATGTGCACACTGTACTCTGCTATCAAATAATCCGTAGTTTACCACAGAGAAATTGGATGAAGTTGGCCTGATAAGGAAGTACCTATAATGGTCAAAACGCTGTCAGTCTGAGTAGGACTAGAATAGATCTGCTGCTATAGTCGGTGGTAGGCCGGTGGTATTAGTTTTGTATATTTGTCTCTATTCTCACAATTAACTCTTATTGTGAGTTGCTGCCTTGAGATACGACATATACAAGGAAATAGTCAGAGCATAGAAATAGAAGTACCACCTTTCACCAAAGGGAAGGGTAAAACAACTTCTCCACACTCTTCTTCAGTTTATAACAGCTGCATCATACAGCTCTCAGGGGACGCCCATAGAAAGGTGGCCTGGGCCGGCTATTCATCTTTAGTGACATGTTTATTTTTATTTACACTTTCTGTCTAGTTTTTTAAAGCATTACTATATCCATCCGTCTGTGCTTTTATGTGTGTGTGTGTGTGTGTGTGTGTGTGTGTGTGTGTGTGTGTGTGTGTGTGTGTGTGTGTGTGTGTGTGTGTGTGTGTGTGTGTGTGTGTGTGTGTGTGTGTGTGTGTGTGTGTGTGTGCGTGTGTGCGTGTGTGCGTGCGTGCGTGCGTGCGTGCGTGCGTGCGTGCGTGCGTGCGTGCGTGCGTGCGTGCGTGCTTAAATGAGTTACTCTAAGAAAGCAATACACTCTAATGCAACATTGGGAACTTGAGTAGAGGAAGATGAATAGCTTGAAAGAAGAAATCAAGATCTAGACTAGACTAAAGGAAGCAAGTTTTTTGTAAATTCTGTAACTGCATAAATACTTTATATTCCCAACCATTGTTCATATGACTAAATGAGTAAGGCGAGAAACACATTAAATATGCTTTTCCAGACTCATATCATTCGGCCAAACTCAACAGAATATAGAGGAGAAAGCATCTGTTGTATTTCAGCAGCAATTGTTTGGGAAGGAAACTTGTAATATTGCCATAATCCTTCAGGACTGTATCGTGCTGCATCAAGTGTCAAGTATAAATGACACATAAGAAATTCAGTCATAGCAATGTAAGAAGTATTGGGTTGCATATTATATCCAGCTGTCAAATATGTTTTTGATGTCTGAGGGCATACCATTATAGCATTTAATAAATACATTCCTTCTTTAGGGAAAATGCTTGATCAGTGATGTTTGAATTGGAGACGCTCACCGATGCACACTGTGTCCAGATCTTTATTTAATCTTAAGTAAGTCTGTGGAGCTTTGGAAAATTACAGTACATCAGAAATCCAGATTGGATAACTTTTCTGTTTTACAGTACTGAAGAGAAGCCAATGATTGATAACTGCTAAAGTTAGTTTTCCTGGGAATTGTGATTAGGCTTTGGTTTGGCTTGGTATTTTATGTACATTATGTAACTTTCCAAATTCCTTATTTACTATCTGCTAATACAAATTGCCAGTTGCAAGACAATGCATTTATGGGTAGATTTACACTGTCAAAACAAGTAGCATTGCCTCTTCATCATTGATCCCTCTCCCCTCCCTCTCTATGTTCATCTCTCTTACCCACCCTCAAGTCTATTTTTCATCACCTCTCTCTCTTTCTCTTTCTCTCTCTCATTCTCTCTCTCTCACTCTCACTCTCTCTCAGCCTCCTAGCCCTCCCAGAGCTAGTGGACGAGGCGAGGTTGATAAATGAAGCTAATTGTTTTATGGCAGGCCTGATGCTGCCAGTGTAATCAGGCTGAATGAAAAGGCCTTGGGGAGCCCATTACCCTTCCCATTGTTAGAGAGGACAAGAGGACGAGGCTGGGCCAGGGCTGGGCCGCTGCACTCTGGGGGGACCTGTGCCGCCCCGGCCACTGAGACATACAGTAGACACCCCCTCTGGCTTACTGCATTACTGTGCCCGCTACAACACACCAGCTTGAGAGAATAGACAAGACATTCATACTACTTCAAAACAAGGCAGGCCCTGTTACTTGATTGATTCTACTGTTACCAGGGCACATAGTTTTTCCTGGCTAGGTCACATGGTCAAGCAAAATCCTGGCTTGACCATGTCCTAACTGTATCTAACTGTAATCAGGCAGCTAGGCTGAAAACTGAGGAGCCGGTTAGAGAAGACAAACACTGCAGAAACATTGTTTAGCACTGTGTGATGACTGGACCCTGTGTTTTGGACAATCATGTTACAATACATGGATTTTAGCCTTTATTTAAAGCTTTTTCATCAAACTCCTCAGACCAGCACCATCCTCAGACAATTGCTTTCATTTTTGGTGTAATTCCCATTTCTGGAAAAGGTGTGACATGATAATCTAAAACACAGGGCCCTAGTGATGACATTGGAAACAGTTATGAGTTATTGACGAAATGCTGAAATATCTGAAGTGATGCTGCTCCGACACTAGGCAGAAATGATGCCAGTGAAATAACATAAAAGTGTAACTTACTGATCTTTGCTGGAGACTGTAATTAGTGCTATCTACAGTTTAATTATGCTAACATTGCCGTTATTGTAATCACCCTCTCTGCTGTTTGCTTTTATTTGGACTCTTTTCTCTACAGTGACAGTGTTTCAGTCAACCATTCCAGTCCACAATGATCAGCTCTGTCCTCTGAAGCTTGTGCATTGAGGCAAATGATTCCCAGTGGAGTAGTAGGCCTTTTTCATCAAACTGTTTTATAGTCCTATCAGTCAGAGTTGTTGTGTAGTGCTGTGGACAGGTCTGAGAGTAGTGGACTTGTTCCAGCACACAATGAATCGCATTGTGAAATAGTGGGATATACAGCAGCAGATATGAATTTGCAGAAATCGGCATGATTGCCATTGGCCTGCACTTTTACTGTAATGATAATAACTGCAGAGGACATTGCAATCAGAGACTCTGTGACCCTTGGATAAAGGGGGGCTTTCATAAATGACCATTTCAAAGCATTCTAGGAAGGGAAAAATCAACAGTTTGTGGGATCGTGTTTTTGTACAGTTACTGTGTAGCCTGCAGAACGTTACGTTCGTTTATCTTTTGTTGTTTTTTTGGTGTTCATCAAAATAGAGAAAGATGTAAGCTTACCACGCTGCGCCTTGGTCTCATTCCAACAACGGACGTGACAGTGACAGGTTGGTGCAAAATCTGTATCTCCGCTGCGCTATATCAGCACAGTGGACAGAGTGCACCGTGAGGTTTTTAGGGGGCCATGGAAACCCACTTATGTAAATGAAATATTTGATTTTCATTTTCAATACATTTGCCAAAATGTCTAAAAACATGTTTTCACTTTGTCATTATGTGTGTAGATGGTTAACAGAATTAAAGTCAATTTAATACATTTTGAATTCAGGCTGTAACTCAACAAATGTGAAATAAGTCAAGGTGTATTAATACTTTCTGAAGGCACTGTAAATCTACACCAGTAGACATTTTCCTAATATTCTCTCATGGATTGGTGGTTACAGTGCCTCTGACATCAATAATCATTCTGTGCCATTCAACCATAAATCTATTTTGTTTCTCCTATTATTAGCTGTTTCATCTCAGTGCACTTTTACTAATATTTCGTCACTTTTAATTCATCAGAATGAATATCCTGCAGGCTAAATATTGTGTGTGTTCGTTCCCCTCAGGTACCCCCAATCTTTTATCAAAACCATGAATGTGGATTGAGCCCTCGTAGTCCTCCGCCCCCCTAGGAGGTATTACAACATGGCAAAAAATTGTATTTCTGTGTGTTTAGTCCTTTTGGCTCAACTGTGTTCAGATAGCTGGCCAGCTAGGTCTTGTAATATGTGGTGTATGGCAAAGTTCCACCCCTCTAATCTCAATAACCAAAGTGTTCCTGTTGCCAGGAAGGGAGCACGGTGGACTACCTGTATGAGATGGCCCACGGTAGGGATCTTAACTTCCTTCCAGCTGCCCCTGCCTATCCAAACAAGCAGACGATGCACTGCCCCGCTATCCCTAAACCCTGTTTTGGTCCAATCATTGGGCCGATTACAGTCATAGCTCATCAGTTTCACAATGGCAGCGGATATGCAGGGAATGATTTTGTCAGAGGGCAATCACAGCCAAATGGAGCCTCTTCACGCTTTGGTTCACCCTCACCCATCAGTTAGCCATAATTGTCTTCTACCTCTAACAAGGACCATGGCTGTTTATGGAGAAAAGCCGAAATGACCTAAAAACCAAAGAAAGGAGGAAAACAAAATGAGAATGCAAAACAATAAAAATCACTATCAGAAAAATGGTGTTTTAAAACCCTGCTGGAACAAGGGAATGCAAATGGTGGCCTCAGAATGCTGATGAGGCCTCATCTTAGATATGTTGGCTGCCTTGGCATTTCCAGCATGTTGACTATTTTTATGATATCAATTGCACATCCCAGTAGGGTTTTTAAAGTGTCACTACTGAGCAGGGCATTCTGCATCCCAATTACTCTGCTGCTCAGGCCAACACATCCTTCATTCTCTGGCACTGCCTGTTCAATGAGACTTGTGCAGAACTATAGGGAGCCAGAGATGGCACAAAATGCACCCAGATTTTTCCCTCTGTTATTGATTATTGTAGCGATATCGTTTTCTGAGTAGCACAGAGAAAGAAACTAATTACCCAAGTTTAACGTTTAGACTTGTCATGACTAATGAAAGACTGTTATGTTAGTTTAAATTTGACGAGGAGAGAACTACTCATTATAACACCGTTTTCTGTGTGGTAGGGATCTTGCTGGAGCCATGTGTGAATTTCCATTTTAAATGCCTCTGTTCTGGTAGTGGGGCCAGGGTAATTATTGATGGCTTCTCTCCCTTTAGACTGATAAGGCAGTTGCGCTGATGGATAGATTGCTGTGCTATGCATATACAAGGTTGAAAACATTGATCTTTGGGATTAATGTGGTTCCCACAGGGGCTGATGGCAGTCAAATGGCATTTCTGTAATTATACATTTACACAGACTAATATCCCTCAAGGTGCTGACAGATACTTTCATTTGCCACGACTACTCAAGTGGTGAGACAATTTGTTTTTGCTCTACTTATTTACATATTTCAATGGCATGAGGCCCCCCAACCCCATCACTGCATAGCATTGCAAAGCATACAATAACACACCATTTCTCAAGGTCTCAATTACTTGAAGTTACATTACAATGACATTGCAGTGCAGTTGCTAATTTCTGATGTCATGCTCACTCTTTTCTACAAACAAAACACAATTCTGATTACAGACAGTGTGTGAACCCTCCAGACTTTATGTCATGTGATGACACACCACCCCATGCCGTGAATATCCAGACAGTGTGTGTTGATTGGCAGAGAGAAGTGACAGGCATAGCTTTCTCTGAAGGATGGACAGTGATGCAGTTGCTCAAGATAAGCCCTGAATAAGCCAGGAAGCAGCACCTGCTGCGGCAGCAGTCCATGCAACAACTTATTCTCCTGCTCATTGTTTTCCACATGCAGAACTCTACCAGCAGAAAAAATCTAAAAACATCTCTGGCCATTCGAGATTTCTAACAAAGACATTGTTATGGCTTGGTCGTGTTGTTGTTCTATGTGGCAACCGGTGTGGATTCCTTCAGGATCCGTGAAATGCGCAAGGCGTGGCGAGAACAGATTGCAGGGGAATCCAAGCGAGAACACGTAAAATCGCTATGGATTATTCTAAAGATTCGAGTTGGTCAGTATTCCCATACTCCTGAGTCAGACATCTAAATCAAGATGTGCTGCCTCCTTTTGTTATGTTGTGGGGTATCTGTCCTCTCATTACTATACACTGCTCAAAAAAATAAAGGGAACACTAAAATAACACATCCTAGATCTGAATGAATGAAATATTCTTATTCTTATTAAATACTTTTTTCTTTACATAGTTGAATGTGCTGACAACAAAAGCACACAAAAATTATCAATGGAAATCAAATTTATCAACCCATGGAGGTCTGGATTTGGAGTCACACTCAAAATTAAAGTGGAAAACCACACTACAGGCTGATCCAACTTTGATGTAATGTCCTTAAAACAAGTCAAAATGAGGCTCAGTAGTGTGTGTGGCCTCCACGTGCCTATATGACCTCCCTACAACGCCTGGGCATGCTCCTGATGAGGTGGCAGATGGTCTCCTGAGGGATCTCCTCCCAGACCTGGACTAAAGCATCCGCCAACTCCTGGACAGTCTCTGGTGCAACGTGGCGTTGGTAAATGGAGTGAGACATGATGTCTCCACTGGGATTCTCTGCCTCTAACCCTATTACAGGGGCTGAGTCACTGGCTTACTGGTGCTCTTTCATGCCGTCCCTAGGAGGGGTGCGTCACTTGAGTGGGTTGAGTTACTGACGTGATCTTCCTGTCTGGGTTGGCGCCCCCCCTTGGTTTGTGCTGTGGTGGAGATCTTTGTGGGCTATACTCGGCCTTGTCTCAGGATTGTAAGTTGGTGGTTGAAGATATCCCTCAAGTGGTGCGGGGGCTGTGCTTTGGCAAAGTGGGTGGGGTTATATCCTTCCTGTTTGGCCCTGTCCGGGGGTATCATCGGATGGGGTCACAGTGTCTCCTGACCCCTCCTGTCTCAGCCTCCAGTATTTATGCTGCAGTAGTTTATGTGTCGGGGGGCTAGGGTCAGTTGGTTATATCTGGAGTACTTCTCCTGTCTTATCCAGTGTCCTGTGTGAATTTAAGTATGCTCTCTCTAATTCTCTCCTTCTCTCTTTCTTTCTCTCTCTCGGAGAACCTGAGCCCTAGGACCATACGTCAGGACTACCGGGCATGATGACTCCTTGCTGTCCCCAGTCCACCTGGCCTTGCTGCTGTTCCAGCTTCAACTGTTCTGCCTACGGTTATGGAACCCCTACCTGTCCCAGACCTGCTGCTTTCAACTCTTAATGATCGGCTATGAAAAGCCAACTGACATTTATTCCTGATTATTATTTGACCATGCTTGTCATTTATGAACATTTTGAAAATCTTGGCTCTCTCTAATTCTCTCCTTCTCTCTTTCTTTCTCTCTCTCGGAGGACCTGAGCCCTAGGACCATACGTCAGGACTACCGGGCATGATGACTCCTTGCTGTCGCCAGTCCACCTGGCCTTGCTGCTATTCCAGTTTCAACTGTTCTGCCTGCGGTTATGGAACCCCTACCTGTCCCAGACCTGCTGTTTTCAACTCTTAATGATCGGCTATGAAAAGCCAACTGACATTTATTCCTGATTATCATTTGACCATGCTTGTCACTTATGAACATTTTGAACATCTTGGCCATGTTCTGTTATAATCTCCACCCGGCACAGCCAGAAGAGGACTGGCCACCCCTCATAGCCTGGTTCCTCTCTAGGTTTCTTCCTAGGTTTTGGCCTTTCTAGGGAGTTTTTCCTAGCCACCGTGCTTCTACACCTGCATTGCTTGCTGTTTGGGGTTTTAGGCTGGGTTTCTGTACAGCACTTCGAGATATTAGCTGATGTACGAAGGGCTATATAAAATAAACTTGATTTGATTTGATTTGATGATGTCCCAGATGTGCTCAATTGGATTCAGGTCTGGGGAACGGGCGGGCCAGTCCATAGCATCAATGCCTTCCTCTTGCAGGAACTGCTGACACACTCCAGCCACATGAGGTCTAGCATTGTCTTGCATTAGGAGGAACCCAGGGCCAACCGCACCAGCATATGGTCTCACAAGGGGTCTGAGGATCTCATCTCGGTACCTAATGGCAGTCAGGCTACCTCTGGCGAGCACATGGAGGGCTGTGCGGCCCCCCAAAGAAATGCCACCCCACACCATGACTGACCCACCGCCAAACCGGTCATGCTGGAGGATGTTGCAGGCAGCAGAATGTTCTCCATGGCGTCTCCAGACTGTCACGTCTGTCACATGTGCTCAGTGTGAACCTGCTTTCATCTGTGAAGAGCACAGGGCGCCAGTGGCGAATTTGCCAATCTTAGTGTTCTCTGGCAAATGCCAAACGTCCTGCACGGTGTTGAGCTGTAAGCACAACCCCCACCTGTGGATGTCGGGCCCTCATACCACCCTCATGGAGTGTTTCTGACCGTTTGAGAAGACACATGCACATTTGTGGCCTGCTGGAGGTCATTTTGCAGGGCTCTGGCAGTGCTCCTCCTGCTCCTCCTTGCACAAAGGCGGAGGTAGCAGTCCTGCTGCTGGGTTGTTGCCCTCCTACAGCCTCCTCCACGTCTCCTGATGTACTGGCCTGTCTCCTGGTAGCGCCTCCATGCTCTGGACTCTACGCTGACAGACACAGCAAACCTTCTTGCCACAGCTCGCATTGATGCCATCCTGGATGAGCTGCACTACCTGAGCCACTTGTGTGGGTTGTAGACTCCATCTCATGCTACCACTAGAGTGAAAGCACTGCCAGCATTCAAAAGTGACCAAAACATCAGCCAGGAAGCATAGGAACTGAGAAGTGGTCTGTGGTCACCACCTGCAGAACCACTCCTTTATTGTGGGTGTCTTGCTAATTGCCTATAATTTCCACCTGTTGTCTATTCCATTTGCACAACAGCATGTGAAATTTATTGTCAATCAGTGTTGCTTCCTAAGTGGACAGTTTGATTTCACAGAAGTGTGATTGACTTGGAGTTACATTGTGTTGTTTAAGTGTTCCCTTTATTTTTTTGAGCAATGTTTATTTGTTAGGTGATCAAATGTGAGTCCTCTCAGGCAATATCCACAACTTAAATCAGGTTTGTACATTGTGAAGCCATTTTTTATCAGTCTGGAATGGAATGATACATATTCCTGCTGAATGTTTGCTTGAAGCTAAACACAAAACACAAAATGTGTTCCATACTTACAATGTAATATTAAGCAAATGTTATCTAGAATTTAACCATTAATGTAATATATCTGGTAAACATGAAATATTGTCTTCTTTAAAGTGGAACTCACAGCATTTTAGCAACATGAAATCTGATAAAAATCTGTTCATAAACACCCCAGGAAGAATATGACTTTTTTTTTCTTAACATTTTCTGACAAGCGACCACTTAGATGGTCATATTCACGTTTTCATAGATCCTTAGAATGTTTGGGAATTACGTATACTTAGGCATTTGTGAAAATTCTATGGCGATATACAGTGCATTCGGAAAGTATTCAGACCCCTTGACTTTTTCCACATTTTGTTACGTTACAGCCTTATTCTAACGTTATTCTACAGCCTTAATTAAATCGTTTTTTTCCCTTCATCTAACTACACACAATACACCACAAACTGTTTTTTAGACATTTTTGAAAAAGTATGAAAATATAATTTTTTTAAACGAACTAGTACATTTATATAATTATTCAGACCCTTTACTCAATACTTTGTTGAAGCACCTTTGGCAGCGATTAAATCCTCAAAAATTCTTGGGTATTCCGCTACAAGCTTGGCACATATGTATTTGCGGAGCTTCTCCCATTATTTTCTGCAGATCCTCTCAAGCTCTGTCAGGTTGGATGGGAAGCATTGCTGCACAGCTATTTTCAGGTCTCTCAAGAGATGTTCGATCGAGTTCAAGTCCGGGCTCTGACTGGGCCACTCAAGGACATTCAGAGAACTCCCGAAGCCACTCCTGCATTTTCTTGGCTGTGTGCTTAGGGCCGTTGTCCTGTTGGAAGGTAAACCTTCACCCCAGTCTGAGGTCCTGAGCACCTCGGAGCAGGTTTTCATCAAGGATCTCTCTGTACTTTGCTTCATTCATCTTTGCCTCGATCCTGTCTAGTCTCCCAGTCCCTGCCGCTGAAAAACATCCCCACAGCATGATGCTGCCACCACCATGCTTCACCGTAGGGATGGTTCCAGGTTTCCTACAGAAAGTGATGCTTGGCATTCAGGCCAAAGAGTTCAATTTTGCTTTCATCAAACCAGATAATCTTGTTTCTAATGGTCTGAGGGTCTTTAGGTGCCTTTTGGCAAACTCCAAACGTTCTGTCATGTGCCTTTCACTGAGGAGTGGCTTCCTTCTGGCCACCATACCATAAAGGCCAGACTGGTGGAGTGCTGCTGAGATGGTTGTCCTTCTGAAAGATTCTCCCATCTCCACAGAGGAACTCTAGAGCTATGTCAGAGTGACCATTGGGTTCTTGGTCACCTCCCTGACCGAGGCCACTGTGTTCTTGGGGATCTTCAATGCTGCAGATGTTTTGTGGTACCCATCCCAAGATCTGTGCCTCAACACAGTCCTGTCACAGAGCTATACGGACAATTCCTTCGACCTCATGGCTTGGTTTTTGCTCTGACATGCACTGTCAACTGTGGGACCTTTTATAGACAGGTGTGTGCCTTTCCAAATCATGTCCAATCAATTGCACTTACGATAGGCGGACTCCAATCAAGTTGTATAAACCTCTCAAGGATGATCAATTTAGAGCTCAATTTAGAGTCTCATAACAAAGGGTCTGAATACTTATGTAAATAAGGTATTTCTATTTTAAAGTTTTATACATTTGCAAACATATTGCTGGGGATTTTTTTCTATTTAATTAATTTTACAATAATGTTGTAACTTAACAAAATGTGGAAAAAGTCAAGGGGTCTGAATACTTTCCGAAGACACTGTGGAGTGGGAAAGTGGCCGTCTGTTTGGACAATTAATAGACACTGCAGTAAATACAACCGGAAAAAAAAAATCTGTCTAGTCCAGGACCCGGTGTCTACGCAGACCGGTGCACCATAGTGAGTCAGAGTTACAGTAGGCCTATATGCAAACAAGCCATTTGCCACAAGGACCTGCCATAATTTACTTTGAACTGGACTGTGTGTTTACAGGCAGTTGCAACAGCGTGACTTTAGATCAATAGAATGCATTTGGCAAAAGCCACAAAATACACCTAAATGGATTTCTGCAAATATGTAGCTAAATAGGGCCTCCCGATTGGCGCAGTGGTCTAGGGCACTGCATCGCAGCGCTAGCTGAGCCACCAGAGTCTCTGGGTTTGCGCCCAGGCTCTGTCACAGCCGGCCGCGACCGGGAGGTCCGTGGGGCGACGCAAAATTGACCAGGCGTCGTCCGGGTTAGGGAGGGTTTGGCCGGTAGAGATATCTTTGTCTCATCGCGCTCCAGCAACTCCTGTGGCGGGCTGGGCGCAGTGTGCGCTAACCAAGGGGGCCAGGTGCACGGTGTTTCCTCCGACACATTGGTGCGGCTGGCTTCCGGGTTGGAGGCGCGCTGTGTTAACAAGCAGTGCGGCTTGGTTGGGTTGTGCTTCGGAGGACGCATGGCTTTCGACCTTCATCTCTCCCGAGCCCGTACGGGAGTTGTAGCGATGAGACAAGATAGTAATTACTAGCGATTGGATACCACGAAAATTGGGGAGAAAAGGAGGTAAAAATATATATCATAGGAGACCTCTTACATTTGTGAACTTTACAGTCCTATTGATCAAACAACCATAACAATGTAGGCTATCTTTCCCTATATACACATCAACAACAACAGGATCAACAACAAATGGTAAAATCGAATGAAGGAACATTAGATTAACCCTCTCAAACTTTTTCAGATAGTTGGCCGTCAAAATTGCACTGATAAACGATGGGGAATAGCTTGCTCGTCCTTCTGCAGCTGATCTGCCAATGCATGCGTTGTCCCAACCAAGCACCCAAGCTAACGGGCTAAAGTTGGCTTGCTTGCTAGCTAGGTACTTCCAGAAATGAGAGAATACATCACTGACCATTTTACTCACAGTATTAGAGCTGGTTAGGCTGTTTACATGTTATCTAGAGTATTTCTGACTAACTATTACTTTTTTTGCCTACGTTTACTGACACGGTCATTCAGTGGGTGTAAATGAATCAGTTATTCTGTGCTCTGGCACACTCAGACAATAATAACTTGAAATCTGAGTAGATAGCCAGAGTGAATTTGCAAACACAAGAGATATGCTACCTGGATAACAGCAATATTTTTTTTTCTAGCTAAGCAAATGACACATGAATCTCTAGCTGTGTAGCCACCTAAAAACGATACGAGGGCAAAAAGTTATTCACTCAACCACTCCTCCAATGACATGACGTCCTCCTAGCAGGTAGCTAGCTAGCTATCTAGCTAACGTTAGGCTCTGTGTTTTTAGCTTGCACTAGCATATCAGCCACATTATGACTGACTTGTGATCATTGCCACTTGCTAGTTTGATTGAATTGACATTCCCAGCCTTAGTTACATCCGTTTTTGTCCAAAATAATTGAAACTGAAACAGTGCATCCCGAATGGAGGCAGCAAACAATGTACCAGGCCAGCTGTGATTTACAACCTGATAGCAATAGTTTTTGGAGTACCAAGAAATGTATTGGTGAATTATATAAATCATGTGTTGAACTGCCTCCACTAAGGCCAACAATGCCTTCGTGTACGTCATGCAATGTTGAGTCAAATAGAACCTATTTTTAAAACCTCTCATAAAGTTGGTTTTGTAGCATAAACTGGGAATTTGATATTTTTGACTGAACTTATGATTATCTGTTCTTTTCATATCTGCAGTGTAGTTAAAATACTGTTAGTTCCACTTCAAGTGAACGTAATATTGGGTAGATTTTCAAAATGGGCATTCTGCCTTTTCACCAACCCAGATGTTGTCCATTTTAATCTGCAATATAGAGGAGTGTGTGTACTGCTTCTGCTCGGCTTGGCCCAACTGCTGCCAGGCCATAGCTAGGCCCGAATGGGTTACACCTCACAGAATGGCTGCATCCTTGATCTCAGTGGAGCGAACACTGACGCAAATTACACCCAGCAAAGGGGTCTGCCCCGTCAAGCCTGGTTTACCTACATCTGCCACCCTCTCCTCAGTGGTACTTTAGCCTACAGTAGTTAATGCCACATATGCAATTGAATATCTGTAGCAGAACAAAATTATATGAAAAGACAAAGGTAAATGTTTTTCTACTGCAGGACTGGCTACCCCTCACTATACTCTCTTTGATATTGGATTATTCACATGCTTCTGTTATGTAAAATGGCTAGCCTGTTTGTGGCAATTGGCTATACGTTTGGTTATTTGAGGTTGTATAGAATAAGCACAAATAAGCACAAACCCTCAAACTGTTTGCTGTTGTTTGCTTCTCGCTGAATGTGACCCTGTTTTTTTTTACAGTTGTTGTCAACAGCTTCAACATCCAATTCACAAAGGTAATGTTGACACTAACTTGATGGGCACTGCAGAGAAGCATTTCATCTGAAGATGTCAACAGTGGGAACTAAACTAAATTGACATTGTGTTCAGCAGTCTTCATAATAGTGCTTTGCTTCTGTTTGTCTCTGGAGCGGTGCCATAAACTCATTGTCCCTGTTATGATGGTGTAATACCATAGCGGTGTGTGAGACATATGCTTCCATCAAAGTCTCATTAACCTTGTATCTGATGATGTCCCTCATGGAGAGATTACTCTCTGAGATATCGTTCAAACAACACAGTGGCCATTTACAGCCCAATGATGATTAACAGGCAGGACAAACACTTCTCTTCCTAGACACAGCCTGAATTTCATATCGTTTTTGCATTGTTTTCTGCAGCTATTGACAGGTTCTCTCTCTCTCTCTCTCTCTCTCTCTCTCTCTCTCTCTCTCTCTCTCTCTCTCTCTCTCTCTCTCTCTCTCTCTCTCTCTCTCTCTCTCTCTCTCTCTCTCTCTCTCTCTCTCTCTCTCTCTCTCTCTCTCTCTCTCTCTCTCTCTCTCTCTCTCTCTCTCTCTCTCTCTCTCTCTCTCTCTCTCTCTCTCTCTCTCTCTCTCTCTCTCTCTCTCTCTCTCTCTCTCTCTCTCTCTCTCTCTCTCTCTCTCTCTCTCTCTCTCTCTCTCTCTCTACTCACAGATGGCCTATGAAGAGGTCCATTAACACTCGCAGGAAAGAGACGCTGAAATGGGTTTTAAATGCTACAAGATGGAGAGCAATCTTTTTCCACATGCAAGGACAAAGTTAACGTGGTAGGTCACGCGTACTCATCTAGCAGGCTTTAATGCCCTCTCATCTCCTCTCCCCTGCACAGCAAATAGCTGATGTGTTTTTGTGAGGCCTGAATTGATGAAATGGAGCAATTCGTTCCACAGCATTTAAAATGTAAATTGATACGGGGGAAAGTTTCTGTGGCGGTTGTTTAGGCTTCATGTGTGGCTGTATCACCGTTCCCATGAACATTGGTGAAGTCCCGGCATGTGATTCATATTTTTTTACATTTCATTCAAGCTCTGAGTTAACACACAGTGATCAATATTTAATGATTTTGGGGTGAATAGTTATAATTGTACAGTGAGAGCGTTATTATCTGCATTATGGCCCAGAATCCACTCCTGGTGTGCGAGTGAAGCAGAGCAAACATTGCGCCCATTTATTACTATGAAGACAGAGCATGATGGAGAACATTTACCCTGGCATGGAGTCAATGAATTGCATTAAGCCTGTGCATTACTTTGAAAAGGGCAAGCTGATATTACCCTATGGATGACAGGAGAGCATAAAGGAAGGCAATGTGTAATGGCGCAGTGAAAAGTGCCATGGTGGGTCTCAGAATTCAATCTGGTGCTGCTAACTTTTTTTCTCCATAACTCTAATGTTTTTTAGTTTAGTGTGCATGTGTGTGTATGAAAGAGAAACAGAGGGAGAGAGAAAGAGAGAGAGAGCAGCCACCCCACTGCTCTTCACAATACTATGTTCAAACCTGTGTATTATAAATGTATGTTTTAGGTACATGCATCATCACTGTAGGCTTCGATTTGGTTTGAGCGATGAATACATTGATCCATATACAGAAGCTAAGATTGTATGTTCATCTGAAAATAGGTCAGTTGGTCACAATCTGACAACCATGTTCGCAATTAATCAATGATGAGGAAACTGGAAATTATTGTCTATAGATTTGAAACAACTTGTGTTCTACCAACAAAAATGCAAATACATGTCATGTTAAGCATATTTATATCTCCTAGCACTCCACTTTCTTCTGTGTATCAAGTTTACTTTCAGTGCAGTAAATCAGGTCTTATTTTTCTCCAATGGCCAAAAGAAGGATTTTTTTGTTGTCACTGCGCTGACATAGTCCTGCCAAAATGTTTATAATGGAATGGATTTGACACAAGGAGCACATTGGGAGATGGGCTGACTTTACAATCTCACACTGTGTGAACCTCTCTACAGTGGCCAAGGTCTGGTACAGAACTTTATATTACCCCAATTTTTGTATTTTATGATTCGGAGATGAACATGAACTTGGGGAAGGAATGACACATTGTGTATTGACAGACATGCAATGAAAACAGACCCTGATATAAAACAAAAATGAGAATATAGACAACCAAGGATTACTATGGACCTTAAACATCTTCATCAATGTATCAGGACATAGTGCCTGCCCTAGTGTCATTGTTACCATCTAAGTGGCTATGCAAAGACATGGGAGGGATTTCATTGTTCTTGTTTAACATCCACTCCAGCAGGGGTATTCAATGCCTTTTGACAAGACAACCTCAAGTTGTGAACTTTAAGTAGTCCTAAGTTCTTACAGGAATCTGTAAGAGGTGTTAGTCTGCTTTTGTATACACAGTAGGCTGTGGAGTCACTGTTGGGTCTCAGCCAATCACATATGAGCCAAACTCTAAAGTGATGATGACCCAGCACACTGGCTCAGCCTGTCAAGTAGAAAAAAATAAACAAGTTTGGAAATGAATTCATAATGAAATAAATAAATAAGTAAAATTTAAGAGATAGGGGGAAGATTCATTGTCCATTCATCAACCTGATTGGTGTAAGCACACCTTGTCTATTTGTTGTTTTTGTGTCCTCTAATCTCAATAGCAAATAAGTTTATCTGACCAATTTTTCATGCCTGTTAATTCAGATAGTCTTTCCTATCTATTTACAGGAATTCAGTCCTTAGGTTTCCCCTCACTCCATCCACCCATCCCTTCATCCCTCCCTCCCTCCCGGTTCATCATGATGGCTGAACCAGTGAAATCAAGGTGATTGAACTGATTCAAAGCAAGCCCTTGAGTATATAAAACAGTTTCTCAGTTCTTCACATTAACTCACATTTTCAATCATTTTAAATCATTTAAACCCTGAGTTTGACTGACTGCTGAATTCTCAGAAATGTACTCAGATTAAGCAGGAGAGAGAGAGTGGGGGCATTGAGAGAGAAAGAAAGAGAGAGAGAGAGAGGCAGGCACAAAAACAGATAGCATAACGTGGATTACTCCAACAGACAAAACCCACAGCAGCATTAAGCTGAGAGTGCACCTCCACCTCCACAGCAGAGGTATCTTTAGGATGTGCTTTTCTACTCAGGGGGATATGTAATAAAACAGCTCTCATTACCACACGGCCAGCGCCTTGCCTTGTCTTGCTCTCCTGTTGTTCCACCGCTGCGTCTACTACACGAAATAGCCCCTAATCATATTAGGAGATACTGTAGGTTCATCATTGGGTTAAATGTGGAGAAAATTCCTTAACATATTAGTGAATCCAAGGCTACACTTATCACCAAATTAGGTGCAGGAGAGGATTGGGTATCGTAAAGACATATACTAATTACCCTACATTAATTTCAGTGATGTCGTCCTCCAGTGCTAGGGTACTGAATGTGTATTTGAGCTCTCTGCAACAGGGTAAGTATAAAGGGAGATACCTAGTTAGTTGTCCAACTGAATGTATTCAACTGAAATGTGTCTTCCACATTTAACCCAACCCCTCTGAATCAGAGAGGTGCGGGGCGGCTGCCACGTCTTCGGCACCCGGGGAACAGTGGGTTAACTGCCTTACTCAGGGGCAGAATGACAGATTTTTACCTTGTCAGCTTAGGGATTCGATCTAGCAACTTTCCGCGTACTGGCCCAACGCGCTAACCACTAGCCTACCTGCCGCCCCAATATATGTTGAAAGCAACACTTCTAAGAGGCTATAAATATTCAAGCTGAATGTAAGTATTGAAGTCTGAAGCTAAAAAAAACGAAATCGATGGGGCAGTTTGTGTGTGTGTGTGTGTGTGTGTGTGTGTGTGTGTGTGTGTGTGTGTGTGTGTGTGTGTGTGTGTGTGTGTGTGTGTGTGTGTGTGTGTGTGTGTGTGTGTGTGTGTGTGTGTGTGTGTGTGTGTGTGTGTGTGTGTGTGTGTGTGTGTGTGTGTGTGTGTGTGTGTGTGTGTGTGTGTGTGTGTGTGTGTGTGTGTGTGTGTGTGTGTGTGTAAGGGCATGTATATACAGTGCAGTCCCCAGTCTCTGCTATCCCAACCTTTTCCCTGGCAGCTTACAGCCAACTCAGGTACTATATATTAACTGCAGTGGAGAAGAGGGTTTGGCGACCCATGTCCCCCGCCTTTTAAATCCCATCTCCGTCAATGAAATCAGGTGTCAAAGTTTGCGGAGGATGCAGCGAAAACAAGCCACTCTCGATCACGGCCATACCTGTCACAGCTAGTGAGAAGAGTGATAAAATCATCCAATAAAGAAGAGAGAGAGGCTGAACCAGAGTCCTCTACAGCCCAGTGGTGCCCACCTTGACAGAAGGCCACTGAGGCTTTGCTATGGCAGCCATGCGTGATGTTACAGGCAGGCAGGCATGCCCAACATTAAGGGGTGTTTTAGAGTACAGCAGTAGCCTATAACTGTGTGTACAGAAGTAATACTAAGCCGAACCAAGGAGAATAGAGAGACAATGCAACGTTAATAGGAATACACAGAGGGGTGGTGAAGTCAATGAAACAGGCACCCAGCTGAAGAAAATGGGTTGCATGAGTTATGTCAAAGTCAAGAGTCATTGCATGAACATATGTCTTAATGATGCCAGTTGCAGAACGTGTTGATCCAGTGCAGTCTTATGCTTGTCTCTGTCTCAAACTGCCCTTTTGTTCTTGTTGGACCGAGGCCATGTTTTTTTGTGCTCTAGGTTGTGTTTGCAGCAGATAAAGGGGCCTCCTCCATCACTTCTCCTTTTGGCTAGCTTGTTAGAAGCTATGGGGATGAGTTTTATAGCAAGGAGAGAGGCTTGAGTCATACTACTTTGATGGCTTTGTTATCATCACAAATGGTGTAAATGTTCTTCTTGTGATTTTTTTGAATGAAATGTTCTGCCTAACAATTGACTCGAGTTTGTATTGAGGAGTGTGCGTAAAAGCTGTGTATAAAAGCTGGTGAAAACATTTTCATCCATACCACAAAACACTGTCCAGTCATCTTCTTTAGTTCCAGACTTCCTCTGCTTTTTTCAGAATGGTGTACTGTCTGATATTGTTTCTGGAAAAATAACACCTCCAGAGGCCCAGCTTCCCACAGAGTGACCAGCCATGATAAATAGTCACCCTCTGTCATTTTCCCCTTTGAATGAGTCCTCTTCTGTCCCTCCACGCTGACATGGAAGGCTAGTCACAGGTGACAGAGCCCATGCCATATGTCATTTGTTGCCTAAAAGTGTGGGGAGTGCTGGACAGGAATTGATATTTAGACAGTAATACCTACTCAAGTCATCATAGATAATGTAATATTGCCACAGCGTTGAAGGAGGGAGCATTGCCCGTGCTCCCGAAAACCATTTCTCTGGACTGAGCGACTGGCAGTAGATGACAGGGATGAAGCAGGAGTTATTGAAAATTGATTGGAGGTTTGATTAATATTGAATGGAATCTGTCCCAGAGCATGTCTTACTTACTTCTCACCCCTTCCCTTCATCACAGGCCTCTGTCGAGGATTAACCATCACTGTAAAACTGTAAAACATGTCCCCTGCTCTGCCCAGATTAAACCATCCGTCTGACTGTGGAACCTCACTGATAATGGAGGAGGCTCTCTCTTCTGTGAGATCTCAGTGCCTTCCCCTCTCTCGCTCTCTCTGCCTCTTTCCCTTTCTCTCTTTGTTTCCTATTTTCTCTAGCTTTGATGCAACACATTTACATTACATTTACATTTACATTTAAGTCATTTAGCAGACGCTCTTATCCAGAGCGACTTACAAATTGGTGCATTCACCTTATGATGTCCAGTGGAACAGCCACTTTACAACAGTGCATCTAAATCTTTTAAGGGGGGGGGGGGGTCAGAAGGATTACTTTATCCTATCCTAGGTATTCCTTAAAGAGGTGGGGTTTCAGGTGTCTCCGGAAGGTGGTGATTGACTCCGCTGTCAACACGTCTATGTACTGTTCAGCCATGTGTTAAATAAATTATATTACAATCTTGATTATAGTCTGCTATTTGGCGATACTTATACTCAAACAGAATAATGCATTCTTCCAAAATTATTTTCTATCATTAGTAATTTGTTTTTGTTTGACTTTTAACAACTCTAATTTGCTAATGGCATGATGGTTTTGAGTCTTGCAGTCACTTTGGTGACCTGTATCAAAAGGCTGTGTTTTTCTGTCTACTTCTGTGTCTCACCTCATAGTCCACACAGCCCATCTGTCCACACAGCTCATCTGTCCACACAGCCAATCTGAGAGCACCTATGCCAACTGCACACTATATAATAACAAATTATTGCACCATATTATCATTATTAATTTGTGTGCTGTCTGCGAGAGAGAAATCCCTCCCTTGCTCTTTCTCATCTGCCCTCCGTCTATCACATTAGAGCTAATGCCTGGTCACAAATTACATTGGAGAGGAGCCATTAATTGTGGGTTGAGATCAATTGTTGAATTGTTATTTTAGCCGCTGGCCTGATTGCAGTGCTGAGGGTGAGGGGATGGTGGGAGAGGGGGTTTAGAAGGGAGGAGGCAAGGGGAGGATGACACTGTAGGCCATAACGAGTTGTCTTCCCCATTAATCAATGCCTTCCACACAATTTACCATCTGTGAATTGGGACTGACCCGTCTCGAGCCGCATTATCCTGAGTTCCACCTCCCTGCTCAGGAAAAGTCACTGTTCCTACTGAAGTGATTCCATCTCACTGGAAGATGGCTGCTGCTGACTTGCCTTGCCTTGCTTGATCTCTATCTCCGATTGTTTCTGATCTCTCTCTCTCTCTCTCTCTCTCTCTCTCTCTCTCAATTCAATTCAATTCAATTCAAGGGGCTTTATTGGCATGGGAAACATGTGTTAACATTGCCAAAGCAAGTGAGGTAGATAATATACAAAAGTGAAATAAACAATAAAAATTAACAGTAAACATTACACATACAGAAGTTTCAAAGCAATAAAGACATTACAAATGTCATATTATATATATACAGTGTTGTAGCAATGTATAAATGGTTAAAGCACACAAGTTAAAATAAATAAACATAAATATGGGTTGTATTTACAATGGTGTTTGTTCTTCACTGGTTGCCCTTTTCTTGTGGCAACAGGTCACAAATCTTGCTGCTGTGATGGCACACTGTGGAATTTCACCCAGTAGATATGGGAGTTTATCAAAATTGGATTTGTTTTCAAATTCTTTGTGGATCTGTGTGATCTGAGGGAAATATGTGTCTCTAATATGGTCATACATTGGGCAGGAGGTTAGGAAGTGCAGCTCAGTTTCCACCTCATTTTGTGGGCAGTGAGCACATAGCCTGTCTTCTCTTGAGAGCCATGTCTGCCTACGGCGGCCTTTCTCAATAGCAAGGCTATGCTCACTGAGTCTATACATAGTCAAAGCTTTCCTTAAGTTTGGGTCAGTCACAGTGGTCAGGTATTCTGCCACTGTGTACTCTCTGTTTAGGGCCAAATAGCATTCTAGTTTGCTCTGTTTGTTTGTTAATTCTTTCCAATGTGTCAAGTAATTATCTTTTTGTTTTCTCATGATTTGGTTGGGTCTAATTGTGCTGTTGTCCTGGGGCTCTGTGGGGTGTGTTTGTGAACAGAGCCCCAGGACCAGCTTGCTTAGGGGACTCTTCTCCAGGTTCATCTCTCTGTAGGTGATTGCTTTGTTATGGAAGGTTTGGGAATCGCTTCCTTTTAGGTGGTTGTAGAATTTAACGGCTCTTTTCTGGATTTTGATAATTAGTGGGTATCGGCCTAATTCTGCTCTGCATGCATTATTTGGTGTTCTACGTTGTACACGGAGGATATTTTTGCAGAATTCTGCATGCAGAGTCTCAATTTGGTGTTTGTCCCATTTTGTGAAATCTTGGTTGGTGAGCGGACCCCAGACCTCACAACCATAAAGGGCAATGGGCTCTATGACTGATTCAAGTATTTTTAGCCAGATCCTAATTGGTATGTTTAAATTTATGTTCCTTTTGATGGCATAGAATGCCCTTCTTGCCTTGTCTCTCAGATCGTTCACAGCTTTGTGGAAGTTACCTGTGGTGCTGAGGTTTAGGCCGAGGTATGTATAGTTTTTTGTGTGCTCTAGGGCAACGGTGTCTAGATGGAATTTGTGGTCCTGGCGACTGGACCTTTTTTGGAACACCATTATTTTGGTCTTACTGAGATTTACTGTCAGGGCCCAGGTCTGACAGAATCTGTGCAGAAGATCTAGGTGCTGCTGTAGGCCCTCCTTGGTTGGTGACAGAAGCACCAGATCATCAGCAAACAGTAGACATTTGACTTCGGATTCTAGTAGGGTGAGGCCAGGTGCTGCAGACTGTTCTAATGCCCTCGCCAATTCGTTGATATATATGTTGAAGAGGGTGGGGCTTAAGCTGCATCCCTGTCTCACCCCACGACCCTGTGTGAAGAAATGTGTGTGTTTTTTGCCAATTTTAACCGCACACTTGTTGTTTGTGTACATGGATTTTATAATGTCGTATGTTTTTCCCCCAACACCACTTTCCATCAATTTGTATAGCAGACCCTCATGCCAAATTGAGTCGAAGGCTTTTTTGAAATCAACAAAGCATGAGAAGACTTTGCCTTTGTTTTGGTTTGTTTGGTTGTCAATTAGGGTGTGTAGGGTGAATACATGGTCTGTTGTACGGTAATTTGGTAAAAAGCCAATTTGACATTTGCTCAGTACATTGTTTTCATTGAGGAAATGTACGAGTCTGCTGTTAATGATAATGCAGAGTATTTTCCCAAGGTTACTGTTGACGCATATTCCACGGTAGTTATTGGGGTCAAATTTGTCTCCACTTTTGTGGATTGGGGTGATCAGTCCTTGGTTCCAAATATTGGGGAAGATGCCAGAGCTAAGGACGATGTTAAAGAGTTTTAGTATAGCCAATTGGAATTTGTTGTCTGTATATTTAATCATTTCATTAAGGATACCATCAACACCACAGGCCTTTTTGGGTTGGAGGGTTTTTATTTTGTCCTGTAACTCGTTCAAGGTAATTGGAGAATCCAGTGGGTTCTGGTAGTCTTTAATAGTTGATTCAAGGATTTGTATTTGATCATGTACAGTGGGGAGAACAAGTATTTGATACACTGCCGATTTTGCAGGTTTTCCTACTTACAAAGCATGTAGAGGTCTGTAATTTTTATCAAAGGTACACTTCAACTATGAGAGACGGAATCTAAAACAAAAATCCAGAAAATCACATTGTATGATTTTTAAGTAATTAATTTGCATTTTATTGCATGACATAAGTATTTGATACATCAGAAAAGCAGAACTTAATATTTGGTACAGAAACCTTTGTTTGCAATTACAGAGATCATACGTTTCCTGTAGTTCTTGACTAGGTTTGCACACACTGCAGCAGGGATTTTGGCCCACTCCTCCCTACAGATCTTCTCCAGATCCTTCAGGTTTCGGGGCTGTCGCTGGGCAATACGGACTTTCAGCTCCCTCCAAAGATTTTCTATTGGGTTCAGGTCTGGAGACTGGCTAGGCCACTCCAGGACCTTGAGATGCTTCTTACGGAGCCACTCCTTAGTTGCCATGGCTGTGTGCTTCGTGTCGTTGTCATGCTGGAAGACCCAGCCACGACCCATCTTCAATGCTCTTACTGAGGGAAGGAGGTTGTTGGCCAAGATTTCGCGATACATGGCCCCATCCATCCTCCCCTCAATACGGTGCAGTCGTCCTGTCCCCTTTGCAGAAAAGCATCCCCAAAGAATGATGTTTCCACCTCCATGCTTCACGGTTGGGATGGTGTTCTTGGGGTTGTACTCATACTTCTTCTTCCTCCAAACACGGCGAGTGGAGTTAGACCAAAAAGCTCTATTTTTGTCTCATCAGACCACATGACCTTCTCCCATTCCTCCTCTGGATCATCCAGATGGTCATTGGCAAACTTCAGACGGGCCTGGACATGCACTGGCTTAAGCAGGGGGACCTTGCGTGCGCTGCAGGATTTTAATCCATGACGGCGTAGTGTGTTACTAATGGTTTTCTTTGAGACTGTGGTCCCAGCTCTCTTCAGGTCATTGACCAGGTCCTGCCGTGTAGTTCTGGGCTGATCCCTCACCTTCCTCATGATCATTGATGCCCCACGAGGTGAAATCTTGCATGGAGCCCCAGACCGAGGGTGATTGACCGTCATCTTGAACTTCTTCCATTTTCTAATAATTGCGCCAACAGTTGTTTCCTTCTCACCAAGCTGCTTAACCTATTGCCCTGTAGCCCATCCCAGCCTTGTGCAGGTCTACAATTTTATCCCTGATGTCCTTACACAGCTCTCTGGTCTTGGCCATTGTGGAGAGGTTGGAATCTGTTTGATTGAGTGTGTGGACAGGTGTCTTTTATACAGGTAACGAGTTCAAACAGGTGCAGTTAATACAGGTAATGAGTGGAGAACAGGAGGGCTTCTTAAAGAAAAACTAACAGGTCTGTGAGAGCCGGAATTCTTACTGGTTGGTAGGTGATCAAATACTTATGTCATGCAATAAAATGCAAATTAATTATTTAAAAATCATACAAGGTGATTTTCTGGATTTTTGTTTTAGATTCCGTCTCTCATAGTTGAAGTGTACCTATGATAAAAATGACAGACCTCTACATGCTTTGTAAGTAGGAAAACCTGCAAAATCGGCAGTGTATCAAATACTTGTTCTCCCCACTGTATATGTTTTTGCTCTTTATTCTTTGTTATAGAGCCAAAAAGATTGGAGAAGTGGTTTACCCATACATCTCCATTTTGGATAGATAATTCTTCGTGTTGTTGTTTGTTTAGTGTTTTCCAATTTTCCCAGAAGTGGTTAGAGTCTATGGATTCTTCAATTACATTGAGCTGATTTCTGACGTGCTGTTCCTTCTTTTTCCGTAGTGTATTTCTGTATTGTTTTAGTGATTCACCATAGTGAAGGCGTAGACTCAGGTTTTCCGGGTCTCTATGTTTTTGGTTGGACAGGTTTCTCAATTTATTTCTTAGATTTTTGCATTCGTCATCAAACCATTTGTCATTGTTGTTCATTTTCTTCGGTTTTCTATTTGAGATTTTTAGGTTTGATAGGGAAGCTGAGAGGTCAAATATACTGTTAAGATTTTCTACTGCCAAGTTTACACCTTCACTATTGCAGTGGAACGTTTTACCCAGGAAGTTGTCTAAAAGGGATTGAATTTGCTGTTGTCTAATTGTTTTTTGGTAGATTTCCAAACTGCATTCCTTCCATCTATAGCATTTCTTAATGTTACTCAGTTCCTTTGGCTTTGATGCCTCGTGATTGAGTATTGCTCTGTTCAAGTAGACTGTGATTTTGCTGTGGTCTGATAGGGGTGTCAGTGGGCTGACTGAACGCTCTGAGAGACTCTGGGTTGAGGTCAGTGATAAAGTAGTCTACAGTGCTACTGCCAAGAGATGAGCTATAGGTGAACCTACCATAGGAGTCCCCTCGAAGCCTACCATTGACTATGTACATACCCAGCGTGCGACAGAGCTGCAGGAGTTGTGACCCGTTTTTGTTGGTTATGTTGTCATAGTTGTGCCTAGGGGGGCATATGGGGGAGGGAATGCTGTCACCTCCAGGTAGGTGTTTGTCCCCCTGTGTGCTGAGGGTGTCAGGTTCTTGTCCAGTTCTGGCATTTAGGTCGCCACAGACTAATACATGTCCCTGGGCCTGGAAATGATTGATTTCCTCATTCAGGATGGAGAAGCTGTCTTCATTAAAGTATGGGGATTCTAGTGGGGGGATATAGGTAGCACACAGGAGGACATTTTTCTCTGTTAAGATAATTTCCTTTTGATTTTCTAGCCAAATGTAAAATGTTCCTGTTTTGATTAGTTTAATGGAGTGAGTTAGGTCTGCTCTATACCAAATTAGCATTCCCCCTGAGTCCCTTCCCTGTTTCACACCTGGTAGTTTGGTGGATGGGACTACCAGTTCTCTGTAACCTAGAGGGCAACCAGTGGGTCCGTCTCCTCTGTACCAGGTTTCTTGCAGGATGACTGTGTCTGCATTACCGATTTCTTTGGTGAAGTCCGGGTTCCTGCTCTTTAGGCCAAAGGCAGATGACCTCAGGCCTTGGATATTCCAGGATGATATAGTGAAGGCTTTTTGTTCCATAAAGTGTCCAATGTTGTTGGCCGTGTGGTTTGGCCTCAGGCCAGTAAGTGTGAGCAGAGCCTGCTGAGCATCTGGTACATGCCGTTGGCTTGGCTCTCTCTCTCTCTCTCTCTCTCTCTCTCTCTCTCTCTCTCTCTCTCTCTCTCTCTCTCTCTCTCTCTCTCTCTCTCTCTCTCTCTCTCTCTCTCTCTCTCTCTCTCTCTCTCTCTCTCTCTCTCTCTCTCTCTCTCTCTCTCTCTCTCTCTCTCTCTCTCTCTCTCTCTCTCTCTCACTTACACTTTTTCTCTAAACCCCAAGAAACTGAATCAATGCTATGTTATTGCTTAACCTGGCACCATGAAGAGGATGTGAAATGGATGGAATATACTGTATGCAACTATATTTGATTCTTGAACAAGTAATCTGGTTACACTAATATGTTTTCCTTGTAATATGGATAACATCGAATCATGTTAGCAACATAGAGGAGTAGCCTACAACTAGAGAGTATAGCCTCGCTAGACGGACAGGTTGCCTTCCATAATGTACTAATGTTCCAGCGTACACGTCAGTAGAAGTTCAGGCATCAGTTGTGACAGAGAGGAAGAGTTGGAAATGGGACGCGCATCACCGGCGATGTCACTGCTTTATCCGCTTGTTGCCCTAGCTAAACAAGCACAATTCTCACCCGCATTTCCAGCCCCGCCTACCCAAACTCGTAATTTGTTGGGAACATTTATTTTTCCCCTTTTAACATTTCCAAGAGAATCTGACATCCACCCCAGATCTAGTGCTTCTGCTCCTAGGTCTGGGTTTCCAAGACTAGCTAGACAGCATCTCTCTAGTGCAGCTAAATAAGTCTGCAGGGCTCAACCCAGTGTCCTGAGTATCCTGTGGTTAATATAGGCACTTTGATATTGGCGTCACACAGCCAGACAAATCATCCTTTAATTGCTCTTCTCAGGAGAGCCCAGTGAATTGCAAGGCCTCACCAGCCTCTCATCCTGTAGCAACTAGCGGTGGGAGGCAGCCCTGCCAACAAGGAGAGGCGAGAGGGCTGAACATGCCCCAAAGGTGCCTCCCTCTCTCTACACCAGAGGAGGAGCAATAGGAGGACGGGCTCATTGTAATGGCTGGAATGGAATATATGGAACTCAGTCAAATGTGGTTTCCACAGGCTCTGATGAATGGACCGTTCCTCACGTGTTCCTCTGATTGTTATTGGTTTGAATGAGAAGCTGCACCACAGTGGTCACGCTGTTTCATGATGATTGAATTTCATTAGGTGTCTAATTGAAACACGCTGTCTCTGCGCTCGAGGGCTAGCTAATTAAAAAGAGGCACCCCAAACAATCTGCTCTACCACTGGTTTGGGAATTTGAGGAATTAATTAAATACACAAGTTTGCAAACAGAAAGGTGGCTAGACTTAGACGGAATGTAATTATTACTGTTATGTTTGTGTTTCACACTTGTTTGGAAATGAGTTCAGTGCCCCCAGGTTTAGTATTAATTACATTTTGAAAATGTGCTCACAACAAAATTACTCCAATGCCATTCTGAGAAACTAGAGGCCAGATCTTTTGTTGTGGTGATGTTGTTCTGAGTGTGGGTTCAACTTGGAAATCTAATCGTGAGATCATTCTGAATGGCTTGTTTTGTCTTTGATGTCATCTTGCATTTTATTCTTTGCTCTCAGTTAAAAAAAACAACCACTGTCACAGTCACAGTCACACACAATGTGTGAAATAAATGTAATCCATCCTTTTCTATCTTTGACGGACACTATCCGACCATTTCAGTGTCAAGTCTTTTCACTGGAGAAAGCAGAGGAGAGAAGAAAGTGGAGACAATGCCTGTTCTCTATTACAGTCCCTCCACAGGCTCCTCTCTGACCACAGTCACCCCTTTTTCTCCAGTGTCAAAACACCTCATTCAATCTTATTGCTAACCTCCTGGAACAAATCAATGAGCTTCATTACATTGAGACCCCTGAGGATTACTTGTTGTTGCTTGGTGGCCAGGATAACAAAACTACAGACTAGAGCTCCTCCATCACTGTAGACTGGATAAAACAATGAATGTGGCAAGGGCCCTCTCAGGGAGCACTAATGGGCCAAACTGCACTGTGGGAGACCATGAAAAGCACCCATAGATTGATTTCAACGCTCTTCTATTGATTTCTATTCCACAGTGTGGTTGCTAGCTGTATTTGCCACTTGCTCACTTTGCTATTCTTCCTTGTACTCTATATGATGATGGCTGTCTGATGATGCAACAAGGCTGTAAAAACCTTTCATTCTTAACATTATTTCAAATATCAAATCAAATGTTATTGGTCACATACACATGGTTAGCAGATGTTATTGTGAGTGTAGCGAAATGCTTGTAGCGAAACGCTTCCAGTCAGATATCAAAATATATTTTCATTAAGCAATGGTATATATGTATACTGTACTCAGGCATCTCAATTGACAATATTTCCAGTTTCTCTGCGTGGCTTAATAATTTGAAAAGAAAATGTCAAATGTAAGACATCTAGTATTATTTCTACTTATCCAATGTAATAATCAGAAAAGAGAGGTAACAAAATTGAGCATATGTGGCTGGAATGTCCATGGCCCTTCATTATTTATTATAAATGTTGATATATATTTCCCAGATGACATGTGGTGTCCCAGGATTTCCCCCCTTCTCCCAGCCTGTGACTGACGTGTACATTGAGTGAAATAGTACACCACTGAAAGTCTACAGGAATGTATTGATTAGGAATGGGGGACATTTGTTATGTCAAAACGCAGTCATGTCATGATGGTCAGTCCAAATGATCATGTATACCCAGGACTTTCACTGAGTCTTCTTCGCAGAAATGTATTACATTCTCCTACAGCTAAATCTGTTACTCAGGAACATCCAGGGAGCTTCAATTCCAGTGCCGTCTTCTTTGTTGACGTGGCACAGCTCAGAGTTACAACCACAAAGCGCTCAACTGTGAATATTACATCGTTCAACTATCAAAGTCCCGTGAGTGTCGAAGTTAGTTAAAACCAACACATATGGCACTTGCTGGAGTGGATTTCATGTGGGAGAGAGTGAATAAGCTAGAAAGAGACAGTGTAGACATTGTGATGTGCAGGTCTCACATGACAGCAATACAAAATGCCCCTCATGGTGGTTCACTGCCAGTTTAACTGTGTGAGAGCAGAGCGAAGTGACTGAGGTGGGCATCACTGTGAAGGGTGGGCGTGTGATTGTTTGCTTCTTCTGTTTCTTCTCAGTGTTGCCATAAAGTGTTGGGACGGTTTCACAGAATTGTAACAAAAATCAAATCTCCATTCATACAGAGAAAGACAGAAAGGTGCAATTGATGTTGTCTGGAATGGCGTCAAGGGCCCTTGCCTCAGCCACGTTTAATTAAGAATAGGAACCAGTGGCCATGATAGGGAGCTCACAAAAGACAGCGTGTGTGTGTCTCTGTGTGTGTCACGTGTCACATCTGATCTCTGCCTCAGGAAAAGGTTGTTTTGAATGAATGTCTTTCTCTTTATAAAGTGTGGTGACATTCTCAGTCCTATCCATTCCCCATCACAATCACTGGGCTTTAGGAGTGACATTCAATGCAGCTACATCATCCCTAAATTAAATTTATCGCAACAAATAACTTTACAGTTGCTTGGGTTTAATGTAAATCGATTACATTGTCACGCTTGAAGTGCTGTGAGATTGGTAGATAGGTCGTTGGTAGGCTTTTTTCAAACAAGATTCTCCGTGGGTGAAAGCTATAAAAACAACAACTCTGAAACCCAAAAAAATCACCTAGAAAATTCCAAAAACAAAGCTGCCCTCGGAGTTCAGTGAACACACATCACATAAGAACGCCATTTGTATACCTGTCAGCTCTACAGCCAACTCCCCCCCGACCTTCATTTGTGGTTTGGGTGTGGTACAGTGTTACTGTAGATACTAGATTGAGAGGGGGGGGGGGGAAGAGAGAGAGAGAGAGAGAGAGAGAGAGAGAGAGAGAGAGAGAGAGAGAGAGAGAGAGAGAGAGAGAGAGAGAGAGAGAGAGAGAGAGAGAGAGAGAGAGAGAGAGAGAGAGAGAGAGAGAGAGAGAGAGAGAGAGAGAGAGAGAGAGAGAGAGAGAGAGAGAGAGAGAGAGAGAGAGAGAGAGAGAGAGAGAGAGAGAGAGAGAGAGAGAGAGAGAGAGAGAGAGAGAGAGAGAGAGAGAGAGAGAGAGAGAGAGAGAGAGAGAGAGAGAGAGAGAGAGAGAGAGAGAGAGAGAGAGAGAGAGAGAGAGTGACCCGGATGTGTCAGCCAGAGGAGGCTTGTGGAAGTAGCTATAGGAGGACGGGCTCATTATAATGCCTGGAATGGAATAAATGTAACAATAAATGTGGTTTCCATGTTTGATACCTTTACATTGATTCCATTCCAGCCATTACAATGAACATGTCCTCCAAAAGCTCCTCCCACCTGCCTCCTCTGGTGTCAGCGCTGCAGTATTGGAGTGCTATAGTGTTTATAGAGGTGTAAAGCCACAGGTAGGACATAGCCTGTAACTCATTGGGGCACCGGAGGTCAGAATCCATTTATTCCATAATTTCTGGGTGACTGGGGACGGTATAGGGACTATCTCAAAGCATACAGCTCCGTGAAGGGCTAATGCTTTACCTGAACCCACTGGAGTAGTGAAGGCTACAGCCTCAGAGAGTGAAAAGATAAATAACTAAGGACCATCCAACAATAAATTCAGTGACATGGCATCTGTGATTCCACCTTCCCAGGGGCCAAAACTAGATCTACTTCCTTAGTCCCCTGAGAAATGTCTGTTTAGAAAACAACTCAAACAAATAAATCAGTAATGGCCCAAGTGTATTGTGTCGTGACCTCTGTTACTTGGGGATGGTGCTGGGGAGGGACTGTTGTGGTCGTGTTTACAATACCTCCACGGCGGTGATGCTCAGGGCACGTCACTCTTCATGTCCCTTTGAGAGGTTGTCACCGCTGAGTTTATTTAGACAGAGGAGTGGGATGCCATTACCCCTGCGCCCTATCTACCACCCGCCTCTTTTTATTAGCACATAATGGCAGAGATCCATTGTCAGACCTAATCAGAGTCAAATGAATAAAAGTAGTGGAGTGAGACTGCAGGATTTTATACATTTTTTCCGCCCGATGCGTTGGCCAGACCCCCGTCGAGCTTTTCCCACTCTCTCCCACTCTACTGTATATCTCCCTCCTCACCTTATTTCTCTGTCTTTCTCTTGTTTTGCATACAACCTTCACACAACGTTCTTGGAATGGTGCAGGTTACCCAGCTAGCACATAACGTTCTGTGAAGCATATGTTTCTTAGGTGGGAATTTTCAGTACTTCCGCATAACATTTTCTCATTGTTCTATATCAAGTAATATTCTCAGAATGTTCAGAGAACGTTAAGAAACAAAGTTCTTCTGTGTCAATTTTAGTACTTCAGTATAACATTTTCTGCATGTTTTCTCATGGTACTATTTATGGTAATGTTCTCAGAATGTTCAGAAGACATTAAGAAACAACATTATTCTGGGGGAATTTCAGTACTTCAACATAACATTCTAAGAATGTTATTTAAAAACATATACATTCCGTTCTCAGCATCAACAAACTTTATCCTCTAAGTGTGTTCAGGTGTGTTGGCCGAGCAATCTAATTAGTCACACTTGATCTTAATGAGTGCTTGTTTCCTTTGAAATTAGGTCTGTTTGAATAGACTAAAACGAACAGCTTTGAATGAGTAAAAAAGTAACATAGCATGTTAGATCATCCTTGTACTGCAGTGGACTAATTCCATGGATAAAGATCAGAAGGTCATAGGTTTGAATTTCACTGACGACGTGCCACCATAAAAAATACATGTTTTTGCATGAAACATGTTGTTATTGAAACATGTTCTCAGAATTTTATTTAAAATAACCTATTTCTGTTCTCAAAAGTTTAATAAAACCTCACAGGTGTAACGGCTGTCGTCGGTGGAAGAAGGAGAGGACCAAAGCGCAGCGTGGTTAGTGTTCATCTTAATTTAATAATAAACCAAAAAACTGAACACTTCAAATACAAAAACAACTAAATATGGTTCCCAATCAGTGACAACGATTGACAGCTGCCTCTGATTGAGAACCATATCAGGCCAAACACAGAAAACCAACACAGAAATAGAAAACATAGATTACCCACCCAACTCATGCCCTGACCACACTAAAACAAAGAAAATACAAAAGAACTATGGTCAGAACGTGACAACAGGAAAACTTTCTCAGAACCTCTCTGGAACCTAAAAATAAACATTCCCAGAACAGACAAAATGTTCACTTCCGTTCTCAGAACATATTTTTTTTATTTTTTTTATGCAGTTTCACCGGTCAGGAGATGTATGGATTCGTTCCCAGAACCAATGTGAAACCTAAAACGTGCTATCCCACAACTTCCAAGGAGCCAAATGTGCTAGCTTTGTCATTTCTCCCCCTCTCCCTGGGGTGGCCTGTTTGATATGCTGGCTGCGTGGTGGCCCATGGATGGATTAGAGCTCCGCTACTGCCTCTCCAGTGCTATTGATGCAAACACACTGAAACCCACTGGATATGGATGGAGTAGCATCTCTCTGTTCTCACTGCTGTAGAACATCAAGCATCTGCAGGTCCCCTTTGGCAAACAAGCCAGTTCTCATAAAGATCAATGGTTCATTTGCACCTGTGATAGCTTCCAGCAGAGAAGCCAGTGTTTTTAGAATGGATAGCCTGTACAGTTTTCCCTTTGGCACTGCTGATAGCATGGTTTTTCTCTGCAGCCGTGTGTTTATACCCCATTGTGCCTTGATCCCAGAGACCTTTCCCATTTAGGGGAAAATTGCAGATCCCTCATGTGGGGAAACAGAATTACTGTGCCTCCCCAGCCCTTTCATTGGATCAATAAGGTGATCTTCCAAGGCAGACATTAGGGGCATTGTAAAAAGGTTACAAATAGGAGCGTTTAGTCCATCACACTCTGCTTAGCTACTAGGATAATATTGATCCTTTCACGCTCATCAACCTGTTTTCTCGCAAAAGTGATGCTTGAAAAGTAATCATTCTCAAAAGGAGGAAAAATAAAGCGTATTTTGTGTGTGTATGTGCGTGTCAGTGGGGAGGCAATGACAGCAAGAAGATAAACACAACCATCCTCATCATGGATTTTTTCTGGTAGCCAGAAGCTACTGTATTTTCAATCATATGTCTATAGGGAAAGTTACTGCGGCATCACAATATCATAGTGATCCATTCAACTGCAGAGATGGTGCCACAATGGCACTTGGTCATGTGCTTCACTACAATTGCATACCTTACCATAATATTTCAAGCTAGCTACTGTATATGTATTTGATATGAGTGTTAAATGTAATTTGATGATGCAAGGCACATTAACGTGTTCATCTAAGGCTCACCTTTAGTGTGTTCGGGTAAATCATTGCCAGATAGTGTAAGTTTAATACCACTATGAAATTGTGACACAGTTGGGTGAGCAAAATTCTATCGCTTGTAATGCTTTTACATTTAAGTAAATACACCATACGCAAATCATATCATTAGCTTGAAGGATGATTATGACATTATGTTCACTATGGCTTGATACATTGAAATGGTTCATTATACCTTTGCATTAACACCCCAAACAAAAGGTTCATTATACTTGCCTGTAAATGTACATACAGTATAGGTGAGAATTGACTTTGTGCACGGCTGTCAGTTTTAATACAGGAATGTTTTTCCCTCTGTTTACGTTATTGTGTTTTCTGATGGACTTGTTTCATTTTAAAACCATGCTCATCTTGTGTGAGTTGATTTGATCATTATCACCCTGGCACTCCGTCTCGAAGAAGAGGGCCCTCAATAACAGGGGGAGGTTAGTCCTCCCTCCCTTCCATTTGTTTAGGTGACAGCTAGCACATCAGATTTAGTCTGCTCCCCCAGAGCGCTACATAGGAAGTAAAAGATGTGATGTTTCACACTGACTAACCCTTAATCTAAAATATATTAAAGAAATCATTTTCTATTGTCTTTCTCTCGTTTTAAATGTCGCCCCTGAGTGACAGCTATGACTGAACAGCCTTCTTTAGCCTCAACGGACAAACATGGAAATGTGTAGCATGGAAACACACACACAGGCACATAATGGAACACGTGTGTGTGCACAAACTGGTTAAATCAACATTGAAGATGGTGCTGGCTAAGGTTAAAACTGGCGAGTGTAGAGAGTATAGGGATATTGTTATTCATGTCGGCACCAACGTTGTTAGGATGAAACAGTCAGAGGTCACCAAGCACAACATAGCTTCAGCGTGTAAATCAGCTAGAAAGATGTCGTCATCGAGTAATTGTCTCTGGCCCCTCCCAGTTAGGGGGAGTGATGAGCTCTACAGCAGTCTCACAATTCAATCGCTGATTGAAAACTGTTTTCTACCCCAAAATATATAATTTGTAGATAATTGTCCCTCTTTCTGGGACTCACCCACAAACAAGACCAAGGATGGCCTGCTGAGGAGTGACGGACTCCATCCAAGCTGGAGGGGTTCTCTCAACTTATCTATGATCATAGACAGGGCTCTAACTCCTCTAGCTCCACAATGAGATAGGGTGCAAGCCAGGCAGCAGGCTGTTAGCCAGCCTGCCAGCTTAGTGGAGTCTGCCACTAGCATAGTCAGTGTAGTCAGCTCAGCTATCCCCATTGAGAATGTGTCTGTGCCTCGATCTACGTTGAGCAAAACAAAACATGGCAGTGTTCGCTTTAGCAATCTCACTGGAATAAAGACCTCCTCCATTCCTGTCATTTTTAAAAGAGATTGTGATATCTCACATCTCAAAATAGGGTTACTTAATGTTAGATCCCTAACTTCCAAGGCAGTCATAGTCAATGAACTAATCACTGATCATAATGATCTTGGTGTGATCTGCCTATCTGAAACATGGCTCAAGCCTAATGAATTTAATGTGTTAAATGAGGCCTCTGCTGCTGGTTACACTAGTGACCATATCCCCCGCGCATCCCGCAAAGGTGGAGGTTTTGGTAACATTTATGACAGCAAATTTCAATTTACAAAAAAAAGACTGTTTTCGTTTTTTGAGCTTCTAGTAATGAAATCTATGCAGGATACTCATTCACTTTTTATAGCTACTGTTTACAGGCCTCCTGGGCCGTATACAGCATTCCTCACGGAGTTCCGTAAATTCCTATCTGACCTTGTAGTCATGGCAGATAATATTCACATTTTTGGTGACTTTAATATTCACATGGAAAATTCTGCAGACCCACTCCAAACGGCTTTCAGAGCCATCATCGACTGAGTGGGTTTAGTCCAACATGCCTCCGGACCTACTCATTACCACAGTCATACCCTGGATCAAGTTTAGTCCCATGGAATAAATATTGTAGATCTAAATGTTTTCCCTCAAAATCCTGGACTATCGGACTATCATTTTATTAAGTTTGCACTCTCAACAAAGAATCTGCTCAGACCCCAACCAAAGATTATCAAAAACCATGCTATGAATTCTCGGACAACCCAAAGATTCCTAGATGCCCTTCCAGACTCCCTCCACCTACCCAAGGACGTCAGAGTACAAAAATCGGTTAACCTCCTAATTGAGGATCTTAATTTAACCTTGCTTAATACCCTAGATGCAGTTGCACCCCTAAAAACAAAAAACATTTGTCACAAGAAATCTGCTCCCTGGTATACAAAAAATACCCAAGCCCTGAAGCAAGCTTCCAGAAAATTGGAACGGAAATGGCGCTCCACCAAACTGGAAGTCTTACGACTAGCTTGGAAAGACAGTACTGTGTAATATCGAAGAGCCCTCACTGCTGCTCGATCATCCTATTTTTCCAACCTAATTGAGGAGAATAAGAACAATCCAAATTAAAATGTTTGACACTGTCGCAAAGCTAAGTAAAAAGCAGAATTCAACAAGAAAGGATAACGTTCACTTCTTTGATGGAAAGATCAAGAAAGCAAATTACAAACTCCACTTTGAATCTGGGTATTTCTCCAAAGCTCAGCTGTCCTGAGTCGGCACAGAACTGCCAAGACCTAGGATCAATGGACACACTCAAGTTCTTTAATCCTATATCTCTTGATACATTCATGAAAATAGTGGCCTCTAAACCGTCTACTGAAAAGCTACTTCCTGTGCTTGGACCTTCTATGTTGAACATAATAAATATCTCCCTATACAACGGATGTCTACCAAATTCACTAAAAGTGGCAGGTATAATGCCTCTCTTGAAAAAGCCAAACCTTGACCTGGAAAATGTAAACAGCTATTGGCCTATATCGAATCTCCCATTCCTCTCCAAATGTTTTCAAACAAGCTGTTGTGCAGCAACTCACTGCCTTCCTGAAGACAAATAATATATACAAAATGCTTCAGTCTGGTTTTAGACCCCATCATAGCGCTGAGACTGCACTCGTGAAGGTTGTAAATTACCTTTTAATGGCGTCAGACCAAGGCTTTGCATCTGTCCTCGTTCTCCTAGATCTTAGTGCTGCTTTTGACACCATCGATCACCACATTCTTTTGGAGTGA
Organism: Salvelinus alpinus; assembly: GCF_045679555.1. Classification (NCBI taxonomy): domain Eukaryota; kingdom Metazoa; phylum Chordata; class Actinopteri; order Salmoniformes; family Salmonidae; genus Salvelinus; species Salvelinus alpinus. Next base: position 26,657,054 of record NC_092094.1, on the reverse strand, counting down.
TTAGGAAACCCTAAATGGTCTACACGGACAAGTTCTTGCCTGGTTTCGATCTTATCTGTCAGAAAGATATGTTCGTCTCTGTAGATGGTTTGTCCTCTGACAAATCAATTGTAAGTTCAGGCGTTCCTCAAGGTTCCGTTTCGGGACCACTATTGTTTTCATTATATATTCTACCTCTTGGTTGATGTCATCCGGAAACACAATGTCAAATTTTACTGCTATGCGGAAGATACACAGCTGTACATTTCGATGAAACATGGTGAAGCCCCAAAATTGCCTACCCTGGAATCCTGTGTTTCAGACATAAGGAAGTGGACGGTGGCAAATGTTTTACTTTTAAACTCTGAGGTCCCAAGAAACAAAGAGATCTGCTGTTGGACCTGACAATTCATCTTGATGGTTGTACAGTCGTCTCAAATAAAACTGTGAAGTACCTCGGCGTTACTCTGGACCCTGATCTCTCTTTTGACAAACATATCAAGAATATTTCAATGACCACTTTTTTTTCCATCTCCGTAACATTGCAAAAATCTGAAACTTTTTATCCAAAAATGATGCAGAACTGCTAATCCATGCTTTTGTCACTTGTAGATTAGACTACTGCAAGGCTCTACTCTCCGGCTACCCGGATAAAGCACTAAATCAACTTCAGTTAGTGCTAAACATGGCTGCTAGAATCCTGACTAGAACCCAAAAATGTTATCATATTACTCCAGTGCTAGCCTCTCTCAATTGGCTTCCTGTTAAGGCTCAGGCTGATTTCAAGGTTTTACAGCTAACCTACAAAGCATTACATGGGCTTGCTCCTACCTATCTCTCCAATTTGTTCCTGCCATACATACTGTACGTACACGTATGCTACAGTCACAAGACGCAGGCTTCCTTTTTGTCCCTAGATTTTCTAAACAAACAAATGGAGGCAGAGAGCTCCATTTTTATGGAATGGTCTGCCCATCCATGTGAGAGACCCAGACTCGTTCTCAACCTTCTTTACTGAAGACTCATCTCTTCAGTAGGTCCTATGATTGAATGTAGTCTGGCCCATGGGTGCTAAGGTGAATGGCAAGGCACTGGAGTGACGAACTGCCCTTGATGTCTATGCCTGGCCGGCTCCCCTCTCTCAACTGGGATTCTCTGCCTCTGACCCTTTTACGGGGGTTGAGTCACTGGCTTACTGGTGCTCTTCCATGCCGTCCCTAGGAGGGGTGCGTCACTTGAGTGGGTTGATTCACAGACGTGATCTTCTAGTCTGGTTTTGCGCTCCCTCAGGCTCGTGCGATGGAGGAGTTCTTTGTGGGCTATACTCAACCTCGTCTCAGGGTAGTAAGTTGGTGTTCTGTTGATATCCGTTAGACAGGCCTACAGTGCCCCCTGACCCACCCCTGTCTTAGTCTCCAGTATCTATGCTGCAATAGTCTATGTGCCGGGGGGCTAGGGTCAGTCTGTTATATCTGCTATATCTGCTGTAATTCTCCTGTCTTATCTGGTGTTCTGTGTGAATTTAAGTATGCCTCCCTGTAATTCTCTCTCTTTCCCATTCTTCCTTCACCCCCGGAGGATCTGAGGCCTAGGATCATGCCTCAGGAATACCTGGCCTGATGACTCCTGGCTGTCCCCAGTCCACCTGGTCATGCTGCTGCTCCAGTTTCAACTGTTCTGCCTGCGGCTAGGGAACCCTGACCTGTTCACCGGGTCAGGGTGCTACCTTGTTCCGGACATGCTGTTTATCGACTCTCTCTCTCTACCACACCTGTTGTCTCGACCTCTGAATGCTCTGCTATGGGAAGACAACTGACATTTACTCCTGTGGTACCCTCTACAACCACTGTGATTATTATTTGACCCTGCTGGTCATCTATGAACGTTTGGACATCTTGAAGAACAATCGTAAGGTTAAATGGCTATTTAATCTTATAATGTCCACCTGGCACAGTCAGAAGAGGACTGGCCACCCCACAGAGCCTGGTTCCTCTCTAGATTTCTTCCTAGGTTCCTGCTTTTCTAGGGAGTTTTTTCTAGCCACCGTGCTTCTACATCGCATTGCTTGCTGTTTGGGGTTTTAGGCTGGGTTTCTGTGTAGCACTTTGTGACATCTACTGATGTAAAAAGGGCTTTATAAATACATTTGATTGATTGATTGATATCATCAATGATCTATTTATGCCTACATAGCAATTGGGAATTCATCAACAGTTATTGTTTAAATTCAATTCAGTGTGTTTAGTGTTTCAAACTTTGGTAATTTCAAATGGAATCTACAAGGTATTAAAAAATATAGTCTCCATTTCAACCAAAGTTAAAGAATATGATGAAGGCACATCAAACTGTATTTAAAGTGCATTTAAAGTTTGATTTGATTTAGTCCGATTAATTAACTTAGATTTTTGGTTGAAATGGAGACTTGAATTAAACATATCTATCACACATTAATTTATAGACAAACTGTTGTTGACAAACAAACACAATTCAATATAACTTTTGTAACACAGTAAACACTTTTTCTTTGCCAGGTCGCAGTTGTAAATGAGAACTTGTTCTCAACTAGCCTACCTGGTTAAATAAAGGCGAAATAAATAAAATGAAATAAAAACGCGACATTCAGCTGTTAAAACAGACAGCAGGTAGCCTAGCGTTAACAGTGTTTGCTAAATGACTAAAATATAATTAATTTTTTTTTTAAATAAAATGGAACAGCATTATTTATTAAAACATGTTTGTGTTATAACTAAAGGGTCCTTGAATTCTAAATTAAATAGCTAAATGATCCTTGGTATGATCATCTTAAAACAATTTCATATGTTACCTTAGTAGAAACCCGGCGCTGGGCCCTTAGACTCTAGTCTAGGGGGATACAATACACAATTATTATTTAGAAAAAAGACAGGTGCCGCTGATAATACTGCAATCATCATCAAGGCAGAGAACATGTATTTGTAGCCCATGTCTTTGATGCTGTCTGTTCAAAAAGAGTATTGTATGTCTTACTCTTTTTGGCCAAACAGTATCGAAAACATGGGCTACATCCAGTGCATTCGGAAAGTGTTCAGACCACTTTACTTTTTCCACATTTTGTTATGTTACAGCTTTATTCTAAAATTGATTAAATCTACACTACCACATTTTTTGTCCATTAAAATAACATAAAATTGATCAGAAATAAAGTGTAGATATTTTTTATGTAAATGACTACAGTAGCTGGAAACGGCAGATTTTTTTAATGGAATATCTACATAGACGTACAGAGGCCCATTATCAGCAACCATCACTTCTGTGTTCCAATGGCACGTTGTGTTAGCTAATCCAAGTTTATCATTTTAAAAGGCTAATTGATCATTAGAAAACCCTTTTGCAATTATGTTAGCACAGCTGAAAACTGTGTTCTGCTTAAAGAAGCAATACAACTGGCCTTCTTTAGACTAGTTGAGTATCTGGAACATCAGCATTTGTGGTTCAAAATGGCCAGAAACAAATAACTTTCTTCTGAAACTCGTCAGTCTATTCTTGTTGTGTGAAATAAAGGCAATCCCATGTTAGAAATGACCAAGAAACTGAAGTTCTTGTACAACGCTGTGTGCTACTTCCTTCACAGAACAGTGCAAACTGGCTCTAACCAGAATAGAAAGAGGAGTGAGAGGCCCTGGTGCACAACTGAGCCACAAAGTAGCCTTTGCTTACCTTTCAGAAGGATATCATGATTATTTACATCAATCCAGTGGCCATTTGTTTTGCAAACACCATCTCATGTGCTACAGAAACACTACTAAGCAAACAACAGTGCTATGTCCCTGTGCACTTGAATGAAAGGGTAACTACAGTGAGGGAAAAAAGTATTTGATCTCCTGCTGATTTTGTACGTTTGCCCACTAACAAAGAAATTATCAGTCTATAATTTTAATGGTAGGTTTATTTGAACAGTAAGAGACAGAATAACAACAAAAAAATCCAGAATAACGCATGTCAAAAATGTTATAAATTGATTTGCATTTTAATGAGGGAAATAAGTATTTGACCCCTCTGCAAAACATGACTTAGTACTTGGTGCCAAAACCCTTGGCAATCACAGAGGTCAGACGTTTCTTGTAGTTGGCCCCAGGTTTGCACACATCTCAGGAGGGATTTTGTCCCAGATCTTCGCCAAGTCATTAAGGTTTCGAGGCTGACGTTTGGCAACTCGAACCTTCAGCTCCCTCCACCAACTTTCTATGGGATTAAGGTCTGGAGACTGGCTAGGCCACTCCAGGACCTTAATGTGCCTCTTCTTGAGCCACTCTTTTATTGCCTTGGCCGTGTGTTTTCGGTCATTGTCATGCTGGAAAACCCATCCACGACCCATTTTCAATACCCTGGCTGAGGGACGGAGGTTCTCACCCAAGATTTGACGGTACATGGCCCCGTCCATCGTCCCTTTGATGCGGTGAAGTTGTCCTGTCCCCTTAGCAGAAAAACACCCCCAAAGCATAATGTTTCCACCTCCATGTTTGACGGTGGGGATGGTGTCCTTGGGGTCATAGGCAGCATTCCTTCTCCTCCAAACACGGCGAGTTGAGTTGATGCCAAAGAGCTCCATTTTGTTCTCATCTCACGACAACACTTTCACCCAGTTGTCCTCTGAATCATTCAGATGTTCATTGGCAAACTTCAGACGGGCATGTATATGTGCTTTCTTGAGCAGGGGGACCTTGCGGGCGCTGCAGGATTTCAGTCCTTCACGGCGTAGTGTGTTACCAATTGTTTTCTTGGTGACTATGGTCCCAGCTGCCTTGAGATCATTGACAAGATCCTCCCGTGTAGTTCTGGGCTGATTCCTCACCGTTCTCATGATCATTGCAACTCCACGAGGTGAGCTCTTGCATGGAGCCCCAGGCCGAGGGAGATTGACAGTTCTTTTGTGTTTCTTCCATTTGCGAATAATCGCACCAACTGTTGTCACCTTCTCACCAAGCTGCTTGGTGATGGTCTTGTAGCCCATTCCAGCCTTGTGTATGTCTACAATCTTGTCCCTGACATCCTTGGAGAGCTCTTTGGTCTTGGCCATGGTGGAGAGTTTGGAATCTGATTGATTGCTTCTGTGGACAGGTGTCTTTTATACAAGTAACAAACTGAGATTAGGAGCACTCCCTTAAAGAGTGTGCTCCTAATCTCAGCTCGTTACCTGTATAAAAGACACCTGGGAGCCAAAAGACTTTCTGATTGAGAGGGGGTCAAATACTTATTTCCCTCATTAAAATGCAAATCAATTTATAACATTTTTGACATGCGTTTTTCTGGATTTTTTGTTGTTGTTATTCTGTCTCTCACTGTTCAAATAAACCTACCATTAAAATTATAGACCGATAGTTTCTTTGTCAGTGGGAAAACATACAAAATCAGCAGGGGATCAAATACTTGTTTCCCTCACTGTATATTTAAAAATCACAATTTATTATATTTTTCCCAGACCTCAAAAGTAGTCTCCTGCTGTGGTTAAGCATTGTTAAGGACTTAGAACATCCAATTTTGTTGTTTTTCATTTAAAAAATTGTGACTTTGAGAGTATTTTGTACCTGTGAATTTTTTACTAATTTGACAGCCTCATCTACCTGTTTCAATAGTACAGTTGGACTACTGTTCACCTACTTGCACAGTACAGCTTGGGTTGGCCTGACTGTGACAGACCAATATGTGACCCGATTAAGGAAACTAGGTGTATGTCGCAAGTCTCGACTTCACAGGAAAGCCATTTGAATGTAATTTTTTTTATTTTTATCAAAATGTATTTTTGGGCAGAAATGCCTTCTCGAACATGTGAACTTTTATGTGCTTTAATAACAAATTTGTATGCAATCTGTAAATACGAATACAATTGTTATATTACGAGCCTTGTTGGTTAAGCCACAGAAAAAGGCAACCTTCCCCCTAGCCATGATTGGCTGAGGTAATGAGTGGGCTGGACATGCCGAGAGAGGAGTTTGGATTGGTCTGCCATATTCAAGGCTTCTGTCTATTTGAGCATGTCAGTCTGTGTTGGTAATCCTGTGGAACGCGGCATTTAAAATGTTTTATTGTGTAATGGAGCTGCATAACTGTTGCTCTCCACTTTCTGGAGGATCAGGTTTTTGAAATGAGTGGAATTAGAGTATGATAGCTAAAGAGATGGAGAAAACAGATTACTCCAGATTACTTCTTCAAACTAAGGGCAACCATGGTATGACATTCCTGACAGGGAGACGCGTCCATCATGCATGATGATGTATACAGGTAAGATAGTCTAGCGTTAGCTAGCTACATTTTCAGATATTACACGTTTCTAATTTTGACAGAAAATGGTTTCATTTCAAGCTAAAGTGTACTGTTAGCTAGCTAGCTAACGTTACCTGGCTGGCTCCCTAGCTGACGTTATTAGTTGTTTCCCAGAGCCGTTTGCTTTTCTAGTTAGAGCCTAATGTTAGCTAGCTAACATCGGACCTGGTTGGTTAGTCCCAGCACTGTGGCATTGTTGGCATGTTGTTCATTGTTGTTTAACTAGCTAACGTTAGCTGGCTGGCTTGTCAGCTAAAGTTACTTGACGTGTGTGATCTTAAACGTTGTTTACCTAGCTAGGTTCATTGTTTACCTATCTAGCTAACGTAAACTCACCCCATTCCGTACAAATGTGCGCAACCGCAACATTCAAACGAGGCTACAAAGAAAACTAATGGGACTGTAGCGACTGTGTTGACTTCAAAATCGGGGGTGTGAACTAGGTTTCTATTCAAGCGTTGATCGACATGGTAATTGCTCTATAGTATTGGAGAAAAGTTGAAAAAACGGACCCTCCGTTACATCGTGACGTGTCATGTCGTAACGTACAACACGCATAAAGCAACTATTTCTGCCTTACAATCTCTCTCCACCAGGTGTAGCACTTCTCTCATCGTTTAAAAACAAGAAATGGACAGTGACAGGGGAAAGGGGGGGAAACCTAGTCATTTTTTGTATCATCATTGCATGCGATCACCATTCTCAAAGCCGCTGTTTACTTTTAAGATCACTTTAGCATCGCCCTAAAAACGCGATTCAAATTCGACACAAACCTTCAAATAGGTATGTAATGACACATTATATAAACTCTTTATACTGTTTTATTTACATTTTAGAGGCGATAAGGTGATAAGTTGGACAGATCGAGTGAAAAAAAGCAATTTTCCCACACAACATCTCTCCTTCTCACTATCACTCATTAGTTTCGCTTCCCCACCCGCCATTTTTAAAAAGACCCGACGGGGCTCATTGCCTGCTTGAATTATGCAGAAACGGGCAGCGTTTAGGTCATGTGATTGATTCTGTTGGAAAGGGGAGAAGTTGTGCATTACAATGGTATTGACATTACAGTTGATCTGGAAGTATTACGTTTTTGGGGCGCTAAAATAAGGACAATTGTACGGACCAAGGCGATGTACGAGTTTACGTGAGTTTACGTTAGCTATATGTCTTAAACTAAAGTGTACTGTTAGCTAGCTAACGTTAGCTGGCTGGCTCCCTAGCGTACATTATTATTTGTTTTCCAGAGCTGTTTGCTTTTCTAGTTAGAGCCTAATGTTAGGCATTGATGGCACTTTGTTCATTGTTGTTAAACTAGCTAACGTTAGCGGGCTGGCTCGTCACCTAATGTTACGTGACGTGTGTACAACACCCATTGAATATGGCCGGTGTCAGTAAACGTCTGCAAAAAAGCGTAATGAAATTGTTGCCAGCTGAGCTGGTTTGGCTGTTTTCATGTTGTCCAGATGTAAACAAATCATCGACCAGAGCATCAAGTGTGCGTTCTGAGAGTGCTCCGGGATGGGTGGGGCTAAATCTTAAGAGGGTGTGAACGATGCTGAATGGGTGTAGACAAAGAAGAGCTCTTCACTAGATACCAAAACATTCAAAGGCGATTCTCTCAAAAGTGGGTTAACAAGTTGATTGATCATCTTTCAAAGCAGAATTACTTCCCCATTGTTCCTCAAATGAGTGTATGATATACCATTTTGTAGCTCTGAGTCTCTACCTTTATCCAATGTAAAACACACCATTTCACATTTTGCTACATAACACTGAATCCAGGTGGTGTGTCACATATGGGATGTATCATTTTAGGACATTCATATTGTATGTCACTGTTCTTCATATAATTTTTCACACAGGGAGCCTTTCCTTTGCCGGGGGGGCCTTTTGGGACTGTATATCCACTTCTCCAGGCACCAATACACCACTGATTAAGCCAGTGGCTCAGATGGAACTATCCAACCAGTAGATACATTAGATCTCCTTTAAATGTTAATAGTTGGTTGCATTGCAAACCAAACACAATTCAATATGACTTTTGAATACAGTAAATAGCCTAAAGATAAGGCTATATTACAAACTAATGTAACAGTATTTTTTTTACTTTAAAATTAGTAACACATCCCTGGACACATTTTGATGTTATTGTAATAATAAATGTCTTCTTCAGCAATCATGGAAAGTGTGCCTGTTCAAAATAGCATTCAAATGCTAGATGGAGATCTTCACAAATGGAGATCTTCACAACTGCTATATAATTACAAACGGCATTGACCACTTGCACTTAAATAATCTCAATTGTAAATTGGTTGTGCCATTAGATGAAGCTCAGTGATTACACATTAAATTGTTGTATTAATAAACAATAACTGTATCTATGATTGTATTCCCATTTGAAATTAGAAATTTCTTATTCTTTTAAATGGTTGAAAGCACAGTGATATCACAATAAAATACATCAATAACATCAATTTAGCCACAAATAAATAATGAAACATGTTCAATTTGGTTTAAATAATGCAAAAACAAAGTGTTGGAGAAGAAAGTAAAAGTGCAATATTGCCATGTAAGAAAGCTAACGTTTAAGTTCCTTGCTCAGAACATGAGAACATATGAAAGCTGGTGGCTCCTTTTAACATGAGTCTTCCATATTCCCAGGTAAGAAGTTTTAGGTTGTAGTTATTATAGGAATTATAGGACTATTTCTCTCTATATTTCTCTCTCCATTTGTTTTTCATTAACCTTTGACTATTGGATGTTCTTATAGGCACTTTAGTATGTAACAGTATAGTTTCCATCCCTCTCCTCGCTCCTACCTGGGCTCGAACCAGGAATACAACGACAACAGCCACCCTCGAAGCAGCATTACCCATGCAGAGCAAGGGGAATAACTACTCCAAGTCTCAGAGCAAGTGACATTTGAAACGATATTAGCGCGCACCCCGCTAACTAGCTAGCCATTTCACATCGGTTACACCAGCCTAATCTCGGGAGTTGATAGGCTTGAAGCACAGCGAAGAGCTTCTGGCAAAACGCAGGAAAGTGCTGTTTGAATGAATGCTTACGAGCCTGCTGCTGCCTACCACCACTCAGTCAGACTGCTCTATCAAATCATAGACTTAGTTATAACATAATAACACACAGAAATACGAGCCTTAGGTCATTAATATGGTCGAATCCGGAAACTATCATCTCAAAAACAAGACGTTTATTCTTTCAGTGAAATACGGAACCGTTCAGTATTTTATCTAACGATTGGCATCCATAAATCTAAATATTCCTATTACATTGCACAACCTTCAATGTTATGTCATAATTACGTACAATTCTGGCAAATTAGGCGGCCCAAACTGTTGCATATACACTGACTCTGCGTGCAATGAACGCAAGAGAAGTGACACAATTTCACCTGGTTAATATTGCCTGCTAACCTGTATTTCTTTTAGCTAAATATGCAGGTTTAAAAATATATACTTCTGTGTATTGATTTTAAGAAAGGCATTGATGTTTATGGTTAGGTACACATTGGAGCAACGATACGCACCGCATCTTTTATATGCAACGCAGGACACGCTAAACTAGTAATATCATCAACCATGTGTAGTTAACTAGTGATTATGATTGATTGATTGTTTTTTATAAGATAAGTGTAATGCTAGCTAGCAACTTACCTTGGCTTCTACTGCATTCACGTAACAGGCAGGCTCCTCGTGGAGTGCAATGTAATCAGGTGGTTAGAGCGTTGGACTAGTTAACTGTAAGGTTGCCAGATTGAATCCCCCGAGCTGACAAGGTAAAAATCTGTCGTTCTGCCCCTGAACGAGGCAGTTAACCCACCGTTCCTAGGTCGTAATTGAAAATAAGAATGTGTTTTTAACTGACTTAGTTAAATAATGATTAAATAAAGGTGTATTTTTTTTTTTTTTTTTAAATAACGATTTCCGATTGTTATGAAAACTTGAAATCGGCCCTAATTAATCGGCCATTCGGACACTAGATCAGACATTGATTTTCCATTGGAATTTGGTTTTGCTTTTAGATGGTTGAAAGCATCATGATAACACATTGGGAATTTAACAAACTTTAAGATTTCTTTTGGGAGTGGGCGAAAATAGGTTGGAATCTTATTTATCAATGTATCAACCAAATATTACACAATTCTCCATGTTGAAATGACATGGTGTGCCCAGTGGGTTTCATCTTCTCTCCTCAGTCATTGTGGTGGTGAAAGTACATTAGGGTCGCGGTTAAAACATCTTTATCTCAGCATCTACTTGTGTCAGTGTGACAGGGACATCAGATGAGCCGTTACGACTGAGACTTTCTCGCTTTCAGCGCCATCCATCTCTAAGCTGTCTATCGCTGCCTGCCACATGGGCGGCCTGATTTCACATCCTCCACCTCTCTCTCTCTCTCTTGCTCTCTCTCTTTCACTGTTCTTGCAGATTCCGTTTAAATTTAGCATGACAATGCTTCCTGAACTTTGAAAAACGATAAATGAAAGAAGCATTGATCAGCTCTGATCTTATAGCACTTTTGTATGGAAAAAACTTCTGGATTGATCTCTTACTTTCTCCCCTCCTCTTTACCTCTACCTCTTTTATTTTCATTCATCAGATGTGAGCTATCTGACTTTGATAGTGCATTAGAATGTCCTGCTACAGAGCATTGAGGGCAGCAGGGAGTGGGTGAGTGATGGTGGGAGCAGGCCCACTACCCCCACTAAGTCCAGTGATTGTTCAAAGCAAAGTCCAAAACGGGCAACTCGCCCTGACAGCCTGGGGGGCTCTTCCTCCTTTCATCCAAATATGTACAGTATGTGATATTTCTAAGATATGAAATAGTCATATGGCGTCTTTCAGAGAATGTCATCTTCTCTGATCTGTCTTGCTTCCATCTGGTATGCTGAGAAATTAATAAATTAAATCATCAGAAATCACACCAATGTGTTTTCTTAAAAGTCTTGTACCTTGTTCATATCTGAAATTATTATTCTTATGATATCACAGCAATCAGACCACATAGCTTTTGCAATAGCCCCTGCAATCTGCAGTATTTGTAGTTTTTAACTGGCTTTGGAGTTTATCAAATGCTATTGCTTCTTTGAGAAGTATTATTTTAAAAGGGCACATTTTATAGAAATTGTTTCCACCACACTGCCAGATATCATAAAAGTCAAGCATTACTATTTCAGAGGGTGATTTGGGAAAACAAAATTAGTGTATTTTACCTGCCACAAGCAACATCATAGTGAAGAGGAGGGACTGCTTACAGTGCATTCGGAAAGTATTCAGACCCCTTCCCTTTTTCCACATTTTGTTACTTTACAGCTTTATTCTAAAATGGAGGAAAGGTGGACTCAAGTCAAGTTGTAGAAACATGTCAAGGATGATCACGGGAAACATGATACACCTGATCTAAATTTCTAGTTTCATAGTAAAGGGTCTGAACACTTACGTAAATACGTTTTTCAGTTTTAGTTTTTTTTTAACAAATTTGCAAAAAAATCGCTTTGACATTATAGGATATTGTGTGTAGATTGATGAGAAAAAACAACAACAATTTAATTCATTTTAGAATAAGGCTATAACGTAACAAAATGTGGAAAAAGTCAAGTGGTCTGAATACTTTCCGAATGCACTTTATTTAGTGAGTAAATACAATGCCTGGCATTCCACGTTTCAGTTTATACTCTGAAATATGCTATGTTTCAATCATCTCTCAAAGTGCTTGGTCCTGGCGTACTCAATGTAGCTTTGCAAATAATGTTAATCATTTGATTTAAGTCTTCCATCATCGGGCCTCCTGAGTGGCGCAGCAGTCTAAGTGCAGTGCTAGAAGCGTTACTACAGACCTGAGTTCATTCCCGGGCTGTGCCATAACTGGCCGTGGCCGCGAGTTCCATAGGACGGTGCACAATTGGCCCAGCGTCATCCAGGATAGGGGATGGTTTGGCCGGTGGGACTTTACTTGGCTCATCGTGCTCTGGCTACTCCTTGTGGTGGGCCAGGTGCCTGCACGCTGACCCTGGTCGGTTGTCCTCCAACACATTGGTGTGGCTGGCTTCCGGGCTGGCGGGTGTTAAGCAGCGCGGTTAAGCGGGTCATGTTTCAAAGGACACAGGACTCCACCTTCGCCTCTCCTGAGCCTGTTGGGGAGTTGCAGCGATGAGACAAGAATCAGAAAAAGGGGGTAAAATACAACAACAACAAAAAAGTATTCCATCATCACTTGGAGCAGACATTTTTCTATTTCATAAAAAAATATACTTTCAATGTAGATGGTTTGAGTAGCGATTACAGAGCAAATATTACCAGGCATTAAAATAGCTATTTAAAATTATTCATAATATAAGACAATCTGTAAAAATTACATAAAGTGGACAACTTTTTAAGAAATGTACACAGTGTAACAATTCCTCCATGTGCCTATTTTAATTGACCTTCATCTAAAACAAGCAGAAATCCATTTGTCTTCTCTGCAACAATTAATGGTTGGGGGTACAAACACAAAGGAAAAAATGCACAAAATAAATTAAACATCTGTGTCAACAATACTGCTTTTACATTGGAGGCCCATTTTGATTAAAATGTCATCGCCTCTGTTCATTTTTGGTAATATTTTTGTTGAACTTTACACACTTCACTTTTCTGTCCATAAAATGTGAATTACCGTCCCAGACTTCACAGGCGGTCCTTGTGCAGTCACAAACACCACACACGCAAACACGCGCACACGTACACTGAGCTCTTACTGTGAAGCCATCCAGAATATTATCTCTGTGGCAAGAAGCTGAGCGGCAGCAGAGGGCATCTATGTGAAATAATGAGTAATGTACACTATATGACAAAAAAGGACACCAGCTCTTCGAACATCTAATTCCAAAATCGTGTGCATTAATATGGAGTTGGTCCCCTGTTGCTGCTATAACAGACTCCACTCTTCTGGGAAGGCTTTACACTAGACGTTGGAACATTCCTGCGACGACTTGCTTCCACTCAGCATCAAGAGCATCAGTGAAGTCGGGCATTGATGTTGGGCGATTAGGTCTGGCTCTCAGTCGGCGTTCCAAATAATTCCAAAGGTTTTCGATGGGGTTGAGGTCAGAGCTCTGTGCAGGCCAGTTAAGTTCTTCCACACCAATCTCTACAACCCATTTGTGACTCGTTTCAGGAAACTAGGCATATGTCGCGTGTCACTACTTCACAGGAGAGCCATTTGATAGTAAACTTTTTTTAAATCAAAATGCGTTTTTTGGCAGAAATACCTTTTGGAACATGTGCCTTAAAAACAAACTTGTATGCTATCTGTAAATACAAAAAAAAATACAAAAAATACGAGCCTAGTTGGCTTAGCCACAGAAAAATACAGGAAGATTCCCGCTATCCATGATTGGCTGAGATAATGGATGGGCTGGACATGCCGAGAGATAAGTTCGGATTGATCTGCCATGTAATAAGGTTCTGTCTATAACATGAGCTGGTCAGCATGTTTAGGTAATCCTTTCTAATGCTGCTTTTAAAAAAATATATCAGGTAGTATACCTGCAAAAGTGTTGCACTCCACTTTCTGGAGGACCGAGTTTTGAAATCAGTGGAATGCCTGGTGGAATTCGAATATTATAGTTAAGGAGATGGAGAAATTCTGGCGTTTGATTGCAAATATGCAGAGAGTTGAAAAGAGAACACAGAAGGCTGTTGTATAAAACACCTGTCTCCGGATTACATCTTCAAACTAAGAGCAAATACCATGGCATCTGTGACAGAGAGGTAGAAGCGTCCATCCATGTATACGGGTAAAATAGTCTAGCTAGCAACCTTTTCAGATATTACACGTTTCTAATTTTGTCAAAGTCGTTTTAATTTCAAGTTAAAGCGCACTGTTAGGCTGGCTTGCTCTCTAGCTAACGTTACATGTATGATCTGTGTAGTAATATTATTTGTATCTCAGAGCCATTTGCATTGCTAGTTATAGCCTAATGTTAGCTAGTAAACATTGAACCTGGTTGGTTAGCTACCTGCAAATTCATGCAGGGTAGTAACGTTGGGTTTATTGGGATTATGGTTCATTGTTTAGCTAGCTAGCTACATGTCTAAACAAAAGACTCCAATATGCAAGTAACCATTTCAGTAGAATGTTGATGATGTCACTAAGACAACTGTCAATAGACGTAGCTGGTAAATTCGCTCTGGCTATCTATTCTGATTTCAGAGCACTCTCGTCTGAGTGCGACAGAGCGTAGAATAACTGACGAATTTACAAACATCCGTTGAATATGGCCGGTGTCAGTAAACGTCAGTAAAAAAAAACGTCATTAAATTGCAGCACAGTTGCAATCACCAATGCTCTGGATAACACCAAGGCGAGAACAATTGTCAGAGTGAGCTTTTCTTTGTGTATGGAAGTAGCCAGCCAACTTTAGCCAGTTAGCTTGGGGGCTTGACTGCTGTTGTAAGGTCAGAACGCTCGGATCAACCCTATTTCCCGGCCAGAGCATCCAGTGTGCGCTCTGAATGCTCCGAGAGTGAAACGCTCAGAATTTCGATTGCCGGAGCGCACTATAGATTTTACGAATACACCCGTAGTATAAACCAGTCTTTAGTCTTGAAGTCTTTCGTTGTTTAGGATATGGCCACACATGTGAATCCTTAAATAGATGGGTTGGACGAAGGCTTAAGAGGGTGTGAATGCTGCTGAATGGGTGTAGGCAAAGAAGAGCTCTCCAGTAGGTTTACCAAAACACTCAAGGGCCATTTTCTCAGAAGTGAGGTTGCAAGTTTATCAAAATGACTTTCCCATTGTTCCTCAACTGTAGTGTATGATAAACCACTTTCTAGCCCTGAGTCTCTCCTTTTATCCAATGTGAAAAACACTATTTCAAATGTTGCTACATAAAACCGAATCGAGCCAGGTTGGTCACAGGAAAAGGAAGGCCGAACAGGCCCCCATTAACATTGGCGGGACTGAAGTGGAGCGGGTGGATAGTTTCAAGTTCCTTGTGTCCACATCACCAACAAACTATCATGGTCCAAACACACCAAGAAAGTTGTGAAGAGGGCACAACAAAACCTTTGCCCCCTCAGGAGACTGAAAAAAATTGGCATGGGTCTCCAGGTCCTCAAAGTTCTACAGCTGCACCATCGATAGCATTCTGACCGGTTGCATTACTGCCTGTTATGGCAACTGCTCGGCATCTGACCGGAAGGCGCTACAGAGGTAGTACGTCCGGCCCAGTACATCACTGGGGCCAAGCTTCCTGACATCCAGGACCTATATACTAGGCGGTGTCATAGGAAGGCCCAAAAAATTGTCAAAGTCTCCAATCACCCAAGTTATAGACTGTTCTCTCTTCTATTGCACGGCAAGCGGTACCGGATCTCCAAGTCTAGGACCAAAAGGCTCCTTAACAGCTTCTACCCCCAAGCCATAAGGACCTAGCTTTATGCATGGGGGCATTGTCATGCTGAAACAGGAAAGGGCCTTCCCCAAACTGTTGCCACAAAGTTGGAAGCACAGAATCGTCTAGAATGTCATTGTCTGCTGTAGTGTTAAGATTTCCCTTCAGTGAAACGAAGGGGCCTAGCCCGAACCATGAAAAATAACCCCAGACAATTATTCCTCCTCCACCAAACTTTACAATTGGCACTATGCATTGGGGTAGGTAGCGGTTACCTGGAATCCGCCAAACCCAGATTCATCCGTAGGACTGCCAGATGATGAAGCGTGATTCATCACTCCAGAGAACGTATTTCACCACTCCAGCCTCTGCTTGGCCGTGGAAGCCCCTTTCATGAAGCTCCTAAAGAATAGTTGACGTTGCTTCAAGAGCCAGTTTGGAACTCGGTAGTGAGTGTTTCAAATTTTATGCGCTACGCGCTTCAGCACTCGCCAGTCCACTTCACAATAACAGCACTTACAGTTTACTGGGGCAGCTCTAGCATTGCAGAAATTTGACAAACGGACTTGTTGGAAAGGTGGCATCCTGTGACGGTGCCACGTTGAAAGTCACTGAGCTCTTCAGTAAGGCCATTCTACTGCCAATATTTGGAGATTGCATGGCTGTGTGCTCGATTCTATTCACCTGTCAGCAATGGGTGTGGCTGAAATAGCCAAATCCACTAATTTGAAGGGGTGTCCACATACTTTTGTACAGTATACCGTACTTGTCAAAAGATTGGACACACCTACTCATTCCAGGGATGATGGACTGTCATTTATCTTTGCTTATTTGAGCTGTTCTTCCCATAATATGGTCTTTTACCAAAATAGGACTATCTTCTGTATACCACCCCTACCTTGTCACAACACAATTGATGGCTCAAACGCATTAAGATGGAATCAAACTCCACAAATTAACTTTCAGCAAGTCACATCTGTTAATTGAAATGCATTCCAGGTGACTACCTCATGAAGCTGGTTGAGAGAATGCCAATAGTGTGCAAAGCTGTCATCAAGGCAAAGGGTGGCTAATTTGAAGAATCTGAAATATAAAATATTTTTTTATTTGTTTAACACCTCTTTGGTTACTACATGATTCCATTTGTGTTAGTTCATAGTTTTGATTTCTTCACTATTATTCTACAATGTAGAAAATAGTAAAAATAAAGAAAAACCCTTGAATGAGTAGGTGTGTCCAAACTTTTGACTGGTACTGTATATAGTGTATAATAATATATGAGTCTGCTCAGGCATTTCAGGGTTCACAGCCCACAGAGATAGTCATCCTCCAGAACCAAGCTTGGGGAATTTACAACACCCAGCCTTTGATGGAATTACATGTATAGTATATAGCAAATCCAGTAAAACAATGGAGCTTTAGGAAGGATGAGCAAGCCCACAACAAACACCCACACTTTGACCCACTCTAAAAAGCAGACCAACATCACAGGTCTTCAGTCAGTACCACCAAATTCCCCCCAAATGGTCTTGAGCGGAAGCCAAATGTGTTTTATCGACACTGCAAGAAAACACAAGTAGAAAAACTGCCAATATGACCATCTATCTTTTTAATAGGTCACAATTAAACCAATACAATGCATGTTGTTTTGTTTGGATAAAGAAAGCAAAGGAAGTCAGCAATGAATCACTCTCTAACCCTAGCTCCTAGGATCACTGTGAATAAGACACTTAAATCTGCTTTTATGACAAGGAGATAGGCAAGACAGATTGAAGTGAATTCACAGGTCAAACAACATTCATTATATTACTGTAGGGAATTCCATCTCCAAATTTGATTCACAGACAGACAGAAAGACCCAAGTCTCTGTGACATGCAAAACAGGATATCTAATACCCCTGCCCCAGATAATTACTTTCCAATTGCTGGGTTGTCCATTGTTGAGCACAATCAAGCAAGTGCATTAGTTTACCACAAGCGCCCATGTGTGTAAAAAAAAAGAAGCATTTACATTTTGGAAGTGTCCAATGATAGGATAAATGAAAGAGCACTTGAGGAAAGCTGATGAGAATGCAGGCAGAGCCCTGGAGAGGAAATAGTGGCTTGGACAAATGGCTATGACAGATGTGGTACGGGAACTCTCTTTCGGATTGACACAGGTAAGTGGCGCTGCAGAGAACAGGGCAGTTGTGTCAATTAGCAGGCGTGGAGGAGCAGCATCTATCTGTAGGCAGCTCATTAACACCAGGGTCAGTCTCATCACAGTTCCAAGCTGTCCTCATTCTCACAATACCAGCAGGGACGAGAGGGAACTGGGAATGTATGTAGGGGTAGAGGAATCTATGCACATGTGTAACACATAATACTTTAGATCTCTCTCTACCTGTACTATGACCCAGACACACACACACACACACACACACACACACACACACACACACACACACACACACACACACACACACACACACACACACACACACACACACACACACACACACATGCTTAAATGGCTCATTCCCAAAAAGGTGTTGCAGAGCAGGTGGCACGAAATGCAGAGCAGGTGGCAGGTGCTCGTTCAAATGAATATTGCAATTGTGTTTATGCAAAAACTGTTTTATGAATGATTGCGCATGGTTCCAAGGGGCTCAGATGGTTGAATAAGTCTCTGTAGCCCCACACCTTCTCTGGCAATCCCCATCAGAAACACCCACTTCAGAATCAGTGTAAGGATTTCAGCTAGACCTGATTTATACTTTACTATGGAAGCAGGTGTTGCAGTAGTAGAGAAAAAATGCTTAGCTTGAAAAATATTGTAAGACACCTAATAGATTGAGCTCGGGGTGACAAAGATGAGAAATCTCTCTTTCTCTCCCTCCCTCCCTATCCGTCTATTTTCTGTTATCTGTCTATTTTCTGTTCTCAGATATCAGACTGATTTCATTCTATTTTAATCACATTTAGAATATAAACCTGTAATGACATCTCTTAACACACTAACACACCTGCCAGCTACTCATGAAGATGAAGGCATAACTGCTGAAAAGCATTAGCCATCCTGGCCGAAAAGCATTAGCCATCCTGGCCTAAAAGCATTAGCCATCCTGGCCGAAAAGCATTAGCCATCCTGGCCGAAAAGCATTAGCCATCCTGGCCGGAAAGCATTAGCCATCCTGGCCTAAAAGCATTAGCCATCCTGGCCGAAAAGCATTAGCCATCCTGGCCTAAAAGCATTAGCCATCCTGGCCTAAAAGCATTAGCCATCCTGGCCTAAAAGCATTAGCCATCCTGGCCGAAAAGCATTAGCCATCCTGGCCGAAAAGCATTAGCCATCCTGGCCTAAAAGCATTAGCCATCCTGGCCTAAAAGCATTAGCCATCCTGGCCTAAAAGCATTAGCCATCCTGGCCGAAAAGCATTAGCCATCCTGGCCAAAAAGAAAAAGGTGCAATGAGGTGACGTCTTTTTGTCCTTTAAAAAAAAACTTTTTGGAGTGTTGCCGTTTACCAATGTTTCTTGATCTTGGGATTTCCTTTGAAGTCATTGTCATATATGGCAGAGCACCCAGCTATTAAAGCGAGATAGTGCACCTGTTACCCATTCCACAGTTAAGCTACTCAGTTTGAGGTTCAACACATTTGTTTCCTGGTTAGAACTGGGTCAATTTAGAGCCTTCTCAGAATAAGAACACTATGGAATTTCACATTCTCACCAGGTGTGGATCGAACAGCCCTGACCTCTGCCCTTCCCTGGTGCTGAATGCTGAGGGTTAACTGACCGTGTCCAATATGTCAAACACAATGCAGCCTGAAACCGAGACGTTCACTAATCAGGTATCTGGTGAGTGAGGAGTTAATTGGACCTGCTTTGTATGGTCGATGCACAGGCAGGCAGAAACTATTTTTTATCAGTGATTGGTTGGAGCCTGAGGGCCCTCACCAGCTCCCCTATTCATCTCCTCTGACACCATGGCCCCAGCTGTCTCGTCCCTATTATTGGAGGGTACTGACGGGGAATATCTAACACCTCTAGCTCCCAGACGCTCAGACATGGGGACTGCCACCGCTCTGGCCTCAGCTTGGTCTCTTAACTCTACTGTCAAGATCTAAAAGACAAAAAGTCTATGGTTGCTGTTCCCACGGGGAACCGTGGACACAACTCAATTTGCTCTCCAGGTGACAGACAGAGTTTCAAACCTTCTGAGAGTTACATGCCAGCCCTCTTTGCTCTCACTGCTCTCATTCGCTCTATTTCTCTCTGTATCCACACTCTCCTTCTCTCTCTGTGTCTCTCTCTCCTTGTCTCTTGCACTCTTTTTATTCCTGTTGTGAATACTGTCTCTCTCTCCTCTCTGGAAAGTTGTATCCACAGTCCTTCCCCTCTCTGTCTCTCTGTTTTATTGACAGTAAATATGTGAGAGCCTAAAAGGGAAGTCGGTGCAGCAGACAGACTCAATTCCCCCTCTTCTCCTCATTTTGTTAGGCCTCTTAAGGTCGACATTAGGCAGAGCGTTAGGTAGAGCTTCTCTCACATTAAAAGCGTGGAGCATTGGGGTGCTGACAGGGGTGATGTGGAGCTGCCCAGTGATTTTTTCCTTACATAAACAAACTATTGGCCAATCCATCTCTCTGACTACTTACAGGTTTAACCCTAGTCTTATTGGACCTGCATTATCCCCTAGTGCAAGTCATGGCAGTGTGCTTGACTCATTGGACTGGATTATAAATGCTATAGGCTTCATTTGTTTGCTATTATCCTGTGCCAAGTGAATTACATTGTGATATGCAGTAGCTACTGAAGTAGGTGGCTTGGTTTTGTCTCTGGGCCAAAACAGCAATGTAAGAATGCACGAAAATCTATAATGCAATATAGAGTAAAACATGCTCACATGCAGGCACGCACGCACCCGCACACACACACTACCATACAAGCAGAGTTGGGCCTTTGCCATTTTAAAATTGGTCCTTAGTAGTAGCAGCCATGCCCTTTCGAACAGCCTGAATTGATATTATGTGATGAAAATACTCTCATAATTTGAGTGAAAAAAAATACGTTTTTCTGTAACCCCTCGTATTACTCATATTTTCTATAGGTTTTCCATTAATACTTCCCCTCTACAATATAATTGAAAATGTTCTCTCCTCAGTGCCCATTGTGTAGCATAACAAGAGAAAAGTAATATGGTTCATCCACTGCAAGGCAAGAAAAGGTTAGACTTCAGGACTATTGAGGAACATTTAGGTTTCAATCATTTAGAAGGTATGACCTTTGGAGAAGGGGCCTAATCAGTCTGGACTCCCTCAGTGCCTGTGGAGCCTGTCTCTTAACTACTGTCAGAAAACTTAAGTCAGAGCACATCTCTCTCTCACTGTCTATGTCTCTCCTCTCTCTCATCCAGGGGCACAACTTTCATTGGGGACGGGGGGGGGGACATGTCCCCCCCACATTGTGAAATTGCAATCCCCAGTTTTAGAATTGGAATATGATACAAGACACGGCACCAGTGTGCTTTAAGACCATGCAGACGCCTCCGAGCGGTCGGATAAGCTGTTTGGAGTGTTTATCCGACTGGATTTAGGATCGGGCGGACACCACAGAGCGGGCTGACAGGCTGTGTGAAGGCAAAGCTTCTGGAAGGCTGGCTGGACCAGCACGGGAGAGTTGAGCATAGTGTGTACGTTTTGCGCTCTTTCACCGAGTTGTAAAAGGAAGCAAAACAGAACATGGCTACTCTTTAGTTGACTGATGTAGCTGGCAAGGTAACTGCTGTTTAACTTAACAGAAAAAAAACTAAACTAGCTTTTATTCGCAGTGTTGAGCTAGTATGGTAACTGACATGTAACGTTAGCTAATGTGTCATCCCCTCTCTGTCTGAGGTTAATGAATTATCTACGCTAGTGAGTAGCTACCACAGCCAGGTCAGCTCTAGACTCTAGTTATCTGTCAGATAGCGATATGAGGTGGCTATTATTACTATCTAACAGCAGATGTTTGTATGGAAATGTTTGTAGCCCATTTAAGAAGTAAATTAACTTGACAATCTTTCGCCAGTTGATGTACCGTTAGAGAGAGAGATGGTCAAATGTTGGCTTACATTAGCTATTATTTTTTGTCTCAATCAAACTAGACCTCAATCAAATGATGAAACAATCTGCCAAAAGATTGCACAGATTTTTTTTTAGAATATCAATATTCAATGTGAGTTGTATTAGTCAGTATGGCAATGTAACGTTATTGATCTGTCAGTTTCCCTAGCTAATTCCCTACTTTTCACACTGACACAATAATAAACAGCTCTAATGTTACAGACTTCACTGTCATGTTGCACAGTAGAGGTCTGCACAGGACCGATTTCTTCATCCCGCTCCAGCCCGCACCAACTGGCTTTCTGTCCCACTCCCACCCGCTACCGCAAGAACTGGTTCCAAACCCAACAATGGGTTTGCCAAAATTTTATTTTAGGCGTATGTGACGTAGCTCACTTGTCAGCCATGGTCCTAGCAATTTTTTGCCCTATAGGCAATATAAAAAATAACTTAATAAACAGGTTCAATTACCAGAGATTCTCACATGGCCCCTACATTGTATTACTGGGCTATATCAGCTAAAATGCTTGATGTACAACACAGTTCAAAAGTTTGGGGTCACTTAGAAATATCCTTGTTTTTGAAAGAAAAGCACATTGTTTGTTCATTAAAATAACATCAAATTGATCAGGAATACAGTGTAGACATTGTTAATGTTGTAAATGACTATTGTATCTGGAAATGGCTGTTTTTTTATGGAATATCTACATAGACGTACAGAGGCCCATTATCAGCAACCATCCCTCTTGTGTTCCAATGACACATTGTGTAGCTAATCCAAGTTTATAATTTTAAAAGGCTAATTGATCATTAGAAAACCCTTTTGCAATTATGTTAATACAGCTGAAAACTGTTTTTCTGATTAAAAAAGCAATACAACTGACCTTCTTTAGACGAGTTGAGTATCTGGAGCATCAGCATTTGTGGGTTCGATTACAGGCTTAAAATGGCCAGAAACAAAGAACTTTCTTCTGAAACTCGTCAGTCTATTCTTGTTCAGAGAAATGAAGGCTATTCCGTGTGATACATTGCCAAGAAATTGAAGATCTCATACAATGCTGTGTCCTACTCCCTTCACCGAACAACGCAAACTGCCTCTAACCAGAATAGAAAGAGGAGTGGGAGGCCCCGGTGCACAACTGAGCAAGAGGACAAGTACATTAGAGTGTCTTCTTTGAGAAACAGACGCCTCACAAGTCCTCAACTGGCAGCTTCATTAAATAGTACCCACAAAACACCAGTCTCAACGTCAACAGTAAAGAGGCGACTCCGGGATGCAGGCATTCTAGGCAGAGTTCCTCTGTCCAGTGTCTGTGTTCTTTTGCCCATCTTAATCGTTTCTTTTTTTTGTTCAGTCTGAGATATGGCTTTTTCTTTGCAACTTTTTCTTTGCATGTCGCCTCTTCACTATTTTAAGGACATTAAGCAAGAACGTTCTTATTATCTTTTTACCCACAGGTCATATAAACGTGCAATTTCATGTTGACACTGTTTTAATGCTGGAGATCATGAATATGATCTTAAAAAGTGGCGCTTTAAGAACTATGGCCCTTTAAGAACTATGAGGCTATGGAGAGGTACCTTTAAGAACTATGCAACATTTAAAAAAAAAATCTATTTAATTAATGAGCATACTATGGAAAAGTTTAAATGACATACATTTCGTATCACTAGGGTGACCAAAATTCCAAATACCCAAATACAGGACATTGGGACGATTTTGTGCATCATTCCCAGGACATTGCAGTGTTTTACACTAGCGCTGGCTGTCGGCTAAATAGCCCATTATAGATTCATTTTCAGCCGACTACTTTTCCACTTAAAATAACTTTGCTGCTTTTTTATTATTCTTCAAGAAAAAATTGAGCCGAGCCCTCTCCCGCTAGAATAAACGGTATGCATCTTCTATAGATCTATTGATAGGACAGGTGCCTGTCAGTCACAAAGTGAGCGATGACAGGGAAACACCGCCTCCCGGTACCTTGGTGTGTGTGTTGTGTGCACAGTGTCTAATTTTTACACGGAGGGAGAGAGCATGATGCCCCTTCATCGTCTATGTGAGCCAGTTCGCACGTCCTATATAATGTGGTAACGATGAGTTAAAATCCACTTAGCTATTGTTTTCTGGTGCATTCATTTATTTTATTTCACGTGTTTCATATGCAGCCACAGAGTGATGGTGCATAGGCTATTTACTGTGCTTGATTGACAGCTTAACTAGTTCATAAAAGGTGTTGAACTGAGTGAATGAAGTCAATATCCTATATCCTTGCCATTCATAAATCATACAACGTAGTTATATGTCCACGGTATGGCATTAGGACAAGTAAACAAAAAATCTTGTTTGCATAGCCGTGGGAAGTATAGGGCTGCTGAGGATGCTGCAACACCCTCTGAAAAATCTGAATTCAAATGTGTATTTTTCCAATAAAAGTGGTACATTGGACTTTTCGATATGAAATATATCAGGAAATTTCACCTGACATTTAGAAAGCTTGCATAGATAATAGATGCCACAATTGCCTACTTCGATGACTTTCCAATTAACTTTCTCATGTTGATAAAAACAGCTGGAGACTCTGAGGATGGGGCAAGGGGAGCGAGGGCAGGGTAAGCAGGTACGGAGCGGAATCAAAGGAAGGCGTAGAGCCAGGGCAGGGAAGCAGGACTGACAAGACGAGGAACTGGAGATAGGGATAAGAGGCAGACCGGACGGAACTGTAGTGGAGAGAAAAGCAGAGTCAGGCTAGGTAAAACAGGCACAACAGGATAGCAAGATCTATGCAGGAACAAATGGCTTGAAACGTAGACTGACTGAGCAGAGATTACAATATGGCTTAGTATTTGTAGAGGTCTTGATTATGGAACAGGTTGCAGCTGGTGGGGATCTGCTCTGCCTCCAGCACACCTGTCTCCACTCACACAATCACATGCAACCAAACAACGAGAGAGGGAGAGAGCACTGGGGGAGTGGCATCAGCTTATGGAGACACAGGATGAGAAGTAGAGGATGTGGCAGGGGCAGATGTAACACTTCCTCCAGGTGCGATGACAATGGCACATATGGTCATGGACAGAGGGGACCGCAACCTCGACCTCTTGGGCAGGTAACAAGGGGGTGGTAACACAGACCACACTCGAAAGGTGACATACCTGACGAGGCGTTGGCGAGGGTGTTGTGGGCATATTCAACCCAGGGTAGCTGAGCACTCCAGGAGGATGGGTTAGCAGAAGTCATGCAGCGTAGGGCAGTCTCCATCTCCTGGTTGGCCCGTTCGGTCTACGCATTGGTCTGGGGATGATATCCAGAAGAAAGACTGACATTGATACCAAGAGATGAACAGAAGAATCTCCATACCTGGGATGTAAACTGGGGTCCCCTGTCATAAAAGATGTCATTGGGATTGCCATGCAGACGAAACACACGGGATACCAGTAGGTCTGCAGTTTACCTGGAGGACGGAAGCTTGGAGAGGGGAATGAAGTGAGCCGCTTTGGAAAATCTGTCAATAATCGTGAGGATTACTAAGTTACCGTTAGATGGGGGAAGGCCAGAGATTAAGTCCAAAGCTATGCGTGACCAGGGGCGACTGGGTATGGGAAGAGGGTGAAGCAGACCGGGTTTAGTGGAGGTTTTGCTCCAGGCACAGACTGAGCAGGCTGAGACAAACTCCCGGGCATCTCTCTCCATAGTGGCCCACCAAAAACGCTAACGCAGGAAGGCGAGGGTCCAGTTTATACCAGGGTGACAGGTGAGGTGGGTAGAAAGGGCCCATTGAAGAACATCAGAGCGAACAGAATCTGGAACAAACAGAGCATTTCTAGGACCGTTACCAGGGTCAGGCTGGTACCGCTGAGCTTGGCCCATACGGGAATCGATCTCCCAGGAGACGGTGGCAACGATGCAGGTGGATGGCACAATGGAACCTGGCTCGGAACCAGTGTTGTCGGTGGTGAACTGGCGGGAGAGGGCGTCAGGCTTGGTATTCCTAGAACCGGGGTGATAAATTAGTGTGAAATTGAATCTACAGAAGAACAAGGCCCACCTGGCTTGTCGGGAGTTCAGACGTTTGGCGGTCTGGATGTAGGACATATTTTTGTTGTCTATCCACACAATGAAGGAGAGTACGGAACCCTCCAGCCAGTGACGCCACTCCTCAAGAGCCAGTTTAACTGCCAGGATGTCACGCCCTGACCTTAGTTCCTTTTTTATTTCTCTATTTTGGTTTGGTCAGGGCGTGAGTTGGGGTGGGCATTCTATGTTTTTGTTCTATGTTTTCTATTTCTATGTGTTTGGCCGGGTGTGGTTCTCAATCAGCTGGCAGCTGGCAGCTGTCTATCGTTGTTTCTGATTGAGAACCATACTTAGGTAGCCTTTTCCCACCTGTGGTTTGTGGGTAGTTGTTTTCTGTTTTGTGTTGCAGTACTTTACAGGACTGTTTCGATTTTCGTTTATTCACTTTGTTATTTTGTATTTAGTGTTCAGTTTTTTTCAATAAAGCATGAACACTTACCACGCTGCGTTTTGGTCCGATCCTTCCTGTTCATCAGACGAAGAAGATCGTTACACATGAGTTCCCGGTTACCGATGTCAAAGTTTCTCTCTGTGAGAGCTTACTGGAAAATAATGCACATGGGTGGAGCTTCTTGTCAGAGGGGGACCGTTGAGACAGAACAGGTCCTACCCCAGTGTAGGAGGCATCCACCTCCAACATTAACTGGAGTTATGGGTCTGGCTGAGTGAGGACTGGAGCGGAAGTGAAGCGACGCTTGAGTTCCAAGAACGCAGCCTCTGCCTCGGGGGTCCAGTGGAACAGAGTGGAGGTGGAGGAGAGTGGTGAGAGGTGCGATCAGACAGCTGTAGTTGCGGATGAAACGTCTGTAAAAAACCCAGGAAATGCTGTAGCTGCTTCAGGTTAGAGGGCGCAGGCCACTGTGACTGGCATGACCTTGGTGGTGTCCATACGTAACTCCCTGTGCAATAATATAACCCAGGAAAGACACAGAGGAAGCATGGAACTCACATTTCTTAGCTTTAATGAAACGCTTACTCTCCCACAGCCGTTAGAGAACTTTGTGAATGTGCTGCTGGTGAGCTTCAGGGTCCCATAGACAAATCTAAATGTCACCCAAATAGACAAAAACAAAGCGTCCAATCACATCCCTCAGCACATAATTGACTATGTTCTGGAATACAGCAGGGGCGTTAGTAAGACCAAAAGGCATGACCAAATACTCAAATAGGCCAAGTGGTGTGTTGAACGCAGTTTTCCACTTGTCCCCCTCTCTGATGTGGACAAGGTGGTAGGCATTCCGGAGGCCGAGTTTTTCCCCCCATGCAGGGGGGCAAAAGCAAAACTGATGAGTGGTAAGGGATACTTGTTCTTCACTGTGATATTATTCAGCCCACAACAGTCTATGGACGGCCTCAGTGACCCATCCTTCTTATTTACAAAGAACAAAAGAGCACCCACCAGAGAGGAAGAAGGCCTGATAAGTCCTGCAGCCAGGGAATCCTAGATGTACCTCTGCATAGCCTCATGCTCGGGGCGAGAGATGTTAAACAACCGGCTACTGGGGAGAGGAGCTCCAGGCTGGAGGTCAATGGCACAGTCGTGTGGCCGATGAGGCGGCAGCAACAGGGCGGGGTGCTTGCTGAACACAGGGTCTAGATCGTGATACTCGGGAGGAACTCATGACAGGTCCGGAGGTTCTGGAATGGACTGGGACACAGACAAAGCAGGGGCAAGGGAAGACTGTAGACAATTTGAGTGACAAAATTAACTCCAAGTGGTTACCTTTCCGGCGCTCCAGTCGATTTGTGGGTTGTGCAGCTTTAACCATGGATGGCCAAGAACGAGGGGAGAGTGAGGGCAGTCGATTATGTGGAAACTGATCTTTTCCTGGTGGTTTCCAGAGACACGCAGGATGAGATCGACGGTTCTCTCACAGACACGGGCGAGGAGCTGTCCTTTGAGAGCGGCAAGGGTGCTAAACTCGATCGCTAATTCAGCGACACTATGGCAGTCTTGACGGAGGGACAGGAGTCGTTTCGCGGCATCCTTACTGCACACAGGGTGGTTGAAGACTTTCTCCATCTCCTCCTTGAAGCTGGAGTAGGAGGAACAGATGGACTGTCTCTCCCACACTGCCGTGGCCCAGGAAATCGCTGCTCCACGGAGGCAGCTAATCAGGAAGGATAAGCATAGGGCTTTTGCTCAAATACTATTGAACATTGTACTAAAAAAACTCTGCAAGCTCCGAGTTTGCATTTGTAACGCTCAAGAGCTGGAACTAATGGCTCACGGGGGGAGGAGGAGGACTAGGGGTTGGTTGTGAGCTATAGGCAAAGGTTCGGTCCTGTAGGTTAGAAAGTCTCCGTGAAAATACCTTGACGTGCTCCAGGAGGGTTTTCAGGGCTTGGTCATGTTGCTCGAGCAGGGCGCCTTGGCCAGCGAGGATTTGGTGGAGAGGATCTAAGTCTGCTGGGTTAATATCGTTGGCCAGATCATACTGTTATGCACGTATGAGCCTAGTTTGCCAAGGAGAAAGGACTGAGCTATACAGGGAGAAAGAAAGGATCCTTCCTGGCTAGTCATGATTGGCTGATATAATGGAATGGTTGGACATGCCAAGAGAGTCCTGATTGTTCTGTCATGTCACAGACTTCTGTGTATAACAGAATGGGGGTTTTCCCTGTTCAGTATATAGACAATCTTTGTTACCACAGATTTTTGGAAAGATGTAGCTTTGGATAACTGCACAACTTGCTACAGATCTCAAAAACATTGCTGCCCTGAATTTAGCTGGGTTTAAGTAGAGACTCATTTCTGAAGGACAATGCCATGCTGACTCACGTGTTTACATGTGTGGTTGGGGTGGGGCTAAGGTATAAAAGGGTGTGAACAATGTAAAAATAAGCAAATCACTTTCATTTGTTTTAAGCCTCAATAAAGAAATTGGGACACATACATATATAATTATTAAGATCAACTGTAAGCATGTAAAGCCTTGCAGGTTTGACGAAATTACCTTCAGTCTAACATGGCTATTCACTTAATTTTGTCGTTCTCAAATCAAAAGCAAATCAAATTGTATTGGACACATATACAGTGGGGAGAACAAGTATTTGATACACTGCCGATTTTGCAGGTTTTCCTACTTACAAAGCATGTAGAGGTCTGTAATTTTTATCATAGGTACACTTCAACTATGAGAGACGGAATCTAAAACAAAAATCCAGAAAATCACATTGTATGATTTTTAAGTAATTCATTTGCATTTTATTGCATGACATAAGTATTTGATACATCAGAAAAGCAGAACTTAATACTTGGTACAGAAACCTTTGTTTGCAATTACAGAGATCATACGTTTCCTGTAGTTCTTGACTAGGTTTGCACACACTGCAGCAGGGATTTTGGCCCACTCCTCCCTACAGATCTTCTCCAGATCCTTCAGGTTTCGGGGCTGTCGCTGGGCAATACGGACTTTCAGCTCCCTCCAAAGATTTTCTATTGGGTTCAGGTCTGGAGACTGGCTAGGCCACTCCAGGACCTTGAGATGCTTCTTACGGAGCCACTCCTTAGTTGCCATGGCTGTGTGCTTCCTGTCGTTGTCATGCTGGAAGACCCAGCCACGACCCATCTTCAATGCTCTTACTGAGGGAAGGAGGTTTTTGGCCAAGATCTCGCGATACATGGCCCCATCCATCCTCCCCTCAATACGGTGCAGTCGTCCTGTCCCCTTTGCAGAAAAGCATCCCCAAAGAATGATGTTTCCACCTCCATGCTTCACGGTTGGGATGGTGTTCTTGGGGTTGTACTCATACTTCTTCTTCCTCCAAACACGGCGAGTGGAGTTAGACCAAAAAGCTCTATTTTTGTCTCATCAGACCACATGACCTTCTCCCATTCCTCCTCTGGATCATCCAGATGGTCATTGGCAAACTTCAGACAGGCCTGGACATGCACTGGCTTAAGCAGGGGGACCTTGCGTGCGCTGCAGGATTTTAATCCATGACGGCGTAGTGTGTTACTAATGGTTTTCTTTGAGACTGTGGTCCCAGCTCTCTTCAGGTCATTGACCAGGTCCTGCCGTGTAGTTCTGGGCTGATCCCTCACCTTCCTCATGATCATTGATGCCCCACGAGGTGAAATCTTGCATGGAGCCCCAGACCGAGGGTGATTGACCGTCATCTTGAACTTCTTCCATTTTCTAATAATTGCGCCAACAGTTGTTTCCTTCTCACCAAGCTGCTTGCCTATTGTCCTGTAGCCCATCCCAGCCTTGTGCAGGTCTACAATTTTATCCCTGATGTCCTTACACAGCTCTCTGGTCTTGGCCATTGTGGAGAGGTTGGAATCTGTTTGATTGAGTGTGTGGACAGGTGTCTTTTATACAGGTAACGAGTTCAAACAGGTGCAGTTAATACAGGTAATGAGTGGAGAACAGGAGGGCTTCTTAAAGAAAAACTAACAGGTCTGTGAGAGCCGGAATTCTTACTGGTTGGTAGGTGATCAAATACTTATGTCATGCAATAAAATGCAAATTAATTATTTAAAAATCATACAATGTGATTTTCTGGATTTTTGTTTTAGATTCCGTCTCTCACAGTTGAAGTGTACCTATGATAAAAATTACAGACCTCTACATGCTTTGTAAGTAGGAAAACCTGCAAAATCGGCAGTGTATCAAATACTTGTTCTCCCCACTGTACATGGTTAGCAGATGTTATTGCGAGTGTAGCATGGATGGCCAAGAACCAGGGGAGAGTGAGGGCAGTCGATCATGTGGAAACTGATCCTGCATGTGCTTCTAGTTCCGACAGTGCAGCAATATCTAATATCTAATCTATGTAATATATAAAAATTCCACAACAGATACCTAAAACACACAAATCTGAGTAAAGTAATGGAATAAGAAAATATAAATATATGGATGAGCAATGACAGAGTGGCATAGGCTAAGATGCAATATGTAGTATAAAATACAGTATATACATATGAGATGAGTAATGCAAGATATGTAAACAATATTAAGGTGGCAGTATTAAAGTGACTAGTGTTCCATTTATTAAAGCAGCAATGATTTCAAGTTTGTATGTAGGCAGCAGCCTCTCTGTGCTAGTGATGGCTGTTTAACAGTCTGATGGAATTGAGATAGAAGCTGTTTTTCAGTCTCTCGGTCCCAGCTTTGATGCACCTGTACTGACCTCACCTTCTGGATGGTAGCGGGGGGAACAGGCAGTTGCTCGGGTGGTTGTTGTCCTTGATGATCTTTTTGGCCTTCCTGTGACATCGGGTGCTGTAGGTGTCCTGGAGGGCAGGTAGTTTGCCCCTGGTGATGCTTTGTGCAGACCGCACCACCCTCTGGAGAGCCCTGCGGTTGTGGGCGGTGCAGTTGCCGTACCAGGTGGTGATACACCACCAAATAGTTTGCTCCTACAGACAGTGAGTCACGTGGCCTTGGTTTTCTACGTATATAAAGCAGGCAGACAGGCATCGAGGCATTCAGTTACTGTTCGATTGAATGTTAGAATGGGCAAAAAGAGTGACCTATGCAACTTTGAGCATGGTGTGATCGTCTGTGCCAGGCGTGCCGGTTCCAGTATCTCAGAAACAGCCGCCCTCCTGGGTTTACCGAAAATGATGCGACAAACAAAAAACATCCAGTCAAAGGCAGTCATGTGGGTGTAATGAACGCGATAGGAGACAAAGAGCTGGTTTCAAGCGCAGAGCGCAGCAGGTGTTTATTGGAAGGGACCATAGGAGGAGGCAGGTAGCTGGGTCCAGGGGCAGGCAGAAGGTCATACACAGTATGTCCAAAATGGCACCAGTACAGGCAGGGTATAGGCAAAAAGCATTGTGAGTGAGGCAGGCAAAAACTATCATTGGGATCTGGAGAGTGAGCTGGAAAGTGGGCTGCGTTCCGGGGATCTAAGTGTTTGGGAGTGTGAGTTGGACGCAGACATTACAGTGGGCGAAAACAGCTCGTTGATGAGAGTAGTCAAAGTAGAATAGCAAGAATCGTGCAAGCCAGCAGGCAGGCCACAAACAGGCATATAACACCGAAGTACAAGGGTGGTGTGCAGAAAGGCATCTCAGTATGCACAACTTGTTGGTCCATGTCACGGAGGGATATTGCAGCAAACGACCACACTGTGTTGCACACCTATCAGGTAAAAACAAGAAGAAACGTCTCCAGTGGGCACGCGATCACCAACAATGGACAATTGAGGAGTGGAAGAACATTGCCTGGTAAGATACATCCTGGTTCCTGTTGCGTCATGCTGATTGCAAAGTCAGGATTTGGCGTAAGCAGCAGTAGTCCATGGCCCCATCCTGCCTGGTGTCAACAGTACAGGCTGGTGGTGGTGGTGTAATGGTGTGGAGAATGTTTTCCTGTTACACGTTCGGTCCCTTGATAGCAAATGAGCAACATTTTCATTCTCTGAATAATTCAGGCTGTTCTGAAGGCAAAGGGGTTTCTGACCCGGTACTAGATGGGTGTACCAAAAAAACGGTGTTTATCTTGTCAAAAGCTCAACCTGACTGCAATTCTCAACAAATTAATAGGAAGTCTGATTTATGGGAGAAGCTGACCTTTTAAAAATATGTGAGGTTTTATCAAATGTGTGGTTGAGGAACGTGAGACAGAGGGCCAAAATGTGGAACTGTCCTGCAAAATTCGTGACAGTTTGTCACCCTACATCCCACATGGGTAGGCAACTCTTTGACGCTCGAGGACTATAGCGTACTTTCCAAACTGCATTGTATGTAGGCCCCCTTTGATTGTTACAGTACAGGAACATGCAGTAACCTATGTATACCCACACTATGGGAACTAGGGAGCGAGGAGTGAGTAACATAACAGGACAGAGTTTTAGAGGACAATGTAATTTATTTTTTATTTCTATTCATTTTTAATGAATTCATTATTCGTTGGCGAGACCCCTGGAGGCTGAGGCATCAACACCATTCCGCCTTTAAATGGAACGCTGATTGTTTTTCATGTTTATTCAGAACCCGTGGGTCAGTGGTCCGCCGTAATCTCCCAGCCCTCCCAAGGACAATTTGGGGGAGATATTATGAATAAAAATGATCTTAATAATATCACACAGAAAAGGGACCCACAACAACAATGAATAGCATTACTGGCTGATCTGAAGCCGTTAATGTCAGATCCATTTGGTGTGGGCATCAATACAACACAGCAGTGGGCTTCTGAGTAAGCCTCTGATGTCTGAGTGGTTATGCATAGAGTAATAATCCACAGGCATTAGTATGTGCCCACAATACCAAGGCTGTAGATGGTCTCCAGTTCTCCTGTTTATCCTATCTGTCATTAAATCTCCGTAGAAGGTATTCAAATAATTCCTATCCATTCCATTTGGACGCAAGTGCTGCTGAAAGATAAAAGCAGTTCGCTAATCACTGACTAACAAAGAGGGGATGACAACAGGACATACTGTACTGTACAAACATATTCCAATAAATGTAAGCCTATACAGTATAGTATGTATGTCATGTATATGGTATCTTAAAATAGCTAAAATATGTAAAATAATGACAGTGTAATAAGAACATATGTGCACTCAACTTGTGAAAACCTCTGATAAGTAAGAAGAGTTGAGCTGCTAGGAGTCGCCACAGCAACTTGCCTTCCTCCCGTACCCTTGACCTAAATGGAGAGACATCCGGGGGGAGAGAAGAATTAAAATGAAAAGAAAAATACAATTATACAGAGAAAGAAATACATTAGGTGATCAAATATAGCATTTTCCTTGAACTGTGGTGTAAGGAAATGAATGTTCCAGTAATAAGAACATGGAGAGGTGCAACCAGGGGTACGTTCCACTGGGCATATTCTCCCTTCATCTCAGTCTCACAGGGAGGGAGGGGTCAAGAGAAATGTTGGGCGGATCACACAAATGACACTTATATGTCAGATTAGCTCAGTTCTACCAATGCACTCGGCCATTCAGACTGGATTAAATTTAGTCTGAGAGCTATTATTATGCATGGATCGAAGTCTTAACACTGACCACACTCTAGTTCCATTAATGTGGTGTGAAATTAATCCAGCGGTCACAGCCAGTCTGCCCCTTACATCCTTGCCATGTTCAAACTATTTATCTTTTTTCAATTCATCCTTGCCCTGTCTGTGATTTCAATAATGTATATTTTCTAAACTTATGACTTTGAGGAAGACTTCCATTAAACAAAGGTCCCCTGGTTGGCTAGGTCGCTAGGATGTCACTTAACAGTTTTCCTCAGCAGCATTCTCAAAACTTCATGCTAGAAGTTGCCTCTCAGGGTATCATACTGAATTACACCTTTCAGCTGCAGGCCTAGCAGCTGTAAAATGGAGCTTCTTGCGGAAAAAATGTTCAATTTACATTGCTGTTATTCAACCCAGGCAGGAGCCTCTCCGCCTTGACACAAATGTAAAGCCTGCATAGTGCTGTTAGTCGCACATGTAATAAAGTGCCTGGGAGGCAACAAAAGGAAAATAACGTGATCCCACTCATAATGAGTGGGATCACACTGTCTCAGTAGAAGATAGGCTTGTCTCTAATGAGTGGGATCACACTGTCTCAGTAGAATATATTAGAGACAAGCCTATCTTCTACTGAGACAGTGTGATCCCACTCATTAGAGACAAGCCTATCTTATACTGAGACAGTGTGATCCCACTCATTAGAGACAGGCCTATCTTCTACTGAGACAGTGTGATCCCACTCATTAGAGACAGGCCTATCTTCTACTGAGACAGTGTGATCCCACTCATTAATTACTTCTTGACACTACAGGGGGTGCTGTTTCAACTTGGACATTTATCGTTCCCAAATTAAACTGCCTCGTACTCAATTCTTGCTCGTACAATATGCATATTATTATTACTATTGGATAGAAAACAATCTCTAGTTTCTAAAACCGTTTGAATTATGTCTGTGGGTGAACCAGAACTCTTTCTGCAGCAAAATTCATGACAGGAACTGCGAAGGTCTGAAAACGAGGCTCTGTTCTCAGATCAGTTTAAAGCTCTGTATGTATCCTATGGGTCGACACTGCACCCGCCTTCCCCTGGATGTCAGTAACCAATGAGAAGTGGAATGGAGTTTCTACGTAGTTCTCAGAGCTTATAAAAGGCCAAGGAACGAAGGGAGCTCTCTTTTCGACGTTCGTCATTGCGCAAAGCAAGACCTCAGGATGGCATTTTGAAACGCTCAGTTATCGGCCTTAGCTATATCCGTCTGTAATTTAATTCGATATAGGTGTTAAAAACATCATAACGAAGTTATTTTAAACCGAGTTATATCAGTTTATGCGAGTATATTGCTATTTTCGGAATTTCCTTAGTATTGCGCTTTGAACATTTGGGCATGTTGTGGCCACATAGCTAATGTTAGCTGCTAATTCCGAAGTTGAAGACGACGTTTTACAACCAAGCAACGATTCCTTTGGACAAAGGACCACTTGCCCAAGATTCTGATGGAAGCTCGTCCAAAAGTAAGAGCTATTTATGATGTTATTCCGTATTTATGTGGAAAAATGTAAACGCATTTGTCCGCCATTATTGCGGCACTAGTCTGGCTGTAACGCACACTGTATGTCTAGTAACGTTAATTTAAAAAATCTAACTCAGCGGTTGCATTAATAACTAATGCATCTTTCATTTGCTGTCCAACCTGTATTTTTTAGTCAAGTTTACGATTATTTATTGATTAGATTAGGTGCCTTTCCAAGATGGCGCCGGACAGAATGCATGACCTGTTGCCACTGATCACATTGTATAACCACGATTTGTGCTGCTAAATATGCACATTTTCGAACAAAACCTATATGCATTGTGTAATATGATGTTACAGGACTGTCATCTGATGAAGTATATCAAGGTTAGTCCAATTATATATCTTTTGCTGGATTGTTCCGATCGCTAACCTTTGCTGCTGGTAAATGCGGTTGTGTTTCTGGCTATTGTGGTACGCTAATATAATGCTATATTGTGTTTTCGCTGTAAGACACTTAAAAAATCTGACATATTGGCTGGATTCACAAGATGTTGGGCTTTCATTTGCTGTACGCTGTGTATTTTTCAGAAATGTTTTAAGATGAGTAATTAGGTATTTGATGTTGGTCTCTGTAATTATTCTGGCAGCTTCGGCACTATTTCAGATTGCAGCTGCAATGTAGAACTGTGATTTATACCTGAAATATGCACATTTTTCAAAAAAAACATATGCTATACAATAAATATGTTATCAGACTGTCATCTTATGAAGTTGTTTCTTGGTTAGTGGCTATATATATCTTTATTTGGTCGAATTTGTGATAGCTACTGATGGAGTAAAAAACTGGTGGAGTAAAAAAAGTGGTGTCTTTTGCTAATGTGGTTAGCTAATAGATTTACATATTGTGTCTTCCCTGTAAAACATTTTAAAAATCAGAAATGATGGCTGGATTCACAAGATGTGTATCTTTCATCTGGTGTCTTGGACATGTGATTTAATGATATTTAGATGCTAGTATTTACTTGTGACGCTATGCTAGGCTATGCTAGTCAGCTTTTTTACTGTGGGGGGTGCTCCCGGATCCGGGTTTGGGAGGAATTAGAGGTTAAAGACAAGCCTATCTTCTACTGAGACAGTGTGATCCCACTCATTAGAGACAGGCCTATCTTCTACTGAGACAGTGTGATCCCACTCATTAGAGACAGGCCTATCTTCTACTGAGACAGTGTGATCCCACTCATTAGAGACAGGCCTATATTCTACTGAGACAGTGTGATCCCACTCATTAGAGACAGGCCTATCTTCTACTGAGACAGTGTGATCCCACTCATTAGAGACAGGCCTATATTCTACTGAGACAGTGTGATCCCACTCATTAGAGACAGGCCTATATTCTACTGAGACAGTGTGATCCCACTCATTAGAGACAGGCCTATATTCTACTGAGACAGTGTGATCCCACTCATTAGAGACAGGCCTATATTCTACTGAGACAGTGTGATCCCACTCATTTAGAGACAGGCCTATATTCTACTGAGACAGTGTGATCCCACTCATTAGAGACAGGCCTATCTTCTACTGAGACAGTGTGATCCCACTCATTAGAGACAGGCCTATATTCTACTGAGACAGTGTGATCCCACTCATTAGAGACAGGCCTATATTCTACTGAGACAGTGTGATCCACTCATTAGAGACAGGCCTATATTCTACTGAGACAGTGTGATCCCACTCATTAGAGACAGGCCTATCTTCTACTGAGTCGGCTGGTGAACAGTGAATAGGCCTAGCCCTTATATCAACTATACATTCATACTAGCGTTAAAGAGACAAAGTTCAATTAGGGGATCTGGGAGTGTCTAAATGGAGGTAAATATAAAACCCACAGTTCCAGACAACTTGGCAGATTGGTCCTTCTGGATTAATTACTTTCATTAATTATTTTGTAATTAGCCACATGTAATTGCTTTCCGACACCTAGGATTACACTGTCTTTGTAGCATAATATCTCCCTCAATTAGGGAGGGCTGTTGGTATAAGACAGTACTTCATGTGGCTTTTCTTTCCATTTTATTTCTCTATTTCCCAACTTATCCTCTATTTTACCCCTTCCTTCCTCCCTCCTTCTTTTTTTCCCCTCTCCTTCGATTTCTCAGAAAAGGCGGCCTAAGTTACTGCAACGAGTCGACGTGATGTTAGACAAAGACAAATTATAGCCGGTCTGCCTGTGATCTCTAACCCGGGGCCTCTTAGTCTAGTATCAGGTCCAAATCCACTCATTAGTTTCACAGTAAACAACTGCAGCACCGCTTGTGTTTCCTAGCAAAACATTACCCACATGCTGCATGGGCCTCAGTGGAAACATACTGTATCCGATCATCCCTCACCCCAGCTGTACTTTATCCGCACATTGAGACATTAATGCCCCAGTGTTTGAATCTCATATCTCCCCTTCCCAATGATATCCAGGCAGCCCTCAGTTCAAACAGAGGCAGTTGATTATCAGTGAGCTGTAGGATGGATAGTGGGATAGGGGGGGTGAGGAAGGCAGGAGGCCGGATTGGGCGATAAGCCTGGGTCTTATTGGCTATCTGAGCCAACTGACATCCCCTTGAAGGGAATGTGGTGTGTGTGTGTGTGTGTGTGTGTGTGTGTGTGTGTGTGTGTGTGTGTGTGTGTGTGTGTGTGTGTGTGTGTGCAGAGCTAAGTTCCCTGTGTGCTGTATGCTCAGTCTACTGAGATTAGGTAACTGGTTTATGGGGTTGGGGGCTGGGGGCTGGGGAAGGAAAGGGGAAGCGAGGGGTAAGCCTGGCCTTTGAATTGGTGCAGCATGGGGAGCTAGAGGTGAAGAAGGGAAGTGGCTGGGGAGGCAGCATCAGCTGAGATGATTCGTCTCAGACCTTCCATCCTCTACCAAGCAGACGGGCAGCTCAAGCGGCGCTGGACAGACGGGCAGCTCAGGCGGCGCTGGACAGACGGGCAGCTCAGGCGGCGCTGGACAGACGGGCAGCTCAGGCGGCGCTGGACAGACGGGAGACTCTGGCCTGCGGAGGCGCACAGTAGGCCTGGTGCATGGTGCCGGAACTGGTGGCCACGGGCTGGGGACACACACCACTGGGCGAGTGCGGGGAGCAGGAACAGGGCATACTGGACCCTGGAGACGCACAGCATGCTTGGTGCGTGGTGCCGGAACTGGTGGTACCGGACAGGGGACACGCACCACTGGGCAAGTGCGGGGAGGAGGAACAGGGCGTACTGGACTCTGGAGATGCACAGGAAGCCTGGTGCGTGGTGTTGGCACTGGTGGTACTGGGCTGGTGCGAGGGGCTGCCACAGGCGGACTGGTGCGTGGAGAAGGCACCGGATAGACCGGACCGTGGAGGCGCACTACAGGTCTCGAGCACCGAGCCTGCCCAACCCTACCTGGCTGAATGCTCCCCGTAGCCAGGCCAGTGCGGCGAGGTGGAATAGCCCGCACTGGGCTGTGCTGGCGAACCGGGGACACCATGCGTAGGGCTGGTGCCATGTACAACGGCCCGAGGAGACGCACTGGAGACCAGATGCGTAGAGCCGGCTTCATGGCACCTGGCTCGATGCCCACTCTATCCCGGGCGATACGAGGTGCTGCTATGTACCGCACCGGGCTATGCCTGCTTACCGGGGACACCGTGCGCATCTCTGCATAACACGGTGCCTGCCCGGTCGCTCTCTCTCCACGGTAAGCAAGGGGAGTTGGCTCAGGTCTCCTACCTGGCTTCCCCGTGTGCCACCCCCCAATACATTTTTGGGGCTGCCTCTCTGGCTTCCAGCCGTGCTTTCGTGCAGCCTCCTCATACCACCGCCTCTCCGCTTTCGCTGCCTCCAGCTCAGCTTTGGGGCGGCGATACTCACCAGCCTGTGCCCAGGGTCCCTTGCCGTCCAGAATCTCCTCCCAAGTCCATTTCTCCAGATATCGCTGGTTCTCCTGCTGCTGCCCGTTACCACGCTGCTTGGTCCTTTTTTGGTGGGTGGTTCTGTAACGTCTGTCGTCTTCCTCCTCGTCTGAGGAGGAGAATTTTGAAGGATCAGAGGACCAATGCGCAGCGTGGTAATTGTTCATCTTATTTAATGGAAGTGAACAACTCAAAATACAAAAACAACAAAGTGAAAACCGAAACAGTTCTATCTGGTGCAGACACACAAAGACTGAAAACAACCACCCACAAAACCCAACAGAAAAGAGGCTACCTAAATATGGTTCCCAATCAGGGACAACGATTGACAGCTGCCTCTGATTGAGAACCATATCAGGCCAAACACAGAAAACCAACACAGAAATAGAAAACATAGATTACCCACCCAACTCACGCCCTGACCACACTAAAACAAAGAAAATACAAAATAACTATGGTCAGAACGTGACAGTTGTAGTTCTCATTAAGCAAATATTCAACCTAGTTCAGAGCAGAAACGTGGTAGTTAACTACAATGACCATAATCCATTGCGCCTATTCTTTCCGGCTTGGACAGAGATGGATACACTTTTACACCTGTTACATTAGGTTAGATACACACAGACCACATAGACCGCATGAGAGAGGAATGTACACAACACACATTTGAGAGAGGGATATAGACAGTTTGTGAAAGTATTCCTTATCTACTTTGAAGAACTAGTAAAAATATTTCATCAGACAGCTCGGCAGCATACTTAGGCAGGCTAGCCTAGCTAAATAGGATGACTAAAGACAGTACAGTATGGAGAGCACAGAGATAATGTTATCTGGCTGCTACTCCCTGAGAACAGATGAGATGATGACTTCATGGAATGAAAAATAATAAAAACATTTTAAAAAACTAAGTAATATACATAACTGAAATAATGTGTTATTTCATAGTAATGTCCTATTTTTCTATTGATGTCTACCTAATGTGGACCTGACAGAGACGATGGAATATTTACAATGTTTTGGCAATGGAATGTTCACTATTTTTGGCTTTGGAATTTCCAATTAAAAGCTCTAAAATAATTTGAATGTCATTATTTTATAATGCATTTTATGTTAAAATTATCGAAACCGAAAAATATATTTTTTATTTTTTATAATCAAACTGAAACTTAACCGACCTCCAAAAAGCACTAATCACACTTTAAGACCAACTTAAATAAATGTTTGGAGGTAAGGACGACAGCAGTGGTTTAGCCTACAGGCAATACGGATATCAGTTAGGCCTATTATTGATATCTACAAAGATATTATGTGAATCACACTGATGCTCTCAGTTATTTGCACCTTACAGATTGTGGTTGTTGTGGATGGCCGTTCACAAAAGAATAGATGTATTTTACCCCAATATTCATTGAATAAAAGAAGTGCAGGCTAAGCTGCCTATCAATCACTGTTAATGCGACCTGTGGACAGCCAGTGAAAAATGCAGTTGTAGCCCCCTCGGACGGTTAAGTCGGCAGACCAGACGTGTTGGATCGGCAGGGCTCTGTGTAGGCAGTAAAATGGTCCAGGCCAATTGACAAAATAGGTATTGTAGCCCAAGAAATTGGCTGATGGTCCTCTTCAGCTTACAGTCCGATATGCTCTAGACAGCTAGCAGGCCGCAGCTAGCAGGCTAGCGGATGGGCCTTCAGGGGACGTTGCGATGGAGGAGCCTGTTGAAACCCTTCGGGCGGATTACGTCGGTAGACCAGTCGTGATGGAATCGGCGGGGCTCTGTGTCGGCAGTAAAAGGGGTCCAGGCCAATTGGCAAAATATGTATTGTAGCCCAAGGAGTGGCTTCTGGACCTCTTCAGCTAGCTGGGAGATGGGCCTAGCACGAGGCTAGTTCCAGGTTCACTGGTGCTTGCTTCGGGACAGAGACGTTAGCCAGGGGGTAGCCACTCGGATAGCAGCTAGCTAGCTGCGATGATCCAGGTGAAAAGGTTCAGAGCTTGCGGTAGGAAACCGGAGATGTGGAGAAAAAGCAGTCAGGTATGCTCTGGGTTGAATCGCGCTGAGCAGACTGGCAGGAGTTGACCGGGTTAAGGTTAGTTGATGACCGCTAGCAGTGGCTAACTGACTACTAGCTAGTTAGCTGGCTAGCTTCTGTTGGGGGTTCCTGTTCTAAAGTATAGAAAATACCAGATCCATAACACATTGGGTGAGGCGGGTTGCAGGAGAGAGTTTCAACAACAGAGGTTAAAAATATAAAAAAATATATACGAAATATATACGAAGGGAAAAAAAGGATATATACACGGGACACGACAAGACAAAGACAAAGACGTCTGAACTACTACGCCATCTTGGAACAATGGACCCAGCAGAGATTTCTCAGTCGTCCAAGGAATATGCCGAACTCCACCATTCATGGTCAACCCTCGCCCACCATGGAACTACGATTGGCCACCATGAGGCATGGCTGCAGACATTGTCGGATGATTTAGGAACTCCGTTCTGCAGACAGGACAGACGGGAGCAACTGCTGCTGCACCTGTGGCTGTTCCTAATACTCCACTCCCTACCAGCCCAGCGTCTTCCTCCCTTCGAGAGCCTCATCTTCCGGCACCGGAGCGATGTGAGGGGCAACCTGGGAGGTGTCATGGGTTCCTGCTCCAATGCTCTCTGGTCTTCGAGCTGCAGGCATCAACATTTCCCACCGAGCATTCCAGAGTAGCATACGTCATCTCCTTCAGGATGGGCTCTGGCGTGGGCCACAGCTTTATGGGAGCAGCAATCAGACATTTGTTTTAATTGGCAAAGCTTCAACCAGTACATGAGGGTTTTTGATCACCCCATCAGTGGCAGGAATGCTGCTCAAAGACTCATTGCTCTTCTGCAGGGCAGCCGGAGCATAGCGGGCCACGCCATTGACTTTCGGACGCTCGCAGCTGAGAGCAGTTGGAATACAGAGGCACTTCACTCAGCCTTTCTGTACGGACTCAGCGAGGTTCTCAAGGATGAACTAGCTTCCCGGGACAACCCTGACACTCTGGATGAGCTCATCGTCTTGGCCATCCGTTTGACAACCTGCTTCGGGAAAGTCATTTTGAGAGGATGGAGGGCTTCCGAGTGGTCTCCAATGTTTTGCGTCTCGCTGAGGGAGTTGATTTTTCGGTTGTTCCACTGCCTTATGCTGTGTCTGCTTGTTCTGTACCCTGTCAGAGTTCTCAATTCAGCTCTGGTTCCCCTTCATATCCTTCAGAGGAGCCGATGCAATTGGGACGCACCACACTTTCCGCTCTGAAGAGAAGGCGCAGGATTAACGAGCAACGTTGTCTTTACTGTGAGAGTCTGGACACTTATGTGCATCCAATCCTGAGCTGATGGGAAATGGGATGACTCGTCAGTAGACGGGAGAATACTAGCGAGTCAGATACAGTCTCCAGCTGACGACACAGAACGCACCTTGCTTCCGGCCAACCTGCAGTGGAACAGTGGGCAGTTGGACAGTTCTGCATTCATAGACTCTGGGGTTACCGGCTGTTTTCTGGACATTGCACATTAGCTTGCCAACAGGGGCTGCCTCTCACTAAGCAGGACATTCTGTTGTCGGTCACTGTGCTGGATGGTCAACCCCTAGGGTCTGGGAAGGTGAATCATCTCACCATTCCTATTCAGCTACGAGTTCTGCATTACCACGCGGATCTTATCCAGTTACATCTGGTGGACTCTCCTGAGCTTCCTCTGGTTCTTGGACATCCGTGGCTTTCTATCCATAATCCTCAAATTGACTGGCAGTCATTCGAGAAACCTTGCTGTTGAGTCTGCCGATAAGAATGTGGTGATTGACAGAGTCGAAAGCCTTGGCCAGGTCGATGAATACGGCTGCACAGTATTGTCTTTTATTAATGGCGGTTATGATATCGTTTAGGACCTTGAGCGTGGCTGAAGTGCACCCATGACCAGCTCGGAAACCAGATTGCATAGCGGAGAAGGTACAGTGGGATTCGAAATGGTCGGTGATCTGTTTGTTAACTTGGCTTTCGAAGACCTTAGAAAGACAGGGTAGGATAGATATATATCCTATGTAGATATTCCATAAAAAATAATCAGTTTCCAGCTACAATAGTTATTTACAATATGAACAATGTCTACACTGAATTTCGGATCAATTTGATGTTATTTTAATGGACAAATAAATTGCTTTTATTTAAAAAACAAGGACATTTCTAAGTGACCCCAAACTTTTTAACGGTAGTGTATGTACGGAAACATTCAACAGGATTCCTCCCCTTTCCTCCTGGAGGTGTAAATTCAGGCATCTCACACTCACAGGCAAAAAATGTATTGTTAATCCCTCACCCACTGTTTACAATGCGTATAAGTGTACCTGTATCATGCCTAGACTGCAGTTTTCACAGAACATGAGGAAACATTGTTTCATTGTAAACCATCAGCAGTCGTGAATGGATAACAGTGTACGAAGTCTATACCT
This sequence comes from Salvelinus alpinus, assembly GCF_045679555.1. Classification (NCBI taxonomy): domain Eukaryota; kingdom Metazoa; phylum Chordata; class Actinopteri; order Salmoniformes; family Salmonidae; genus Salvelinus; species Salvelinus alpinus. Next base: position 26,613,361 of record NC_092094.1, on the reverse strand, counting down.
TTCTAACATTTCATTATAAAACATTGAATGACTGACTGACTGATTATGAATAAACACACAAATTCATAGACACAGCCACTTACTAAAACATAACCCACACCATCACTATCACCACCACTATCACCATCACCACCACCGTCACCGCCACCCTACTGCAGACACACAGCTGCCAGAGGAGCCACCATGTAATGAGCCACACACACAAGCATGCAAACGCACAAACGCACGCGCACAATTGTGCACGCACGCGCAGACACACACACATCTTTCCTTTACACATAGGGGGAATAAAATTATAAAAGAACACAATACAGTAAAAAAGTAATCAAAATGGAGTCTGTGTGTGAGTTGGGGTCATCCGAAAGGTCAGTCCTGGAAATGCCAAGCAGTCCACTGTCTTCCACTGTTTTTCCCACACCCCCTCAGTCTCTGTCTACACCTCGTCCACAGGAGATTCTGCCTTATTTTCTCCTGTATTGGATCAGATTAAAGTTCAAAAGAAGCAATTTGGGGGTAACTAAAATGGGAACAGGCTTGAGGAAAAGAGGAATGGGAGAGAGGTGGCAGCTGCAGCCTCCACCTTCAAGTTCAAACGCTCCTCTGTTACACTGCCAATCTTCATTGGACTCTGCTTTGGGCTGGAGAAGCAGCCTGGACCAATTTGTGTCTCACTACTTTGCTTTTAAATGGGACGTAATAGGCCTGATGTGAGGGGAGCCCTGGCCTGCTGTGTTTCAGGCTGTGCTTTTAGAGATGTTACAACGAGGTCTGGTAACATAATTTTGTCGCTCCAAATGATCAGATAAATAATAGAGTTTGACTCACTTAAATCAAAGAGATGAGTTCTCACCATCATCATGTCCCTCTCTCCTTGTGAATCTCTTCCACGAGTCAACATCAAGAGCTCAATGACACATCAATCCCTTTCACTGGCAGGGAAACAGCTTTTCCACAGGAAGGAAAGTACTGCCAACTAACACAATGTGCTTTATCAAATCATGTTCTTTGACCATCCACTAGCTCTGCATTTTTTTTCTACAAAATACTAGGTGAGTTGTAAACATTGAAAGATTTTGAAAATAATAACAGTGACTGTTGAGTTTATTCTGTTCGAAGCTATTGAGACCATAACATATTCCTTTATTCTATAACAGTAGTTCGCAAACCTTTTATAGTCCCGTACCCCTTCAAACATTCAACCTCCAGCTGCGTACCCTCTCTAGCACAAGGGTCAGTGGACTCTCAAATATTGTTTTTTGCCATTATTGTAAGCCTGCCACACACTATACGATACATTTATTAAACATAAGAATGAGTGTGAGTTTTTGTCACAACCCGGCTCATGGGAAGTGACAAAGAGATCTTATAGGACCAGGGCACAAATAATAATATAATAATAATGTCACGTTCCTGACCTTATTTCCTTTATTTTGTCTTTGTTTAGTATGGTCAGGGCGTGAGTTGGGGTGGGCATTCTATGTTATGTGTTTCTATGTTGGGTTCAATGTATTAGCCTGATATGGTTCTCAATTAGGGGCAGGTGTTTTAAGTTTCCTCTGATTGAGAACCATATTAAGGTAGGCTGTTCTCACTGTTTGTTTGTGGGTGATTGTTCCTGTGTCAGTGTTTGTGCCACACGGGACTGTTTCGTTCGTTCGTTCGTTCGTTCGTTCGTTCGTTCGTGTGTACGTTCCTGTTCGTGCGTTCTTCTTTTATGTTCTCAAGTACAGGTCTGTTCACGTCGTTTTGTTATTTTGTATTTTGTCAAGTGTTCTTCGTGTTCGTCTTTCTTTAATAAATCATTATGTATTCAACCCACACTGCATATTGGTCCGATCCTTGCTCATCCTCAGACGAGGAGGAGGACGAGCGTTACAAATAATCAATCATTTTGCTCTTTATTAAGCCATCTTACATATAAAACCTTATTTGTTCATCGAAGATTACAAATACCTCAAAACATGTTAATGAGAAAGGTGTGCTTGAAAGGATGCACATAACTCTGCAATGTTGGGTGGTATTGGAGAGAGTCTCAGTCTTAAATCGTTTTCCACACACATTCTGTGCCTGTATTTAGTTTTCATGCTAGTGAGGGCCGAGAATCCACTCACACATAGGTACGTGGTTGCAAAGGGCATCAGTGTCTTAATTAACAGCCCGATTTGCCAAGGCAGGATACTCTGAGCACAGCCAAATCCAGAAATCTGGCAGTAGCTTCTGATTAAATAATATTTTCACAGATCCGCTTGTTGCAATTTTGATGAGGCTATCTTGTTCAGATATCGGTAAGTGGACTGGAGGCGATGCATGAAAGGGATAACTAATCCAGGTGTTTGTGTCATCCTATTTGGGAAAGTACCTGCGTAATTGCACACCCAACTCACTCAGGTGCTTCGCTATATCACCTTTTGACAAGTTTGAGTTCATTTGCACACAAAAAATCATACAATGATGGAAAGACCTGTGTGTTGTCCTTGTTAATGCAGACAGAGAAGAGATCCAACTTCTTAATCATAGCCTCAATTTTGTCCCTCACATTGAATATAATTGCGGGGAGTCCCTGTAATGCTAGATTCAGATCATTCAGGCGAGAAAAAATATCACCCAGATAGGCCAGTCGTGTGAGAAACTCGTCATCACACAATCGGTCAGACAAGTTAAAAAGACAGTCAGTAAAGAAAACTTTAAGCTCGTCTCTCAATTCAATTATTTTCTTCAATACTTTTCCCCTTGATAACCAGCGCACTTCTGTATGTTGTAAAAGCGTTACATGGTTGCTGCCCATATCATTGCATAATGCAGAAAATACACGATCGTTCAAAACGTCTTTCAAGCTGTCAGGCATTCCCTTGGCAGCAAGAGCCTCTCGGTGGATGCTGCAGTGTACCCAAGTAGTGTCGGGGGTAACTGCTTGCACGCGCATTACCACCACTATGTCTCCCTGTCATGGCTTTTGCACCATAAAGATACCAACACATCTTGACCACCAAAGTCAATTTGATGTCACAAAACTGTCTATTACTTAAAAAATATCCTCACCTGGTGTCCTAGTTTGAAGAACTATAAACGTAACGGACATATACCAGGAGCTGTGCCAGGCCCGCCACGTCTATTGACTCATCCAGCTATAATGCATAGAATTCACTGGCTTGTATGCAGTAATTGTTTCAAAACATCTCACTGATGCGTCATGAGACCGTGTTGTTTAATGAAGGCATTGTCTGTATAGTTTTTTTGGCCTTTTCCACCAGCACTGTTGCTTTTATACATGTCTTACTACTCGAAAGTCGTCTTAATTCTCACTCAAACTGTCACGTCCTGACCATAGTTCTTATGTGTTTTGCTTGTTTTAGTGTTGGTCAGGACGTGAGCTGGGTGGGCATTCTATGTTGTGCGTCTAGTTTGTCTGTTTCTGTGTTCGGCCTAATATGGTTCTCAATCAGAGGCAGCTGTCAATCGTTGTCCCTGATTGAGAATCATATATAGGTGGCTTGTTTTGTGTTGTGATTTTGTGGGTGGTTGTTTCCTGTCTCTGTGTTTTGTCTGCACCAGAAAGGACTGTATCGGTTTTGCCACATTTGTTATTTTGTAGTTTTGTAAGTGTTCACGTTTTCGTCTGTTTATTCGTTTAATTAAATATGTTGAACACGGAATACGCTGCGTCTTGGTCCGATCCCTGCTACACCTCCTCTTCAGACGAAGAGGAAGAAGGCTGCCGTTACACAAACTACAGAGGATTATTTTTCAAATTGGCATATTTTGTTTCTAAATGTCTGCAAGAGTGAAGGTTTCATCGAGTTGTGAGTACTTTTGCATTACTCCCAATATAAGTGAACCCCAAATCAATGTAGTTCTCATATTTGTGCCTCTTCGATGGTCCAACGACCCTGTCTGTTGTTCGGTGTGGTAAGGGGGCAGTAGCTCTTCAGCAGCATCAGATTCACAACTGTCAGTGTCCATGCTAGCTGGGCTAACAACAAATGTAGAATTACTGATGCTAAGATTGGATGTGCTCGTGGAAGCAGAACAACTTGTGTCGTCGACAGGTGCAGGTGTAGTACTGCTGGTAGTAGCAGTAGCAGTACTACCAGTAGAGCTGGTATGAGTCTCTATGGACGCAGGCCTTACTTTCCAGGTTGTTTTTAACAAACATAATCGATATTATTTCAACCGGACCGTAACCTATTCAATAAGAGAGAAAAAGAAAATGGAGAGCTACCCCTCTCGCACGCAGGAACTAATCAGAGGACACCTGACTAGTTTTGAAAAATCTCATTTTTCAAAATAAAAGCCTGAAACTATGTCTAAAGCCTAGTCACAGCCTGAGGAAGCCATTGGAAAAGGAATCTGGTTGATACCCCATTAAATGGAAGAAAGACGCGCCAGGATTTAAAATAAAATAAAATCACTTCCGGGTTAGATTTTCTCAGGTTTTCGCCTGCAGAATCAATTTTGTTATACTCACAGACAATATTTTGACAGTTTTGGAAACTTTGGAGTGTTTTCTATCCTAACCTATAAATTATATGCATATTCTACGACCTGGACCTGAGAAATAGTCTGTTTACCTTGTGAACGTTATTTAAAAAAATATATAATAATCTGACCCCTAGCATCAAGAGGTTATTAAAGTCCCCTGCCACTAGGAATGCCGCCTCTGGATGAGCGTTTTTCTGTTTGCTTATGGCGGAATACAGCTCATTGAGTGCAGTTTTTGTTCCAGCCTTGGTCTGTGGTGGTATGTAGACAGCTACGAAAAATACAGATGAAAATTCTAGGTAGATAGTGTGGTCTACAGCTTATCATGAAATACTCTACGTCAGGCGAGCAAAACGTTGAGACTTCCTTAGATATTGTGCACCAGCTATTGTTTACAAATGCATATGCCCCCGCCCCGTGTCTTACCAGAGGCTGCTGTTCTGTCCTGCCGATAGAGTTTATAACCCACCAGCTGTTTGTTCTTAATGTCGTCGTTCAGCTATGACTCGGTGAAACATAAGATATTACAGTTTTTAATGTCCCGTTGGTAGGATATACGTACTTTCAGTTCATCCCATTTATTTTCCAGCGATTGAACGTTAGCTAGCAGAACGAAAGGCAAGAACATATTAGCCAGTCGTCACCTGATCCTCACTAGGCATCCTGATCTCTTCCCGCAAAAATGTCCTTTTCCAGTGAATCACGGGGATCTGGGTCTGGTTGGGTGTCTGTAGTATATCCAAGGCAGCCGACTCATTGAAGAAGAACTCCTCGTACAATTTGAGGTGTAATCCCAGTTCTGATGTCCAGAAGCTATTTTCGGTCATAAGAGACGGTAGCAGAAACATTATGTACAAAACAAGTTACGAACAATGCAAAAAAAATAATAATAGCATAGTTGGAGCCGATAATGCACAAAGGCCTGGAGTATACCATTGAGCTTCAGATCAGTGAAACACAAAACGCTTTTGCAGAGTAATGGACCATGCTGGTGGTGAAACGACCATAAATCATGAACCACACGTTTTAGGACCTGGCCATGAATCATGTAACAGATCAGAGACCACAGTGGCACCGCTGGCAGACCGAGCCAGATCAAACATTTCCATTAGCTAGCCAATCTGAACACTTAACTAATATGAGCAATATGAACACTATATAATAGCCTACAGTTTGGATGAAATTGTGTTTATTAGTTCTTAAATAACAAACACATTAAAATGCCACAATCTTATGGCATTTGAAGAAGCTTGGAAAGCAGAATTGTACAGCAATACCTAAATTGCTAAGAGGAAAAAACAAGTCTAAAAGCCCCATGGATTGGCCCATTATAGACATCTCTTCTCTCCACCACAAGTTTGTAGCCCTCTCCACTCACAGCGCCTCAGTGGTATAAACTACCTAAGTAAAAGTATTTTATAGTACTACTTTGGTCGTTTTTACTTCACTACGTTCCTAAAGAAATTGATGTACTTTTTACTTCATACATTTTCTCTGACACCCAAAAGTACTTGTTTTAAATGCTTAGCAAGACAGAAAAATGGTCCAACATTCCTGGTCGTCCCTACTGCCTCCCTACTTTTACTCAAGTATGACAATTGGGTACTTTTTCCACCACTGCAGCATCTGTCTTCACGTACATATACGGGTTGAAAATGGCAGATTGTGTCATTGATGAGCACCTACATTGGAACACAGTTGGCTGTACAGTAACATGCTATACATGACGTCAGACTTCATGCACTTCATGCACATCATGCACATACAAATCTGTATGGGTTTGACTGATCCTTATAAAATTGAGCAACGCACGTGACAAGAAGATGCCCCCATCCCTCCTGCTAATTGTGCTACTTATGCACATTTGTCATTGTCTGAGTGAGGGAAATGCTGTACATTGAGAGGAGTCTGTGTTCTGAAAGCTGAGATGTTGAGGATTATAATAAATACCGCTTTGACGTCATACAAAAGAGTCCAAAAGTGCCCTTCACATTTCCATATTTGTAAACTTATGTAATTTCAAGTATCAACATTTACAATGACTATGTTTGATCCACAGTTACAAGGATGACATGTGATATACCCTGGGTTTTCCTGAATAAAATGAGCCTATGTTTGTAGTATTGTGAAGAAAAATACCCACGGAACACGCACTTTAATGCACTCACGACTCCATCCTATGCTCACCAAAATTACAATCTATTTGCCTGAAGTGCCTTTTGAAAGCTTAACACTGTATGATTGTATTTTATAACTTAGCTAGGCATGTTGGTAATCGAATGCACTTTCAAATTATGCCCACCTGACCCAGAGTGTGATTTATAAATGGAATATTTTGGGATTGCATAAACAGGAATAATTGTTTGATGGTGGGGACGCAGGGCTGTGTTCCAAACAAAATAAGACAAGTGTGATGGCTTCAGTTACTCAATGGCAAAACTAGGAAAGCTAAAAAATACCTTATATTTGAAGGCTCTTTCCTTGAATCATAGAAGTGCATTGAGATTACTTAGGAACTGTGCACAGTTTGGAGAGATGTGTGGCCACTTGGAGACACCAGTTAGACCTCTCACTCAAAACCCTGTAATAGTTCTTTCTTATCTTGCACCTACTTAAACATGTAAATTAATATTCTTAAAATGTTACTGAATGTATCCAGAGTATTTTCAGATTTTGTTGTTGACAAATGCTGTGAAAATTACAGTAAATATAAAATGCACATAAAATCAAGTGTAATGTTTGGATTCAGTCTTGTGTCAGGTGAACTGTTGTGTTCTCACCTTTGGTCTGTTAATTTCCCATAATCTCCAGTGTTCTCTTTCAATTGCTACCATGATCATGCATATTTTTTAAACATTTTTGATGTGAATTTTTGTACCTCTTTTTCGTGGTATCCAATTGGTAGTTACAGTCTTGTCTCATCGCTGCAACTCCCGTACGGACTCGGGAGAGGCGAAGGATGAGAGCCGTGCACCCTTCGAAACACAACCTAGCCAAGCTGCACTGCTTCTTGACACAATGCCCACTTAAACCGGAAGCCAGCCGCACCAATGTGTCGGAGGAAACACCGTATACCTGGCAAACGTGTCAGCGTGCATTGCGCCCGGCCCGCCACAGGAGTCGCAAGAGCGCAATGGGTCAAGAACATCCCTGCCGGCCAAACCCTCCCCTAACACGGACAACGCTGGGCAAATTGTGCGCCGCCCCATGTGTCTCCCGGTCACGGCCGGCTACGACAGAGCCTGGACTCGAACCACCAGGATCTCTAGTGACACAGCTAAACTCAGCAAAAAAAGAAATGTCCTCTCACTGTCAACTGCGTTTATTTTCAAACTGTGTAAATGTGTAAATATTAGTATGAACCTAACAAGATTCAACAACTGAGACATCAACTGAACAAGTTACACAGACATGTGACTAACAGAAATGGAAGAATGTGTCCCTGAACAAAGGGGGGGGGGGGGGTCGGGTCAAAATAAAAAATAACAGTCAGTAGCTGGTGTGGCCACCAGTGACATTAATGCAATCGCCGTGTTAGATTTAACAAAATAACTTTACCATAAAAAACAGCTTACGTTATAGCGAGACAGCGCCCGCAAAAAGGAAGGAAAATACGACTAAACATTTTCCACAGAAATACGAAATAACATCATAAATGGTTCTTACTTTTGCTGAGCTTCCATCAGAATCTTGTACAAGGAGTCCTTTGTCCAGAATAAATCGTTGTTTGGTTTTAGAATGTCCTCTTCTCCTGTCGAATTAGCAACCTTAGCTAGCCAAGTGGCGCGAAGATGTCCATCTTCACCTAACGCAGAGAACGGAAAACTCCAAAACTCCCGATAAACGTTGAATAATCTGATAAAACTATATTGAAAAAACATACTTTACGATGATATTATCACATGTATCAAATAAAATCAAAGCCGGAGATATTAGCCGTCTATACCGAACGCTTTTCAGAAGCCAATGCTGATGTCCTTCCCGCGCCTTCGAAGACAATGAAATTGTGGTCACGTCATTCCAAGAGCTCTTGTTCGACCTCAGATCAAGCTAGACACCCCATTTCACCTCCCACTGCCTGTTGACATCTAGTGGAAGGCGTATGCAGTGCATGTATATCCATAGATTTCAAGTAAATTAATAGGAAGGCCCTGGAACAGAGCCTCGATTTCAGATTTTTCACTTCCTGTCAGGAAGTTTGCTGCAAAATGAGTTCTGTTTTACATTTACATTTAAGTCATTTAGCAGACGCTCTTATCCAGAGCGACTTACAAATTGGTGCATTCACCTTATGATATCCAGTGGAACAACCACTTTACAATAGTGCATCTAACTCTTTTAAGGGGGGGGGGGGGGTTAGAAGGATTACTTTATCCTATCCTAGGTATTCCTTAAAGAGGTGGGGTTTCAGGTATCTCCGGAAGGTGGTGATTGACTCCGCTGACCTGGCGTCGTGAGGGAGTTTGTTCCACCATTGGGGTGCCAGAGCAGCGAACAGTTTTGACTGGGCTGAGCGGGAACTGTACTTCCTCAGAGGTAGGGAGGCGAGCAGGCCAGAGGTGGATGAACGCAGTGCCCTTGTTTGGGTGTAGGGCCTGATCAGAGCCTGAAGGTACGGAGGTGCCGTTCCCCTCACAGCTCCGTAGGCAAGCACCATGGTCTTGTAGCGGATGCGAGCTTCAACTGGAAGCCAGTGGAGAGAGCGGAGGAGCGGGGTGACGTGAGAGAACTTGGGAAAGTTGAACACCAGACGGGCTGCGGCGTTCTGGATGAGTTGTAGGGGTTTAATGGCACAGGCAGGGAGCCCAGCCAACAGCGAGTTGCAGTAATCCAGACGGGAGATGACAAGTGCCTGGATTAGGACCTGCGCCGCTTCCTGCGTGAGGCAGGGTCGTACTCTGCGAATGTTGTAGAGCATGAACCTACAGGAACGGGTCACCGCCTTGATGTTAGTTGAGAACGACAGGGTGTTGTCCAGGATCACGCCAAGGTTCTTAGCACTCTGGGAGGAGGACACAATGGAGTTGTCAACCGTGATGGCGAGATCATGGAACGGGCAGTCCTTCCCCGGGAGGAAGAGCAGCTCCGTCTTGCCGAGGTTCAGCTTGAGGTGGTGATCCGTCATCCACACTGATATGTCTGCCAGACATGCAGAGATGCGATTCACCACCTGGTTATCAGAGGGGGGAAAGGAGAAGATTAATTGTGTGTCGTCTGCATAGCAATGATAGGAGAGACCATGTGAGGATATGACAGAGCCAAGTGACTTGGTGTATAGCGAGAATAGGAGAGGGCCTAGAACAGAGCCCTGGGGGACACCAGTGGTGAGAGCACGTGGTGCGGAGACAGATTCTCGCCACGCCACCTGGTAGGAGCGACCTGTCAGGTAGGACGCAATCCAAGCGTGGGCCGCGCCGGAGATGCCCAGCTCGGAGAGGGTGGAGAGGAGGATCTGATGGTTCACAGTATCAAAGGCAGCCGATAGGTCTAGAAGGATGAGAGCAGAGGAGAGAGAGTTAGCTTTAGCAGTGCGGAGCGCCTCCGTGACACAGAGAAGAGCAGTCTCAGTTGAATGACTAGTCTTGAAACCTGACTGATTTGGATCAAGAAGGTCATTCTGAGAGAGATAGCAGGAGAGCTGGCCAAGGACGGCACGTTCAAGAGTTTTGGAGAGAAAAGAAAGAAGGGATACTGGTCTGTAGTTGTTGACATCGGAGGGATCGAGTGTAGGTTTTTTCAGAAGGGGTGCAACTCTCGCTCTCTTGAAGACGGAAGGGACGTAGCCAGCGGTCAAGGATGAGTTGATGAGCGAGGTGAGGTAAGGGAGAAGGTCTCCGGAAATGGTCTGGAGAAGAGAGGAGGGGATAGGGTCAAGCGGGCAGGTTGTTGGGCGGCCGGCCATCACAAGACGCGAGATTTCATCTGGAGAGAGAGGGGAGAAAGAGGTCAAAGCACAGGGTAGGGCAGTGTGAGCAGAACCAGCGGTGTCGTTTGACTTAGCAAACGAGGATCGGATGTCGTCGACCTTCTTTTCAAAATGGTTGACGAAGTCATCAGCAGAGAGGGAGGAGGGGGGAGGAGGGGGAGGAGGATTCAGGAGGGAGGAGAAGGTGACAAAGAGCTTCCTAGGGTTAGAGGCAGATGCTTGGAATTTAGAGTGGTAGAAATTGGCTTTAGCAGCAGAGACAGAAGAGGAGAATTTAGAGAGGAGGGAGTGAAAGGATGCCAGGTCCGCAGGGAGGCGAGTTTTCCTCCATTTCCGCTCGGCTGCCCGGAGCCCTGTTCTGTGAGCTCGCAATGAGTCGTCGAGCCACGGAGCAGGAGGGGAGGACCGAGCCGGCCTGGAGGATAGGGGACATAGAGAGTCAAAGGATGCAGAAAGGGAGGAGAGGAGGGTTGAGGAGGCAGAATCAGGAGATAGGTTGGAGAAGGTTTGAGCAGAGGGAAGAGATGATAGGATGGAAGAGGAGAGAGTAGCGGGGGAGAGAGAGCGAAGGTTGGGACGGCGCGATACCATCCGAGTAGTGGCAGTGTGGGAAGTGTTGGATGAGAGCGAGAGGGAAAAGGATACAAGGTAGTGGTCGGAGACTTGGAGGGGAGTTGCAATGAGATTAGTGGAAGAACAGCATCTAGTAAAGATGAGGTCAAGCGTATTGCCTGCCTTGTGAGTAGGGGGGGAAGGTGAGAGGGTGAGGTCAAAAGAGGAGAGGAGTGGAAAGAAGGAGGCAGAGAGGAATGAGTCAAAGGTAGACGTGGGGAGGTTAAAGTCACCCAGAACTGTGAGAGGTGAGCCATCCTCAGGAAAGGAACTTATCAGGGCGTCAAGCTCATTGATGAACTCTCCAAGGGAACCTGGAGGGCGATAAATGATAAGGATGTTAAGCTTGAAAGGGCTGGTAACTGTGACAGCATGGAATTCAAAGACATTTTACTCACAGATATAATTCAAACGGTTTTAGAAACTTGAGAGTGTTTTCTATCCAATAGTAATAATAATATGCATATTGTACGAGCTAGAATAGAGTACGAGGCAGTTTAATTTGGGCACGATTTTTACAAAGTGAAAACAGCGCCCGCATATTGGCAAGAAGTTAAGTACTGCAGTGCATCTCCTCCTCATGGACTGCACCAGATTTGCCAGTTATTTCTGTAAGATGTTACCCCACTCTTCCAGCAAGAACACCTGCAAGTTTCCGAACATTTCTGGGGGGAATGGCCCTAGGGATTGAGATCCGGGGGGCTCCATGCTGGCCATGGCAGAACACTTACATTCCTGTCTTGCAGGAAATGACGCACAGAATTAGCAGTATGGCTGGTAGCATTGTCATGCTGGAGGGTCATGTCAGGAGGAGCCTGCAGGAAGGGTACCACATGAGGGAGGAGGATGTCTTCCCTGTAAATCACAGCGTTAAGATTGCCTGCAATGACAACAAGCTCAGTCCGATGATGCTGTGACACATCGCCCCAGACCATGATGGACCCTCCACCTCCAAATCGATCCCGCTCCAGAGTACAGGCCTCAGTGTAACGCTCACTCCTTCGATGATAAACGCGAATCCGACCATCACCCCTGGTGAGACAAAACCGTGACTTGTCAGTGAAGAGCACTTTTTGCCAGTCCTGTCTGGTCCAGTGACGGTGGGTTTGTGCCCATAGGCGACGTTGTTGCTGGTGATGTCTGGTGAGGACCTGCCTTACAACAGACCTACAAGCCCTCAGTCCAGCCTCTCTCAGCCTATTGTAGACAGTCAGCACTGATGGAGGGATTGTGCGTTCCTAGTGTAACTCGGCAGTTGCCATCCTGTACTAGTCCAGCAGGTGTGATGTTCGGATGTACCAATCCTGTGCAGGTGTTGTTACACGAGGTCTGCCACTGCGAGGACAATCAGCTGTCCATCCTGTCTCCCTGTAGCACTGTCTTAGGCGTCTCATAGTACACACATTGCAATTTATTTCCCTGGCCACATCTGCTGTCCTCATGCCTCCTTGCAGCATGTCTAAGGCACGTTCACGCAGATGAGCAGGGACCCTGGCCATCTTTCTTTTGGTGTTTTTCAGAGTCGACAGAAAGGCCTCTTTAGTGTCCTAAGTTGTCATAACTGTGACCTTAATTGCCTACCGTCTGTAAGCTGTAAGTGTCTTAACGACCGTTCCACAGGTGCATGTTGATGAATTGTTTATGGTTAATTGAACAAGCATGGGAAACAGTGTTTAATTCGACTTCAATTGAGAGAAGGAACGGAGCTCACTCTCACGTGAACGCGCCAGTTCAATGCGTGGGCACCTCATGGCAGTGATTACTCATTCCTGTCTCCTTCGAATCCCCTTCAAATTAGAGTCATCAGACTAAGTTCTATTGACTGTTGACATCTAGTGGAAGCCGTAGGAAGTGAAAACCCATCCATATCTCTCTTTATATTCAATAAGAGCTTGGTTGAAAATATGGCACCCCCAGAAAAAATCCAAACAGGAAGTGGAACTTCTCAGGTTTTTGCCTGCCATATGAGTTCTGTTAATCTCACAGACTTAATTCAAACCGTTTTAGAAACTTTAGAGTGTTTTTTATCCAATACTAATAATACTATGCATATATTAGCAACTGAGACTGAGGAGCTGGCCGTTTACAATGGGCACCTTTCATCCAAGCTACTCAATACTGCCCCTTCAGCCATAAGAAGTTAAACCCTTTACGATGAAGATCTGTGAAGTTATTTGAATTTTACGAATTATCTTTGAAAGACAGGGTCCTGGAAAAGGGCCTTTTCTTTTTTTGCTGAGTTTAGCACTTTAGACCACTGCGCCATCCTTGCATATGCTTTTTATGGTTATTCTGTTTGAAACATTTCAACAGGACCAATTTCCAGGAGTGTAAGGGGTTAAATGGGTTGCACACCTGTTTGTGCCCATAGATCTTCTTCCGCTAGAAGAAAACACGCACACTTATGTCAGACAGATTTTCTGTGGGTCAGATCATGGCAATTGATTGCCTTGCCTGCCTCTATTTAGACATTAATTTATTCATAATTCAATCCTTTATATCCTGCATTTTTCATGGTTTTGCTTGTCTAATATGCTCTCATAAATTCTGTATACTCTTTTTTTTGTCTGGGCTTTTTGGGCTGCCAAGCTTTGTGACGCTGTAACTCACACAAGCCTTTGGATCTTAAAACACCATTGTAGTTCATTGCCATGCCGTCACTCATCATTTTCTAACTCCTCCATGATAGTGGTGCAACTGGGTGTGTGGTGGGAACAATGCTGACATGTCCAGACATGTCTTAAAAGCATGAGTATCTGGCTTTGTGAAGCATGTACAAATCCCCATTTCTTATAATGGCTATGGACATGTTATCAGTCACGTCACATACTGTATGTTCTCTCTTTACCTATAAACAGGTGTCGTGAAAGTTAATGTTCCTACCCCTGAGTGACCCGTTAAGTAGAATGATCTGGAGGGCCTGTCTTTTTTGTATCTGGTATCAGTAATGACTGCTGGGACCCTGGAGTACTAGGGGAAACAAGACACCGATCAGTAAGAAGAGAGTTTCATCAGTGTTAGGATTTATGTTTATGCACTATAGCCTGTTAGCATATTGTTTTGTTACACACACACACACACACACACACACACACACACACACAAACAATACAGATGTGTGTAAGGACTGACCAACACAGGCCATAAAAGCTGTGGTCAATCTGGAGAGGGGAGGGGTGCATCTCTCTAGGCCAACCAGGGAGGTTAGATTACTGGACAATACCATATTAGGAACTGTTTCAGTGTAGAATCGACAGACACAAGACGGATCTAATCTACGCAACGACCAGATGCGGACATCTGAAAGAAGGGGACCAGTCTGAGTAACGGTGATAGGCTGGGCAAAGTCTAAACCGCGCTCAGCCTCTACTGTGATAGGCCAACAGACGCGTTGGAACTCGTCATCACGGTATAAGAACAGCTGTTTTACGTACTTCCTGCCAGTTCCCTGCTTTACCCTGCGTGGTGATACAGTGAGCCCGTATATACGAAAATTGCATTTGCCATTCATTGCTTGCGGTAATTAAACATAATTAAAGAAAGTTAGCAGACCTTGCTTTTTATTTATCCTGATACCGGATGTGTTACACGCAGCGTTCACATCAGTGATGTATGAGTGTGACAGGGACATACTGGACATATTGTTGAAATGCAACTATGCTTAAAACCTGACAACAGCCAGTGAAATTGCAGGGCGCCAAATTCAAACAACATAAATCTCATAATTAAAATTCCTCAAACATACAAGTATTATACACCATTTTAAAGATAAACTTCTTGTTAATCCAACCACAGTGTCCGATTTCAAAAAGGCTTTACGGCGAAAGCACACCATGCGATTATGTTAGAACAGCGCCTAGCCACAAAAACCATAGACATTTTCCAGCCAAAGAGAGGGCTCACAAAAGTCAGAAATGGCAATTAAATTAATCACTAACCTTTGATGATCTTCATCTGGTGGCACTCCCAGGACTCCATGTTACCTTATACATGTTTGTTTTGTTCAATAAAGTCCCTCTTTATGTCCAAAAACCTCAGTTTAAATTGGCGCGTTATGTTCAGTAATGCATTGTCTCAAAAAACATCCGGTGAAATTGCAGAGAGCCAAATCAAATTACAGAAAAACTCATCATAAACATTGATGAAAGATACAAGTGTTATACATAGGTTTAAAGATACACTTCTTGTTAATCCAGCCGCTGTGTCAGATTTCAAAAAGGCTTTACGGCGAAAGCAAACCATGCTATTATCTGAGGATAGCACCCCATCAAACAAACACAGACAATCATATTTCATCCCGCCAGGCATGACACAAAACTCAGAAATAACTATATAATTCATGACTTTTGTTTGCACTCCAATATGTCCCATCCAACTTGTAAGTCGCTCTGGATAAGAGCGTCTGCTAAATGACTTAAATGTAAATGTAAAATGTAATAAACATAACAAATGGTCCTTTTGTTCGATTAATTCCGTCGTTATATCTCCAAATGTCCATTTATTTGGCACGTTTGTTCCAGAAAAACACCGGTTCCAACTCGCGCAACATGACTACAAAATAATAAAAGAATCATCAACCAATTTCTAAAGACTGTTGACATCCAGTGGAAGACTATTTTCTAGCCACATCTACTAATAATATGCATATCCTAGCTTCTGGGCCTGAGTAGCACGCTTTTCATCCGGACGTGAAAATACCGCCCCCTAGCCTAGAGAGGCTTTAGATATGGGTCGAAAATATTCAATAGGATTAATCTAATCAGTGTCAGGTGATATAAAAATATGCTCTATAATGAAATTGAAAGTCCAGTTCTCCAGTATATTGTTGTCCTTTCAAAAATGTTGTCTCAGCTGTTTCTTGCCTTCACAATAGGCCCCTGGAAAGCCTTAAAACCTCTTGGAAATAGGGGGCGCCATTTTCACTTTTGGATAAAATTGTGCCCAAATTAAATGGCCTCGTACTCTGTCCTAGATCATATGATATGCATAATATTATTGCTATTGGATAGAAAACACTCTGAAGTTTCTAAAACTGTTTGAATTATATCTGTGAGTAAAACAGAACTCATTTGGCAGGCAAACTTCCAAACAGGAAGTGAAAATTCTGAAATGGGTCTCTGTGAAAGGCATCGCCTATTCAATTGCCTAATATTTATGGATATATATGCACTTCATACGCCTTCCACTAGATGTCAACAGGCAGTAGAACGTGGAATGGAGTGTCTAGCCTGATGTGGGACCGAATGAGAGCCTTTGGAGTGACAGGTCAGTCATATTGACAGTTTTTGGCCACGCATATGGCCATGTCATATCTTTGTCTGCAAATCGTTAGATAGACACGAAGAAATGCTCCGTCTGGGACGTTATTGGATATATATGAGAAAAACATCCTGAAGATTGATTCTCAACTGAGTTTGACCAGTTTATTCGACTTCTATTATCACATTTAGAAGTTTTCGTTCATTGCGTCAAATCTTCATGGACACGTGAGCTACACATGCTAGCCAAAGTTGCTAATTCGACAGAAGAAATGGACATTCTAAAACAAAACAACGATTTATTGTGGAACTAGGATTCCTGGCACTGCATTCTGATGAAAGTTCATCAAAGGTAAGGGAATATTTATGATGTTATTTCGTATTTTTGTTGACTCTGTTGCCTCCAACATGGCGGAGAATGGCTGAGCGCTGTCTCAGATTATTGCATGCTGTGCTTTTTACTAAAGTTATTTTTTTAAATCTAACACAGCGGTTGCATTAAGAACCAGTGTATCTTTAATTATATGTACAACATGTATTTTTCTTCAAAGTTTATGATGAGTTTTTCTGTTAGATTCCGTTGCTCTCTAAAATTTCTCCGTATATTTTGGAGCCATTTCTGAACATGGTGCCAATGTAAAACCACGATTTGTAGCTATAAATATGCACATTTTCAAACAAAACATAAATGTATTGTATAACATCATGTCATAAGACTGTCATCTGATGAAGTTGTTCAAAGGTTAGTGATTAATTTTATCTCTATTTGTGGGTTTTGTGAAAGCTATCTTTGCGGTGAAAAAATGGCATTGTGTTTTGGGCTATTGTGGTGAGCTAACGTAAATATATGTTGTGTTTTCGCTGTAAAACATTTTAAAAAATCGGACATGTTGGCTGGATTTACAAGATGTTTATCTTTAATTATGTGTACAACATGTATTTTTCATAAATGTTTTATGATGAGTATTTCTGTATTTCACGTTGCTCTCTGTAATTATTCTGGCTGTTTTGGAGACATTTCTGAACATGGCGCCAATGTAAAACCACGATTTCTGGCTATAAATATGCACATTATCGAACAAAACATAAATGTATTGTATAACATGATGTCATAAGACTGTCATCTGATGAAGTTGATCAAAGGTTAGTGATAAATTTTATCTCTATTTGTGGGTTTTGTGAAAGCTATCTTTGCGGTGAAAAAATGGCGTTGTGTTTTGGGATATGGTGGTGAGCTAACATAAATATATGTTGTGTTTTCGCTGTAAAACATTAAAAAAATCGGACATGTTGGCTGGATTCACAAGATGTTTATCTTTCATTTGCTGTATTGGACTTGTGATTTCATGTATTTATATTATATGATATTCCCTGTTGCGCTAGGCTAGGCTATTCTAGTCAGCGTTTCTGATGAGAATGATCCCGGATCCGGGATGGGTATTGAGGAGATGCCCTGGAAAGCCTTAACTACACACTACCATTTACCCTAGTCACCTTTCTGAATATGTGATATTATGTAGGGGGATAGTAAGTTTAAGGGCGATATCGCTCCAAGCGATTGGAATTTGATCATGCTGAATAGACACCACTACTCTGCTGCTCCCTCTATGGATGTTTAATCCCCCCATCCCTTTTCCTCCTCAACGGACAATTACCCTGACCACACCTCAATGGACATATATATTTATCATTGTCACATTGTAAATATGTACAGTGGGGCAAAAAAGTATTTAGTCAGCCACCAATTGTGCAAGTTCTCCCACTTAAAAAGATGAGAGAGGCCTGTAATTTTCATCATAGGTACACTTCAACTATGACAGACAAAATGTGGGAAAAAAATCCAGAAAATCACATTGTAGGATTTTTAATGAATTTATTTTCAAATTATGGTGGAAAATAAGTATTTGGTCACCTACAAACAAGCAAGATTTCTGGCTCTCACAGACCTGTAACTTCTTCTTTAAGAGGCTCCTCTATCCTCCACTCGTTACCTGTATTAATGTGTCTTCCACATTTAACCCAACCCCTCTGAATCAAAGAGGTGCAGGGGGCTGCCTTAATTGACATCCACGTCTTCAGCGCCCGGGGAACACTGGGTTAACTGCCTTGCTCAGGTGCAGAACAGATGTTTACCTTGTCAGCTCTGGGATTACGATCCAGCAACCTTCGGTTACTGGCCCAACGCTCTAACCACTAGGCTATCTGCTGGTTACTGGCCCAACGCTCTAACCACTAGGCTACCTGCTGGTTACTGGCCCAACGCTCTAACCACTAGGCTACCTGCTGGTTACTGGCCCAACGCTCTAACCACTAGGCTACCTGCTGGTTACTGGCCCAACGCTCTAACCACTAGGCTACCTGCTGGTTACTGGCCCTACGCTCTAACCACTAGGCTACCTGCTGGTTACTGGCCCAACGCTCTAACCACTAAGCTACCTGCTGGTTACTGGCCCAACGCTCTAACCACTAGGCTACCTGCTGGTTACTGGCCCAACGCTCTAACCACTAGGCTACCTGCTGGTTACTGGCCCAACGCTCTAACCACTAGGCTACCTGCTGGTTACTGGCCCAACGCTCTAACCACTAGGCTACCTGCCACCTCTAACCACTAGGCTACCTGCTGGTTACTGGCCCAACGCTCTAACCACTAGGCTACCTGCTGGTTACTGGCCCAACGCTCTAACCACTAGGCTACCTGCTGGTTACTGGCCCAACGCTCTAACCACTAGGCTACCTGCTGGTTACTGGCCCAACGCTCTAACCAATAGGCTACCTGCCACCTCTAACCACTAGGCTACCTGCCGCCTAGTACGGTCAGTGCGGTTATTCTGAAAACATCTACTCATCTTGGTTTTGTCTTTTTTTTTTTCTGTTGATAGAACACTGACATCAAAACACTGATGTATTGATCTTTAGATTTTTATTTTATGTCATTGTGCCAACTCACAGTAGCATCTCTGAATTCTTTATAAGATTGGAATTTTCCGTCAGCAGGGAAACGCTGCCCAATTTGATCCATGATTACATTTTTTTACCATATTCGAGCCGAATTGGTAGAATGCACTTGTGGTTCTTTTAGTGCCTCTATGGCTTTGCTATAGTTGACCTCTTCTATGATGGTTATTTCTGCGCCTCTCTCAATGGTGTCCAGCGTTTTTAAATTTCCTCACTCACAGTTTTAATATACGCCAATTTTAACATTTTTCCAAGGTAGTGATAGCCACTTCCCCCGGAGAGTAGTTATGGTATTTGTGCCTTTTAATTGGTCACGGCACCTGATATCTTGTATAAGAACCAATACTGAAGTGTCTGCCAATTTACTACTGGAGAGTATGGGAGACCTAATGTCTTATACCAGTGTCACGCTTCAAATCTTACTGTTGACAACACATATTACCAAAAAACCATCCATTGTCTGTCCATAATATAAATCGCTCGCCAACACACACACTCAGGAAACAAAAACAAACACACAAAACAAACAGTATTTGGTTAGGAACGTCTCCCTTCTTCTCCATCAAAATATTTTTTAATTACTCTGTCATTTTACATTTTGTACCCACATGGTAGTTCCAATGCAAATGTCATATTTGTAGGTTTTAAATTAATATTTTTATATTTATTAAAGTTTTTATCAATATTTAATCTAAACTGCAGAAAAAATTAAATATTCCTATCTCAGGATTTTGGCCTGGGATCACATAACTCAAAACCGTGTCATATCATCCCATGGCCGCTTCTCTGCTTCAACAGAGAAACACAACCCCTGTCTCTAACCAGGATACTTCAGCTTCAACAAAAAGATCCCAATTGGAGAAGTCCCTACTCCAACAGGGTCACCTTGCTTCAACAGGGTGTTTGCCCTAGAATTACTTCTAGGACTTCCCCTATTCCCCTTCCCCTAACTCTGCTACAAAAAAGTTTCTAACTAGGGGTGTCATTGCTACAACAAAGACATAATGTGCACAACCAATCCCAGAACAAGATTTGCTATGATGTTCAAAAGAAAATCAGTCTCACCCTTAATTTATTTTGTCTGTTTGGAATGGTGTATACACTCACTGACTCCTCCTGCCGGTCCAAGGGGTTCCTTTTTCTGCTCTGCTTAGTCGGAGTGTCTAACGCAGCCCCTGCGCGCATTTTCCCGGGGAGCAATCAGCAGGCGTTAGCCATCCCATCCTCGTTGCCAAATTGTCAGAGAAATTCCATAGGAAGAGAGACTGCAGACTCTTTCAAACAACAATTTTATTATAAGATTTGTAAAAATGAAGCAATCAACCATCACTAAGAATAGTCAGAGTTGGAAGCGCTACGAACAGAGTTGTCGCTCATCTTTATAGAAAAGTCCAACCTCTTTGTCAATGTGGCAGTTAGCAGATGAGTGCAAATGGGTGGTGAACATAGTATATAAAAAGTGTTTAGCTTGTCTGTGCAGATTATGATATCTGACATTGCCACCATTGTCTCTCTCTTCCTGCAAGTTTCCACATAGAGGAGTTCCTGCAGATAGTACAAACGGGATGTCACATACTGAGGTTGCACCTGGCTCTTATCTGTACACCAAGACTTATGACTAAGTCACACAAGACAAGCCTGCATCAGCAACAACAAAAAAAACACTAGCATATAACAATGGACAATTCTCTATGTAAAAACAGCATAGTATGTTTAATTTTATAATTTTCCACGACAATGGGCCTGTAATGCACTTTTTTAATTCCGATGCGCCTGTGATGCACTGATTTCATTCTGATGCACTCGTGATGCACTGATTTCATTCTGATGCACCTGTGATGCACTGATTTCATTCTGATGTGCCTGTGATGCACTGATTTCATTCTGATGCACCTGTAATGCACTGTTTTCACTGTGATGTGCCTGTGATTCACTGATTTCAATTTAATGTGCCTGTGATGCACTGATGTCATTCTGATGCATGCTCTCTTTAAGACCTTCATATATTAAACAAAGCAGAGTCACTCCTTTATTGCTCCTGTTTAACTCACCTACAACTTGCAGGCTTAATTTATGAGTGGGAGAGAACCAGACAAAAAAATGTTATTTCCTAGTGTGAATATGTCACGACTTCTGCCGAAGTTGTTGCCTCTCCTTGTTCGGGCGGTGTTTGGCGGTCGACGTCACCGGTCTTCTAGCCATCATTGATCCATTTTTCATTTTCCATTGGTTTTGTCTTGTCTTCCTACACACCTGGTTTCAATCCCATTCATTACCTGTTGTGTATTTAACCCTCGGTTTCCCCTCATGTCTTTGTCAGAGATTGTTTTTATGTCAGTGTTGTATTTATGTCTGTATAGGTGTGCGACTGGTCCTCGTACCCACTTTTGTTTTTCATGTACATTTAGTGTTTGGAGTATGTTTAGTGGTCTGCTATTAAAGAGACTCCATTACACTCCATTTTGACTCTCCTGCGTCTGACTTCCCTGCCACCTATACACACGACTCTGACAGAATATTTAGCACTTCCTGGTGTTAATTCAGCTACAGGATGCATTCTCTATAGTTGATCCTCCTACTTTAAAAGGTGTTCCGGCTTAATACTGATGTTGTTGAAAAAACACTCCCATGGGTCTTTTGAACAACACCTGAAGTGTTATATTGAACAACACCTGAAGTGTTATATCTTAACACTCAGAGTGTTTCAATATTAACACTACAAAAAGTGTTAAATTAACACTGAGCGTGGACCTATGTAAACACTGGATGTGTGTTAAAATGAACACGCCTGGTGTTAAATTAATACTGTCAAATTTGCTGTGTAATTGACTCATTTCCTCCTGTTCTCTTGGGACATGTCACCTGAGCGTCCCTGACACCTGTCATTTTTAACACAGGGAGTCATAAATAAACGGTAACGTAATTCCAAAGCCTTGGTAGCGATGTGTCAGCCCACCTCTATGGCAGCCATTTTATTTCCTCTCCCCCTGAGGGTGACCGTATGGATGATGTTGTCGGTAGTTTTGAGCGGCGACACGAGCTGGTGAGCAGCGCTAAGTTTGACCTTCATCTACAAACATCTGTGCCATCCCCTTGACACACACACAACATCCCCACCACCCCCACCATACCATACTGCAGACACACAGCTGTCAGAGGAGCCACCATGCAGTGTGCCACTGTGTCCCTGAGACAGCCAGCCAAGGGCAGGAACTGAATACGAGTCAGACAGCAGCAGGCTGGGCCAAAGACTGAGGGCTAGAGGACCAGGGCCTGGCAGACATAGTGAGATCAGCATGTTTAAATCAAATCAAATCAAGTTTATTTATATAGCCCTTCGTACATCAGCTAATATCTCGAAGTGCTGTACAGAAACCCAGCCTAAAACCCCAAACAGCAAGCAATGCAGGTGTAGAAGGACGGTGGCTAGGAAAAACTCCCTAGAAAGGCCAAAACCTAGGAAGAAACCTAGAGAGGAACCAGGCTATGAGTGGTGGCCAGTCCTCTTCTGGCTGTGCCGGGTGGAGATTATAACAGAACATGGCCAAGATGTTCAAAATGTTCATAAATGACAAGCATGGTCAAATAATAATCAGGAATAAATGTCAGTTGGCTTTTCATAGCCGATCATTAAGAGTTGAAAACAGCAGGTCTGGGACAGGTAGGGGTTCCATAACCGCAGGCAGAACAGTTGAAACTGGAACAGCAGCAAGGCCAGGTGGACTGGGGACAGCAAGGAGTCATCATGCCCGGTAGTCCTGACGTATGGTCCTACGTATGGGTGAAGGGTGGGTGAATGGGCTGCTGGGAACCCTTATGTCATTCAGGGGTAAAATGGTGCTAAATATGGGGTTTAAATGTGAGTGTTTCTGTTGTTGAGATGATTGTTGTTGATAAACCCCTATTGAATATTATTGTATGCTGCTTGGAACAATTGAATATATCTTTTCATGGTGTTTTACCAGACACTTAGAACATAAATGGATTCAATAAGCCCGGTATTCTCCAGTGAAAATACAGATAAACTAGATCAGCATTATTGCTTTATGTTGATGAGATAGAATCTCATTCAAGGAGATGCAAGCATTTGAGTATACTAAACAGCAGTCAACACCATTTATTTCCCTCTCACATTCACTCTGAGGTTCTGTTGTTGGTTCTCCCAAACATGGGTAAAAGTTCAATCATGACAAAAAAAGCAATCTGTTTCCCCCCACCTGAACAGTCTACCTTGTCATTAACAAATATCAACCCATCGGGTCCAACTCCAGGACCAGGAGTGGTGGGTGACCTGATGATGAACCCCTCTTGAACCCTCTGGTGAGATAAGCCTCTTTCTCACCTCCAGAGGGTGACAACTGTAAAACATGTCCCCTGCTCTGCCCAGATTAAATCCGTCGTCTGACTGTGGAACCTCACTGATAATGGAGGAGGATCTCTCCTATGTGACACCTCAGTCCCTCTCTTTCATGATTTTCTCCCTTAACTCCCCCTTCTCTCTCCCTCTCTGTGTCTCTCACTCCCTATGAGACCCCCCCTCTCTCGCGCTCTCTCGCTGATGTTTAGCATGTGTAGAATGGTAAATGCAGCGGCTGTCATTACTCTGGTTGTGTGCCATCCATCATATGGAGAATCCCTTGTCTGGAGATCGATAGCTACTGGCAGGTAGATGAGGAATGGCAAGGGAAGGGAGGGGAAGGGGAGAGGGCCATGCAATGAAATCATGCCACTTTGACTGAGGAAGCTGCCACCATGTCCTGGATACAGTTCACAGTGGCCTAACCACTAATGCGGTGTGCCAATATATCCTCCAAACACCGGCTTCTCGAGCATTATGACTTTTATACAACGAGTTACCAACATATTGAAATAATGATTGACATCTTTTCATTAACATTTTTATTTTGCTGAATTTATTCATAGTATTTCATCCTTCCACAAGATATAGTCCCGTCACAAATCTAGGGTTGCTACCCAAGCCGGCTGGTCGTTCATTTTATTGGTTAAGTTGCCAGAGATGCGACCCAGTCCTGAAGTGTTTTGTTCTATATCTATGGACGCGACCCAGTCATTCATTCTAAATGTTCCATTGCCATATTGGCTGGCAACGTTCTAATCCCTTACTTGCTAGCTAGCCAACTACGTCTAATTTACAGTCACGTCAAAAAGTGCAGCCAGAATAACAGCAAAGCTGCCTTTGTGTTTATTTAATATGTTTTCTAGTGACATTTATTTGGAATCATCCATAACAATGAGCTAATGAGCTGAAATTTCGTATGGCATAAATGTTTTCACTCTTCAGTGTGATCTTTTGTTTTGTTCGACCTTTTTTCAATTTACATTTCTTTGTATATATCCCAAAAAATGATGCCAGATGAATTATGATTTAAACTGGCTGAGAAACGCTGCCTCCCTGTCTATCTCATCCCGACTCCCGATGCATTCATTACTATGGGACAGCTGGAGATTGAATTTGAATATTGAAACAATGTTGCAAATGTCGGAGAGACCGACAGCAAGGTTTATACAAATCTCCGCTGTTGAAAACTAAATGTTATTCTGAAAGAAATGTGAGATCATGACTAGATGCTTTTTATAATGGAGATCAAGTTTATAAATTGCCTTGCTGGGCTGATGAGACAGTGGATTGCGCAGCTAGATAGAACAGAGTAAATAGGCATTTTAACGTCAAAGATTTAGCCGGTGGTAACTGGTGGAATGGACACCGGCTGGAATTTAACCAATCAGCTTTCAGGATTAGACCCACACGTTGTATAATGTGTTTTAATTACCAGCCAAACAACCGTTCATCATCACAGACTATGGTACTAGTATGAAATGTCTGGGAGGGAGTGGGAATGGAATCATCATAGCGTGGATATGGATAGTTAAAAAAGCGTTAGAATTATCAATTTGTAAGTCGCTCTGGATAAGAGCGTCTGCTAAATGACTTAAATGTAAATGTAAATCAAAGGGATACTTTTTTAACCAAAACATACAAGGATAAATGTAAAGCATTGTGTAAACACTACAATAGGGGAAGTGAGAGTGCCACAATGGTTGTGCATGCATTTTGTTGATTTAACATTTTACTGATGTTTCTTTCCATTAGGTGAGTCTCAAATTAATTGAAAACTTGTAACCACAATGTATTGTTCCGTCTATGTCTAATGTTCAGTCTATGTATACAGTCTATGTATCCCCATTGTGATTTGCCTCCCCTTTTGAAAAAATTAAAAACATATTTCTATCTGTAAAACCCTGATGATGTGTTGGTTGTAACAATTAAGATTTCTTTAAATCAACTTCAACTGTCCTCCGATGGTTGCTGGATTTCCTCTTCACCCCAGATTCACAGGCACCTGCAGACTTACTTACCTTAGGTCAGTGGTTCCCAAACTTTTTATAGTCCCATACCCCTTCAGACATTCAACCTCCAGCTACGCACCCCCTCTGGCACCTGCAGACTTACTTACCTTAGGTCAGTGGTTCCCAAACTTTTTATAGTCCCATACCCCTTCAGACATTCAACCTCCAGCTACGTACCCCCTCTGGCACCTGCTTGCACGCTCATCACCACTCCACTATGTCTCCCTGTCATGGCTTTTGCACCATCAGTACAGATACCAACATGAGCAGCAGCTATGTTTGGCTACATACGAACTGTTAGTGGAATTCCCACGAGAGAGTAACGGTTAATGTGATTGGATGTTAGTTATTTGACTAGGCTACCTGTATTTGATATTGTGTTGTTATTTCGCTGAACACTAGATGGTTTAATTTTATTTTTGGCAGTGAAACGAGGCTACTCAGGCAAGAAAAAAACCTCACGCAAATGTATAGCCCTGTTGGAAAATATAAATGGACTGCTTGAAAATGTGAAGAAATAAATATGTACAAATATATATATATATATTTTTAAATGTGAATCACATTTTTATTTTGTGTACCCCCGACAGCAGTATGCGTACCCCAGTTTGGGAATACCTGCCTTATGTGATATACAAGCCAAATCTAGTGCAACAGTTTCAGGCCTCTCAGACAGCCTTACAATTCATGTAAATATCCATTATGGTCTACTCCTGAAAAGGAACCAGTCTCACCTGAGCACTTTCTATTAATTAAACCAATCTAACAAACTCCAGCCAGACCTGCAATCTCTCTCATCACCTCTCGGAGAGCTCCAGACCCAAAATGCCCTTTAAAGGTTCGAAAAACAACACAACCGATCAACCACAAAACAAACTGATTACAGAGCACGGCAATTAGCTCAAACAGATTATGACAGGTGTTATAATGACATTAACTTTCTAAACCCTGCAATCCATCTCCCCGTGTGTGGCTGAGTGGTCTGAAAAAATAAAGGTGTGTGACAGTGTTGATGCAGCTCTGTTTCTTTATCCTTGTGGATCTATGTTAGAATTGCAGTTATGTGTATTACATGTAGTCAGATTGTCAGAATAAATTCTAGACATACAATGAATCCATACAAGCAGTTTAACATATCTAACTGCAGTTGCCAAGGGGATAGCAAGGCAAAAATGTTCACCTAATTGATGGTTTATGCTAAATATCACAAATCACAAAAAAGCTCCATAGCACTGATGCTTGTAGGCTTTTATTTTACACATGATCAAATATTTACATTACAAATGTGAGTTGTGCTTTGCAGTTACAATACAGTAGTGGAGTGGGAATGGTGTTAGCTAATTGTGGCTTGACATTGAACAGAGTGAAAGGCTTCATTTGAAAAATATCCATACTTCTTGCATCAACAAACAAGAATGGGACTTTGATATGCTCTGTACAGTCCAATAGAGCCTCTCATTTGGAATGTAGTCTAAAGCATCTATAGTGCCAATTAAAACCAAGGGTTCATTTGGCTTTCCTTTGATAGTAGGCTGCTGAGACTCTACACAACTGCACAGACCCTGATTTAGGCTAGTGCGCCATAATTCCATAATCCAACCGTACACTACAGAGAAAGAAGCTAAATGTGTTGCTTCTCTTCCTCCTCCTTGGTGCATGGTTGCTTGAGCAGAGAGAGAGAGAGAGTGGGATCAACCATGAAAGTGCTGACAGTGCACATGCTCTTGCCAGCCGAGAGGACACTTGTAAAAGCAGTGATGGGACCTCTCTGGGTGATTCATCATCCTCTCTCCTCTATACCTATGTAGAGGACAAATGATGGGTAATTCTGACCTTTAACATATGTCTAGACCGTCATCAGCAACATAGATATATTCAACACCAGTGTGAGATACGTGAACACCACAAATGTAAGTCTTATATGCCGGGTTGTATTATTTTATGATAATAAGAAGACAAACAATATGTTCAATGTCAGTTGAAACTGTTGCATCACTAAGCTTCCTTAAAGATCAAATCCTCATCAAGGGAAACAGTGCCACTGTTTGCCCCCAGCACCTGTGTTATTGTTTTTGTTTTATTGACGAAACAGGAGTGAGGAGCGAATAGCAGCATGGTAAAAAAATATTGCAGTAAATATTCTGTGGTTCTATTGCGTACGCAATGAGGTTCCTAGGGAAAAAAAGAGTATTCGTTGTTTGCAGTAACTTTGTTGTTGTAATATCCCAAACGGACGTGGCAGTTTCCCCATTAAGGATTTGAGATTTAAATATCACATTTGGGAGCAACAAACAGTGAGCAGACGTTTTACGTTCCTGTCAACAAATATCTCTTCATCTTTTCTTCTTAGTAACAATCTCGGAGGGGTGCTCTGGTCATTGTCTGGTTTATGTTTCTCTCCACTGATCCCAGCCAACACTTCCATCTTTCTTTTATTCACCTTCTGTCTTTTTTTAGTCAGCGGACAGCTGTGTATTTCCGCTCCCCTGTCTGTCATGGCTAAGCTTAAATCTTTAATGACACTCATCTGGAGTTCTGCCTGCAGAATGGCTTAAATGTTTTTCCAAAAAATGTTCACACTTCTCTGGTACTTCTAATTTCCATCCCATCTGGTGGGCTATTCACTTAAATGCGCATTTACCCGAGGTTTAAGGCGCTTTTAAAATGTTCAATGAAAACAACAAACTAAACTTAATTATCGTGTGTTTTGAAAAGCTATCCAACTGAGCAAAAGACATGCAAAGATGCCATTTAAGTCTACATTTATAACAAATTGAATAACAACTTGAACCAACATTTTGAAATGATTTTGTCAACTTGGACCACATCATATACATAATACTTGAGAAAAATAATGAAATATTAGGCTATTACAAAGGCCTATTTCTCCATCGTCATAAGAAAAGTTACGCATTAATATTCCAGTCCAACTTTCTTTTTGATAAGTTCTTATGACAAGCTTTTCTTCCCTAAATCCCTCTCTAATCAATGGGGCTAGAATAAGTTTCATTTTCAACAACAGTGGAAACCAAACCTCCTGTGCTGTGTATGAGAAGCCCATGGTGAATGGACATGCTGAACCAGATAAATGACAGGAAATCACATCACTATGGCCATGATTTCCTTCTCTGGACTGTGAGAGGATGAGCGGAGAAAGAGGAGATAAGGGATGAGAGAGGGCACTGACAGCATGTACTGTAGATAGCCAAACCCCAACCCTGTTGTCCTTTCAGGAGAGTGGGCACATCCAGCTGTCAGAACGGGTGCATTGCCTGATAGACACCAGGGCCACCCGTGTCCTGGATGTGTTTTCTCTTCTCTCTCTTTCCTGTCGTTTATGCACTCGCTCGCTCCCATCGTTCCATCTGTTCCTTAAATAGACCATCCCCTCATCCCTCTCTTTCTTGTCCTCTTTGGGAGCAGCAGTCGTTCCAGACTGTCATTCCTGTGCCAGTCTCTGTTTCTCTCAGGGCCTTGGAAAGAGAGAGAGGAGCACTCCAGTTGTCTTCACTCCAACTGCCCATCTGTGGTGGGAGTGGCTGGTGGGGGTAGGGTAGGAACCATGCAATCAACAACTTCTCCATGTCTCTTAATGACTACAGTACGACAATCCATTTAGACAATTGTATACAGTGGCGATACTTGTCAATGCTAGCAATGATTGTCACTTTCATACAAGTTATCACATTTAGGATTCTTGTTTGAGGATTTGGAGATGGAACGGAGGGAGGAATTAAGGAGGAGCAGCCATAACATCTATCCATGGTGGCTGGGGTTTTGGGAGGTGCCATCGTTCGAAGGGGGTTAGGCCATGTGTCTCCGTCTGTCCAGGGGTGTGGTTTCAGAAGAAACCATGAATGCCCTGGGCCTCTTTGGAGCTGTGTGTAATTGAAAACAGCTTCAATCTGGTGCATGGAAACCAACAGGGATCTCTCTGGAAATAGACAGTGTTTTAATGAGTTTGTTCATTAAAAGTTGAAAATGTTCCTAGGAGATCAGGACTGCACTTTTAAAGCAGATCTGGGAACCATATGAAATGCACAAACTGAGATGTGGAACTGTATTATGTTATTACAAGCCACGCTTATACCTGGTTCTAACATGCATCCT
The DNA here is from genome assembly GCF_045679555.1 of Salvelinus alpinus. NCBI lineage: Eukaryota > Metazoa > Chordata > Actinopteri > Salmoniformes > Salmonidae > Salvelinus > Salvelinus alpinus. The sequence goes on along the minus strand of NC_092094.1, from coordinate 26,583,652 downwards.
TTGTCCTGATCTTGTCTTTATTCTGATTGTGCCCACATTTTAGACAGGTGTAGACTTTTAAAATACGCACTGAACTGCTTTTGATCAGATCTTATAAGTGTAAACAGGCAAGATCAGGACAAGATTGGGACAAGATCAAGACGAAGGATGCATGTTAACGGCAGGTATAAACGGGGCTTCTGTTTAAGATATGGCACTGTTGCTATTGCTTCCTGGTTCAAATAGTGTCAATGTCTACATAGTGTGAGCTTGCTGGAAAAGGCTGCATACTTAAGAGTATTTGGATGGAAATTGTCATGGAAATGATTCAAACATTCCTATTTACTAGACTGCTGTTACTTAAGAACTGGCAATCACACACAAGCACACTCAAAGTTCATTGATCATTCATTTAAATAATCAGTTTAAATATTCTTGCCCAAAGGTGTTGGGTGATGTTAGTCCAGTACACCACTAAGTCACTCCTCCATCCCTCTCTCCCCCTTAGTCTGCCAACCATTCCACTCCAGGTCTCTCTCTCTCTCTCTCTCACACTCACACACACACACACACACACACACACACACACACACACACACACACACACACACACACACAGTTAATATGACATTTACCTGTAATTAGACTCTTCCATATTTTAATAGAAAATTATATCCCTTAAGGTCTCCCTGTCATTTGCATGGGCAGCTCTGATGATAATCAGGTCCTGGAAAAAAATCATTAACTGACATGGGCTGTCAGCCCAAATTAGTACCTGCAAAATCCTTATCAGGGATGTGACCTTACAGAGCACCGCTGAAAGTTGTCTAGCAGGGTAGAGAATGGTGTGTGTGTGTACTTCCTTTGTGTGTGTGTGTGGTTGTGTGCATACTACCTTCTTGTGGTGTTCTGAAAGTTTGTGAAACTTCTCATGCCTGTCCACTGTGAGTAGACCTTTCTACAGATGTAGGATCTTAATAATTTCTGAAAGTCGAAGCCGTTGGGGGTGGGGCATCTTAATTGGGGAAGACGGGCACGTGGTAATGGTTGAAGCGGAATTGAAGTGGAATGGTATCAAATACAGTTGAAGTCGGAAGTTTACATACACTTAGGTTGGAGTCATTAACTTGTTTTCAACCACTCCACAAATGTCTTGTTAACATAGTTTTGGCAAGTCGGTTAGAACATCTACTTCGTGCATGACACAAGTTATTTTTCCAAGAATTGTTTACAGACAGGTTATTTCACTTATAATTCACTTTATCACAATTCCAGTGGGTCAGACGTTTACATACACTAAGTTGACTGTGCCTTTAAACAGCTTGGACAATTCCAGAAAAGGATGTCATGGCTTTAGAAGCTTCAGATAGGCTAATTGACATAATTTGAGTCAATTGGAGGTGTACCTGTGGATGTATTTCAAGAACTACCTTTAAACTCAGTGCCTCTTTGCTTGACATGTTGGGAAAATCAAAAGAAATCAGCAAAGGACATGGACATGGACATGGACATTTTAAACATGTAGTGTATTTGAGGTTTAAAAAGGCTTCTGAAGTTTGTAATTTCCACTTTCCCGTTGTAGCAACCCCTACAAACATGTCCATTAACTTCTTTGGGGTACCCCCCCTTCTTCTCAATTTCTGCCTAAAGACATACCCAAATTTAACTGCCTGTAGCTCAGGCCCAGAAGCAAGGATATGCATGTTCTTGGTATCATTTGAAAGGAAACACTCTGAATTTTGTGGAAATGTGAATTGAATGTAGGAGAATATAACACATTAGATCTGGTAGAAGAAAATACAAGGAAATAAACATACATTTTCTGTTTATTGTTGCTGCATCAAATGACCAAGAACAGCCAAGCATACAGATAGGATGCTGTGGATGATTTGAATGAAGAACATAAGATGGCAACAATAGCTGAACAAAGTTTTAGACAGATAACTTAAAAAATGAGCGAACTACATGACATTGAGCATGAAGTCACACAGGTGTCCCACACAAATGTACCCAAGTGGCCGAATTGGTACAGTGATACATTTTGAAGGAAAGAACTATATACAAAATACATAAATGCTATTCTAACACACCTCCAAAAAATAAATATATATATATATATATATATAATAATAATAAACAAACAAATAACAAGGGTAACTATTTACACATTTTCTATTTACAATATTGTGAAGACCCTCAGTCCTCTACACAATATTGTGCTGCTGATGCCATGCCCCATAGCAGTCTCTTTCTGCTGTAAAGCAGAGGGTTACTGAACAAGTGGTGCAGGTGATGGGGCATTTCCTGTGACAAAGGGCACAACGACGTCTCCCTACTGTGCACTTTTTGCCCTGAGGCACATTCATGCCTGCAGAGATGAATCTGGGCAGGTGAACACCACTGGTTGGAGCAGAAGGTGCTGCAGTGGACTTGCTGTAGCTAGCAAGCTCCTGGATGAGCAGCTCCCTGAAGGCTAGCTGTGAGATGGGGGGCTGTCCACAGCCTTGGCCATTTCCTTCTGGAGGATGAAGGAATTCACCACAGCAAAGTCAATGAAATTATAGAAAAATGTTTTGTACCATTTCATGGTCTTGTGAAGAACATTGTAGTATCCTATCAGCGCATCTGACAGGTCCACACCTCCCATGCCCTTGTTGTAGTCCTTGAATTATGCTACTCTCTTCATTTACTGTTGTGCTATCATCAGATAATAGTATCTTATGCTTTCACCGAAAAGCCTTTTTGAAATCTGACATGTTGGCTGGATTCACAACGAGTGTAGCTTTAATTTGGTATCTTACATGTGTGATTTAATGAAAGTTTGATTTTTATATCATGTTATTTGAATATGGCGCGCTGTATTTTCCCTGGCTATTGGCCGGTGGGACGTTTGCGTCTCACCTACCCTAGAGAAGTTAAAAACAACCTGAGGATTGATTATAAAAAACGTTTGACATGTTTCTACGAACATTACGGATACTTTTTGGAATTTTTGTCTGCCTTTCAGGACCGGAACGAGCGTGTGGTTTTCTGAACATAACTTCTTTGGGCTGCAGGGGCAGTATTGAGTAGCTTGGATAAAAGGTGCCCATTTCAAACGGCCTCGTACTCAATTCTTGCTCGTACAATATGCATATTATTATTACTATTGGATAGAAAACACTCAAGTTTCTAAAACCGTTTGAATTATATCTGTGAGTAAAACAGAACTCATTTTGCAGCAAACTTCCTGTCAGAAAGTGAAAAATCTGAAATCGAGGCTCTGTTCCAGGGCCTGCCTATAAATGTGCTTGATATCTATTAGTATACATGCACTTCATACGCCTTCCACTAGATGTCAATAGGCTGTGAGAGGTGAAATGGGGTTTCTAGGTATTTCTATGGTCAAAAGAGAGAGCTTGGAATGACATGACCCCTTTGTTCAGGAAGCGCATAAAGGTCACCAATATTGGCTTCTGAAAAGCATTCGTTATAGATGTCTTATATCTCCGGCTTTGATTTTATTTGATAAATGAGATAATATCATTGTAAAGTATGTTTTTTCAATATAGTTTTATTAGATTATTGAAATTTTTTCGGGAGTTTAGGCGTGTTGCGTTCTTTGCGTTTGGTGACGAAGGAGAGCTTAGCGCCACTTGGCTAGTTTTGCTTGCTCATTCGAGAGGGAACAATGCCATTCTAAAACCAAACAACGATTGTTCTGGATAAAGGACCCCTTGTACAACATTCTGATGGAAGATCATCAAAAGTAGGACCCATTTATGATGTTATTTCATATATCTGTCGAACATGTTTACTATTAGTTTGCGCCCAGATTTTGGGCGATCTCTCGCTATAACGTAAGCTGCATGTCGTACTGAAGTTATGTTTAGAATTCTAACACGGCGATTGCATTAAGAACTAGTGTATCTATCATTTCCTATACAACATGTATTTTTTTGTAAAGTTGATGAATAGTTATTTGGTCAGAATAGGTGAGTGTCAGAAACATATACGGAGATTCTGGAAAATAATTGCTACATGGTCACATTGTATAACCAATGTAAACTCAGATTTCTGGATATAAATATGAACTTTATGGAACAAAACATACATGTATTGTGTAACATGAAGTCCTATGAGTGTCATCTGATGAAGATCATCAAAGGTTAGTGATTAATTTTATCTATATTTCTGCTTTTTGTGACTCCTCTCTTTGGCTGGAAAAATGGCTTGTCCGTGTGGGCAGTAAAGGGTCCAGGCCGATTGGCAAAAGAGGTATTGTAGCCCAAGAATCTTATTGTGGTGCATTGTGTGTAGATGGATGAGATTTTTTTTTTAGCAATTCTAGAATAAGGCTGTAACGTAACAACATTTGGAAAAAGGGAAGGGGTCTGAAAACTTTCCCGAATTATGTGAAGGATGGTTTATTCTACATGGAATTATTACACTTTAAAGTTATCAAAACACGTTGCTTAGAATATCTACATAAGTTCAGCAATTGTTCTCTTCTCAAATTACTCTGTAGGCTACTGGCCGATTCAAAGCTTCCATCTGGTGTAAGTTTGGACAGTAGCTACAGAGAGCTGTGAGAAGAGTGCCATCTTCCTGCATCTCACATCTGCCTGTATTTAATGAACTCTGTCTGCTGGACCCATGGGTTGGCAAACTCTGTCATATCCAGGATGGAGTGTCATGCACTCCACCCCTCCTGCACCTGTTCATAACCTGTAATACATTACATAGTTGGAAGGGACTTCATCACCCACTGGAGACTTGAAGACAGAACCTCACCCAGAGAGCTGTACAAGTCAGTGTGTGGTTACACAGCCAAATCTTTAAAATAGGTCATACAAATATAATAGAATGCCATGCTAGTTCTGGGACAGCTGAAGTTGTGCCAAAGATTTTTATGTTCCTTCTTATGTGGTTGTACTCTACACACAACTAATATTAATTTGCTAGGTAAAGTGTAGGCGTACTGTCTTTATAAGCATAGCCTATTTACTCTAGGTTGTAAAAACCACGTGGCCAGTCCTGTCTGGTCTATTTGGCCATAATGACCATCGTTATGGTTGGAGGAAAAAGGGGGACGCTTGCAAGCCGAAGAACACCAACCCAACCGTGAAGCACGGGGGTGGCAGCGTCATGTTGTGGGGGTGCTTTGCTGCAGGAGGGACTGGTGCACTTCACAAAATAGATGGCATCATGAGGAGGGATAATTATGTGGATATATTGAAGCAACATCTCAAGACATCAGTCAGGAAGTTAAAGCTTGGTCGCAAATGGGTCTTCCAAATGGACAATGACCCCAAGCGTACTTCCAAAGTTGTGACAAAATGGTTTAAGGACAACAAAGTGAAGGTATTGGAGTGGCCTTCTCAACACCCTGACCTCAATCCCATAGAACATTTGTGGGCAGAACTGAAAAAGCATGTGCGAGCAAGGAGGCCTACAAACCCGTCTCAGTTACACCAGCTCTGTCAGGAGGAATGGGACAAAATTCACTCAACTTATTGTGGGAAGCGTGTGGAAGACTAGCCAAAACGTTTGACCCAAGTTAAACAATTTAAAGGCAATGCTACCAAATACTAATTGAGTGTATGTAAACTTCTGACCCACTGGGAATGTGATGAAAGAAATAAAAGCTGAAATAAATCATTCTCTCTACTATTATTCTGACATTTCACATTCTAAAAATAAAGTGGTGATCCTAACTGACCTAAGACAGGGAATTTTTACTAGGATTAAATGTCAGGAATTGTGAAAAACGTTTAAATGTATTTGGCTAAGGTATATGTAAACTTCCGACTTCAGCTGTATGTCTCAGGTCTGATTGAGCCTGCATACCATAGACAAGATATGGTGTATGTTTAGCCGGGATAGAGAGCCTGGAGGATGAGAACAAAGGCCTCAGTATTCCTAATTATCCTGGCATCCAGGAAACTAAGACAAGTTGGGGTTTATAATAACACCAGAAGCAGATAACCAGGAGATGAACCCAGAGTGGATTATGATGGCCCTTAATCTGCATGGGAAGGGTGGAGCCAGCCATAACAGCATTTTTAGGTCTACTATATATTGAACTCTGCATTTCTGTAACAGTTAAGCACTCGGGCTCTGTTCCAGGGCCTGCCTATTCAATTGGCTTATATTTATCGATATGCATGCACTTCATACGCCTTCCACTAGATGTCAACAGGCAGTAGAAGGTGGAATGGGGTGTCTAGCTTGATCTGAGGTCGAACAAGAGCTTTTGGAGTGGCAGGTCAGGAATTTCCTTTCTCTACCTAGGCGCGCGAAGCACCTCCATATTGTCTTCTGATAAGCGTTCGGTATACACGGCTAATATCTCCGGCTCTGATTTTATTTGATACATATTAGAAAAACATCATAAAGTAGGTTTTTTCAACCGAGTTTCATCAGTTTATTCAACGTTTATTGGGACTTTTGGAGTTTTCCGTTCTTTGCATCGAGAGAAACTGGGAACGTCATCAACATTGGCTAGCATTGTGGCACGAATTCGACAGGAGAAAAGGACATTCTAAAACCAAACAACGATTTATTCTGGACCTAGGACTCCTTGTACAAGATTCTGATGGAAGCTCAGCAAAAGTAAGAACAATTTATGATGTTATTTCGTATTTCTGTGGAAAATGTTGATTCCTATTCTCTGCCGTTTTGGCGGGCGCTGTCTCGCAATAACGCAAGCTGTTTGTTATGGTAAAGTTATTTTTAAAAATCTAACACGGCGGTTGCATTAAGAACCAGTGTATCTTTCATTTGCCATACAACAAGTATTTTTATGTAAAGTTTATGATGAGTTCTTTGGTCAGATTAGGTGAGTGTCCAAAATAGCTCCGGACATTCTGGTGAATCGATGCTACATATTCACAATGTATAACCACGGTTTGCAGCTCTAAATATGCACATTTTCGAACAAAACATGAGTGTATTGTATAACCTGATGTTATAAGACTGTCATCTGATGAAGTTGGTCAAGGTTAGTGATTAATTTTATATCTTTTGCTGGTTTTTGCGATAGCTACCTTTTGCGGTGAATAAATGCATTTGTGTGTTTGGCTATTGTGGTAAGCTAATATAATTCTATATTGTGTTTTCGCTGTAAAACACTTAAAAAATCGGAAATATTGGCTGGATTCACAAGATGTTTATCTTTCATTTGCTGTACACCGTGTATTTTTCATAAATGTTTTATGATGAGTATTTAGGTATTTCACGTTGCTCTCTGTAATTATTCTGGCTGCTTTGGTGATATTTTTGATGGTAGCTGCAATGTAAAACTATGATTTATACCTCAAATATGCACATTTTCGAACAAAACATAAATTTATTGTATAACATGTTATAAGACTGTCATCTGATGAAGTTGTTTCTTGGTTAGTGACTAATTATATCTCTATTTGGTCGGTTTTGTGATAGCTACCTATGCGGTAGAAACATGGTGAAAATATGCGGTTGAGTCTTTGGCTATTGTGGTTAGCTAATAGAAATACATATTGTGTTTTCGCTGTAAAACATTTAAAAAATCGGAAATGACGGCTGGATTCACAAGATGTTTATCTTTCATTTGCTGTATTGGACTTGTGATTTCATGATATTTATATGCTATTATTTACTTGTGGCGCTATGCTAGGCTATGCTAGCCAGCTTTTACTGATGAGGATGCTCCCGGATCAGGGATGGGTGTTAAGTAAAGGTTAACAACAAGATTACCTTTAAAATTATATAAGACACATGTATGTTTGAGGAATTGTAATTATGAGATTTCTGTTGTTTGAATTTGGCGCCCTGCACTTTCACTGGCTGTTGTCATATCGATCCCGTTAGCGGGATTGCAGCCATAAGAAGATATAGTAGTAGGACATATATTACACAACATGATATCTTGTATGTGATAGGAGGCATTTGTTGTTGCTGACCTACGGCACAGAACAACTCAGTCCTCTGTGTATCCATATTTACCAGGCAGCTAGTCATTGCATAACGATTGCATTTAACCTTTATTTAACTAGGCAAGTCAGTTAAGAACAAATTCCTATTTACAATGACGGCCAACCAAAAGGCAAAAGGCCTCCTGCGGGGACGGGGGCTGGGATTTAAAATACAAATAAATAAAATAAAAATATAGGACAAAACACACATCATGACAAGATAGACAACACAACACTACATAAAGAGAGACCTAAGACAACAACATAGCATGGCAGTAACACATGACAACACAGCATGGTACAGTAGCAACAAAACATGGTAGCAACACAACCTGTTAGTAGCACAACATGGTAGCAGCACAAAACATGGTACAAACATTATTAGGCACAGACAGCAGCAGAAAGGGCAAGAAGGTAGAGACGACAATAAATCATGCAAAGCAGTCACAACTGTCAGTAAGAGTGTGCATGATTGAGTCTTTGAATGAAGAAATTGAGATTAAACTGTCCAGTTTGAGTGTTTGTTGCATCTCGTTCCAGTCGCTAGATGAAGCAAACTGAAAAGACGAGCGACCCAGGAATGTGTATGCTTTGGGGACCTTCAACAGAATGTGACTGGCAGAACGGGTGTTGTATGTGGAGGATGAGGGCTGCAGTGGATATCTCAGATAGGGCGTAGTTAGGCCTAAAAGGGTTTAAAATAAATAAGCTTCAACCAGTGGGTCTTGCTACGGGTATACAGAGATAGAGTGCAGTGATCTGTCCTATAATGAGCATTGGTGGCAAATCTGATGGCCGAATGGTGAAGAACATCTAGCCGCTTGAGAGCACCCTTACTTGCAAATCTATAAATTATGTCTTCGTAATCTAGAATGGGTAGGATGGTCATCTGAATCAGGGTTAGTTTGGCATCTGGGGTGAAAGAGGAGCGATTACGAGAGAGGAAACCAAGTCTTGATTTAACATAGCTTTGATAAGTGCTGAGAGAAGTATAGTGTACCATCTAGCCATACTCCCAAGTACTTGTATGAGGTGACTACCTCAAGCTCTAAACCCTCAGAGGTAGTAATCACACCTGTGGGGAGAGGGGCATTCTTCTTACCAAACCACATGACCTTTGTTTTGGAAGTGTTCAGAACAAGGTTAAGGGCAAGAGAAATCTTGTTGGAAACTAAGAAAGCTTTTTTGTTGATCGTTTCACACAAAATCCAGGGGGGGGCCAGCTGAGCATAAGACTATCATCTGCATTGTGCCCTCAGAGCTCATCAATAAGCTAAGGACCCTGGGACTAACCACCTCCCTCTGCAACTGGATCCTGGACTTCCTGACGGGCCGCCCCCAAGTGGTAAGGGTAGGTAATAACACATCCACCATGCTGATCCTCAACACAGGGGCCCCTCAGGGGTGCGTGCTCAGCCCCCTCCTGTACTCCCTGTTCCCTCATAACTGCACGGCCAGGCACGACTCCAACACCATCATTAAATTTGCTGATGACACAACAGTGGTAGGACTGATCACCGACAACAACGAGACAGCCTATAGGGAGGAGGTCAGAGAACTGGCCGTGTGGTGCTAGGACAACAACCTCTCCCTCAACGTGATCAAGACAAAGGAGATGATTGTGGACTACAGGAAAAAGAGGTTTGAGCACGTCCCCATTCTCATCGACGGGGCTGCAATGGAGTAGGTTGAGAGCTTCATGTCCCTTGGTGTCCACATCACCAACAAACTAACATGGTCCAAGCACCCCATGACAGTCGTGAAGCGGGCACGACAAAGCTTATTCCCCTTCAGGTGGCTGAAAAGATTTGGCATGGGTCCTCAGATCCTCAAAACGTTCAACAGCTGCACCATCGAGAGCATCCTGACTGGTGCATCACTGCCTGGTATGGCAATTGCTCGGCCTCCGACCGCAAGGGACTACAGAGGGTAGTGCGAACAGCCCAGTACATCACTGGGGCCAAGCTTCCTGCCATCCAGGACCTCTATACCAGGCGGTGTCAGAGGAATGCCCTAAAAATTGTCAGACTCCAGCCACCCTAGTCATAGACTGTTCTCTCTGCTACCACACGGCAAGCCTGTACTGGAGCGCCAAGACTAGGTCCAAGAGGCTTCTAAACAGCTTCTAACCCCAAGCCATAAGACACCTGAACATCTAATCAAATGGCTACCCAGACTATTTGCATTTCCCCCCCCCCCCCCTCCACACCACTGCCACTTTCTGTTGTCATCTATGCACAGTCACTTTAATTAACTCTACCTACATGTACATACTACCTCAACTAACCGTTGCCCCCGCACATTGACTCTTTACCGGCACCCCTCTGTATACATTGTTATTTTATACTGCTGCTCTTTAATTACTTGTTACTTTTATTTCTTATTCTTATCCGTATTTTTTGAAACTGCGCTCTTAGGGGCTCGTAAGTAAGCATTTCACTGTAAGGCCTACACCTGTTCTATTCGGCGCATGTGACTAATACAATTTGATCTGATTTGCTTATAAATGGATGTGTACCGTTTTTTGTCGTCTGAAGAAGAGTTGTCGTACCAAAGCGCAGCGTGGGAAGTGTTCTTGTTTTTTATTTACACTGAACACTAAACAAAATAACAAGAGAACGAATGAAACCAAAACAGTCCTGTAAGGTGCAAAACACTAAACAGAAAATAACTACCCACAAAACACAGGTGGGAAAAAGCTGCCTAAGTATGATTCTCAATCAGAGACAACGATAGACAGCTGCCTCTGATTGAGAACCACACCCTGCCGAACACAAAGAAATACAAAACATAGAAATTGAACACAGAATGCCCACCCAAATCCCAAACCAAAATAGAGACATAAAAAGCTCTCTACGGTCAGGGCGTGACAGGATCAGATAGCTTCCTACTGCCTGAGCTATGTTGTTGATGCATTAGTTATAAGTATTTACACTTGAGGTGTAAATTATACATGACAAAATTGATAACGCAATGCTCCTAATTTACACTTCTGATTATGCTGCTCTTTTCAGGCTGACATTCCTTTCGTTAACATAGATTATTTTTTTGTACTAGCATGTTGACTAATGCAAAGATCCAGGAAATGTTTGCAAAGGCAACAATCTATGGGAAGTTTGGCCAGGGAACCATAATCACAAATCTGTTGAATGCACGACACTACAGTGGTAGGCTTGATTACCAACAACGACGAGACGGCCTACAGGGAGGAGGTGAGGGCCCTCGGAGTGTGGTGTCAGGAAAATAACCTCACACTCAACGTCAACAAAACAAAGGAGATGATTGTGGACTTCAGGAAACAGCAGAGGGAGCACCCCCCTATCCACATCGACGGGACAGTAGTGGAGAGGGTAGTAAGTTTTAAGTTCCTCGGCGTACACATCACGGACAAACTGAATTGGTCCACCCACACAGACAGCGTTGTGAAGAAGGAGCAGCAGCACCTCTTCAACCTCAGGAGGCTGAAGAAATTCGGCTTGTCACCAAAAGCACTAACAAACTTCTGCAGATGCACAATCGAGAGCATCCTGTCGGGCTGTATCACCGCCTGGTACGGCAACTGCTCCACCCACAACCGTAAGGCTCTCCACAGGGTAGTGAGGTCTGCACATTGCATCACCGGGGGCAAACTACCTGTCCTCCAGGACACCTACACCACCCGATGTCACAGGAAGGCCATAAAGATCATCAAGGACAACAACCAACCGAGCCACTGCCTGTTCACCCCGCTATCATCCAGAAGGCGAGGTCAGTACAGGTGCATCAAAGCAGGGACCGAGAGACTGAAAAACAGCTTATATCTCAAGGCCATCAGACTGTTAAACAGCCACCACTAACATTTAGTGGCTGCTGCCAACATACTGACTCAACTCCAGCCACTTTAATAATGGGAATTGATGGAAATGTATGTAAAAATGTATCACTAGCCACTTTAAACAATGCCACCTAATATAATGTTTACATACCCTACATTACTCATCTCATATGTATATGTATATACTGTACTCTATATCATCTACTGCATCTTGCCATCTTTATGTAATACATGTATCACTTGCCACTTTAAACTATGCCACTTTATGTTTATATACCCTACATTACTCATCTCATATGTATATACTGTACTCTATACCATCTACTGCATCTTGCCACTGCCGTTCTGTACCATCATTCATTCATACATCTTTATGTTCATATTCGTTATCCTTTACACTTGTGTGTATAAGGTAGCAGTTGTGGAATTGTTAGGTTAGGTTACTCGTTGGTTATTACTGCATTGTCGGAACTAGAAGCACAAGCATTTCGCTACACTCGCATTAACATCTGCTAACTATGTGTATGTGACAAATACAATTTGATTTGATTTGATTTTTGATTTGATTTGCATTGTTTTAAGCTAAATTGGATTGTTCTAAAAGCATGTTGTCACTGTTAATAGCCATCCTATTCCTTGCAGAACATAGGTCATTGACGAACATTCAGATTCAGATTGTTTAATAGTCACATGTACAGGGTTGCAGGTGTGATTGCAGGGTACAGTGAAAATCCATTACATTATGTCTTAATGGAAGTTCAGTTCTTTTTTTGTTTGGTTTCTGTCTTTCTGTTTGTATAAATTTTTTGCTGTTTCAATGTTAATATAAGTTAGAGAGAGAGAGAACAATGAAGTGGACTTGAGTTTGAACTTGCACGCTCACTACTGTAATTTCCTGTGACCAGAGATACAATACCTGCCTTCCCCAGGCATCCCATCATACACAGGCCCTAGGTTCCCCATGTGACTGGGCTGAGGCACTCTCCAAGGGGCTCATAATCAGACACATCTCCCTACTGCCAGGTGACCTGGTCCAACACACCTCCCTTTGTTATCATTATTTTCCTACACTCAACTAGCCTAATGATGCTAGTCTTCTTTTGTTTCTACACAGACACATCGGTTGTTGAGAAAGTCGTTTATGCAGAATTCTGCAGAGTGAATGAGAGAGTAAAGGGAAATGCATTGACAACCAACACGCTGAACTGACAGAATATGTAATATACTGAACAAAAATATAAACGCAACATGCAAAGTGAGGGTCCCATGTTTCATGAGCTGAAATAAAAGATCCCAGAAATGTTCCATACGCACAAAACGTTTATTTCTCTCTAATTTTGTGCACACATTTGTTTACATCCCTGTTAGTGAGCATTTCTCCTTTGTCAAGATAACCAATCCACCTGTCAGGTGTGGCATAACAAGAAGCTGATCAAAAAGCATGATCATTACATAAGTGTACCTTGTGCTGGGAACAATACAAGGCAACACTAAAATGTGCAGTTTTGTCACACAAATCAATGCCACAGATGTCCCAAGTTTTGAGGGAGCATGCAATTGGCATGCTGACAGCAGGAGGGTCCACCAGAGTTTTTGCCAGATAATGACATTTTTATTTCTCTACCATAAGTCGCCTACAACGTCGTTTTACAGAATTTGCCGGTATGTCCAGCCGGTCTCACAACCTCAGACCACTTGTAACCAAGCCAGCCCAGGACCTCCACATCCAGCTTCTTCACCTGGGGGACTGTTTGAGACCAGCCACACGGAAAGCTGATGAAACTGAGGAGTATTTCTGTCTGTAATGAAACCCTTTTGAGGGGAAAAACTCATTCTGATTCTGTGCCCCTGCCCAGTCATGTGAAATTCATAGATTAGGGCCTAATGAATTTATTTGAATTGACTGATTTCCTTATATGAACTGTAACTCAGTAAAAAAATTGAAATTGTTGCATGTTGTGTTTATATTTTTGTTCAGTATAGATTAATTAATAAAATCATCTTGGACACACGTCTTTTAGGATAGGTCTGAACGGCCTTGCTTTCAGGAAGAAAGATTAATTAAAACACGCAGAAGAGTTGGGTCAGCATGAATGGAAATGAAAAAGAGGTGTATAGACTTTTCATATATGCTGTTTTATTTAATCTCTTTAGTGTCTTGAGCAGCAAACTGGTACAGGCATCGCCATGTTAAGTAGGGGTGCTGAGGGGTGCTGCAGCACAACCAGAAAAATAACAAATAAATATATATGAATTAAAAAAAGTTGTTTTTGAAAAAATATATTTTTTCACAAAAGTAGTGCTGGGCCAATTAATAGTCCTGTATTAGAGGACCGATATAGCCGTCTGCAGAGCGAGCAAAACTTTTTAAATTCAATCCCCATCCATCCATCTATTGGCCAGCATGCCCTCTCTCCCTCTCTCCTTTTCGATATCAGGGGGGTTTGTGTGTTTTTGTCTCGTCTAGGGTGTTTCTACTGTCTAGGTTTTTTTTGTATATTTATGGGGTTGTGTTCATTCTAGGTGTTTATGTAAGTCTATGGTTGCCTAGATTGGTTCTCAATTATAGGCAGGTGTTTATCGTTGTCTCTGATTGGGAACCATATTTAGGCAGCCATGTTCTTTGGGTATTTTGTGGGTGATTGTTTCCTGTGTCAGTGTTTGTGCCACACGGGACTGTTTCGGTTAGTTCACGTTTATTGTTTTTGTATTTGTGTTCATGTTCAGTTTTCCATATTAAAACATGGACACCTACCACGATGCGTATTGGTCCGATCCTTGCCACACCCCTTCAGAGGAAGAAGAGGATGACAGCCGTTACAGGCGGGTCATTTTCTACCCTTAAGATAACACAAATGTTAATGAGTATTCACAGAATGGAAACAAATGTGGCATCACATCAATACTGTATCCTGAGTGGAACGGTCACACACATATGATCATAATCAAGTCAGTTAAATACATAAACATACCTGAATCCACACTTTAGAACTGTTTGGCTTCTCTGCCACTGTTGACAGGCTCTGCTATTCTCATCCCCATCATCTCTGCTCCCCACTCTGTGAAGGCAGGGGACACAGCAGGATGGATGTGGCACAGAGGCCACACTCCTTGCCAAAACCCTGTCACAGTTTCCCAAAGAGGAGGGGGTAAACTGCTAATGTGTGTCAGAGAGCACAAGAAGATATACAGCATGTTTAGGACCCTCTAATTTGCCTGACCATGTGCCCTGATGTGGAAAAACTTTTCATGCCCTCATTACTTGATATACAGTGGGGTCTGACATTTTTGACACCCTTGATAAAGATGAGCAAAAATGATTGTTTGAAATAAATAATTCAAAAACAGAGCTAAATTGTATGCTAAAACTGTTTTCGAAATTATATTATTTTATACTAATACAATTGCTCAGAAACAATTTTTTTAAATTAGTAATGATTGCTTTCTCTCAAAAAGGTAGGGGTCAAAATTATTGACTCCCCTGTTTTCAATAGATTTCAATTTCTCACATTGGGAAGATAACAGCACTGAGCCTTTTTCAAAAATATTTTATAAGTTGGAGAACACGTTGGGAGGGATCTTAGACCATTAATCCAAACAGAGTCCTTCAAGGAACCTTGCTATCCTTAGTATGTGCTTATAGACTGTGCTCTTCCATTGAAGTTTGAATTGGTCCAGAGACTGAGATGGCCATTGCAAAATGTAGATTTTGTGGCCAGTTAACTATTTATTTGTGGATTTTGATGTGTGCTTGGGGTTATTGTCTTTAGGCTAAAATGTCCTGGTACTTGGTAAAGTTCATGATGCAGTTGACCTTAACAAGGGCCCAAGGACCAGTCTAAGAAAAATAACCCCATAACATCAAAGATCCACCACCATATTTTACCTTAGGTATAAGGTACTTTTCTGTTTGCTTCTATTTTTTCAACACCAAACCCACCACTGGTGTGCGTGGCCAAATAGTTATATTTTAATGACATCTGACCATAGCGCCAGTGCCAATCCAAGTAGTGCCAATGCCTTTTATCAAACTCCAAGCGGTGCTAAGGTCAGAGTACCAGAGTACCAGGACATTTTAGCCTAATGCCTGGTTGCCTCTGCCAGGAGGCTGACATGCAAGTGGATCTTCCAGCAAGACAACAACCCCAAGCACTAATCAAAATCCACAAAGAAATGGTTAATTGACCATAATATCAACATTTTGCAATGGCAATCTCAGTATTCGGACTTGAAGCCCACTGAAAACCTGGGGTTTGAATTAAAGAGGGCAGTCCATAAGAGCACACAAAGGATATCAAGGATCTGGAAAGATTCTCTATGGAAGAATGGTCTAAGATCCCTCCCAACGTGTTCTCCAATCTCATAAAACATTTTAGAATGTGTCGTTATCCTCATGTTGTTTGAGATTTTTTTTGTATAACTTTTTAACAAAATTGATTTCTCTGAGCAATTGTATTAGCATAAAATAATATAATTTCCCATTTAAAAAAATAAATATTATTATTTATTTTATGTCTTTTTTCACTAATCTTTATCAAGGGTGCCAATAATGAAGGACCTGGCTGTAGCGGTCAGTGTCTCTGGATGTGTTGTAATGTACCCCTGGATTGAACCAGGGTCTGTAGTGACTCCTCTAGCACTGAGATGCAGTGCCTTAGACCGCTGCGCCACTCGGGAGCTCTGTAGGTAAGTGATCAGCTGGAGATTGAAGGGTGTCTGTGGGCTGGGAAAAGAGGGGCTGGAAGACAGGAGTGATTGAGGTGGGGAAGGTAAGGATCAAAGTGGAGTCAAGGCACCCTGACATGCTGGGCATGCCCAGCGTTGTCTGGTCTATATCTCTCTCCACCAATCTCCTTTCCTTACCCTCCAACCCTTTCTCTTCCTCTTTCCCTCATACTCTCCTGATACTCTTCCTCTCCCTCTCTCCCCCCACCCCCCTCCTTCCAGCAGGATATGCCTGCCAGCAGTTCTGTCCATTATCTCGACTCCATTAGCCTTGCAATATCTAGTACCTCAGAGTCAGATGGCTGTGTGATGTTTCCCCCATCTTGTCCATATGTGATCTTGACAGCATGGCCGTGTCCACAGGTAGAGAGGGGGGATGGGGAGATGTAATCAAGGCATTTGCCTCATCCGTCACGCTTCCCCCTGCACTATAGTGCTGTCTGAAGGTCTTTCTGCCCATTACATTGTTTTCTTGCCTTTTTCCCCTCCACTGAAATGTCACAGGGAAAAAGGCACACAACATTCACACCCATAAATTATGCAGCCTACATTACTCCATCCCCGTCCCTGAGAGTGGAGGGGACATGGCAGAGGAGGCCTTACACTCAAGGGACACCAGGAGCACAGACAAATACCACAGAGTGTATCACATGCGCAAACACATTCACTCACGCGCACACACACACACACACACACACGCACACACAGAGAGAGAGATACAAGCCTCTCACCCCTAATGCACAAATATAAAACATGCATAGAAATCTACCATTCCAAAATAACTGACCACAGAGAAACGTCACATACACATGTATGTACAGCATGCCCACAACTAATTCAAATTCACATTGGAAATCATGGCAGTTACACACCACCACACTCTGTCTGTGAGGTCACGTATTTCTATAGCGATGCTTGGGAAGATATAAATAAAAGCAGACACGCCATATTAACTGTGGTAAAGAGGCATCTGTACTCCTACACACAAACTGTATTGAACACACTTGTGAGGGCATGCATGAAGACAAAAGGCTGATAGACAGATGGAGCATCAGAGTGGGCCCTGAATGGAATGAATTAGATTTTATCACGCCAGAAGGGCAGGTCACACCGCCAGGCACTTTGACAAACACAGTGGTCTGGAAAGGGATTAGAAAGAAAGGTCAGGGAATGCAGGAGTGAGACAGGAAGGAGAATTAAGTCATCACATGCTATCTGAAGTTCAAACAAAGCACCTTCCGCCAACAGCCTTATCTCCTCGGCAGCAGACACACTGGCAGCTCACTTTTTTTGTCTGACTAAATCAAAGCAAGACAAAGCATCAGCTGGATATTAAACCCCTGTTTCTCATTGGTGTTTCTTTCTCTCTCCCTCTCTTTACTCTAGTACCACTCAGAGCTCCTTTCGATGTATCACCTTCCTCCCAGCACAATACCAGTGTAGCCACATGCTCCCTGTGCTCTCCGTGGACATATTCTCAGCAGCAGTTGTTTGAAAGCCTCCCACACGTGTGGATGGCCTAAGAGAGAAAGACACACGCACAGAAAGAGAGAGAAAGGGGAAGAAGGAGAGAGAGAGACAGAAAGGGGTGGGAGGGAGCAAGAGAGCATCAGAAAGGGAAGAGCATACAGACATGATGCACTCCCATGTGTTACCCTAGGAGGCAGTGTTGTCTTTAGTTTGAGGGGAGCGTGGATGAGAGCGAGAGAGGTAGCTTCTGCTCCTGCCACCTCTCTTGTGATGATGACATGATCACTAGCCACAGACAGTAACCATAGTTACATCACTGATAACAGTAATAAACCTAGTTTGCACCTGAAATAAGGATTGTTAGTTGTCAGCGCACCCGTAAGCTATCCAATGAGAATAAGTTAAAAATGAATTTTCTGTTTGATATGGGCAATCATGGTGACCTTCGTCTTAGAATTAGTATTATTTTAGTTTTGGAATAAAACAGCAAATTGGTAGGCTCAGTGACCATCATTTGTTTGAAAGTGAGAAAAGGAGAAATGAAAATGTATGAAAGTAACCACTGAGTGAGAGAGAAGACGGCACCTCAGTACCTTCAGGCTCTGATCAGGCCCTACACCCAAACAAGGGCTCTGCGTTCATCCACCTCTGGCCTGCTCGCCTCCCTACCACTGAGGAAGTACAGTTCCCGCTCAGCCCAGTCAAAACTGTTCGCTGCTCTGGCACCCCAATGGTGGAACAAACTCCCTCACGACGCCAGGACAGCGGAGTCAATCACCACCTTCCGGAGACACCTGAAACCCCACCTCTTCAAGGAATACCTAGGATAAAGCAATCCTTCTGCCCCCCCCCCCCCCCCCCCTTAAAAGATTTAGATGCACTATTGTAAAGTGGCTGTTCCACTGGATGTCATTAGGTGAATGCACCAATTTGTAAGTCGCTCTGGATAAGAGCGTCTGCTAAATGACTTAAATGTAATGTAAATGTAAGAAGACAGGAGAGACACGATATCATCAAAGGCAGAGTTATTAATATTACTTTATGGTTACAGCAAGTAATTCAGCTGGTGCCTGGTATTATATGATGTAAAGAACATCCATTTTGCAGAGAAAGTTAAACGCTTTAGTGTTGTGGGTGACACTATAGCATGGTGACTCTATAATATAACATCAGGTAATCACTACTATACAGTGTGTGCTACGTCTGCATTATTCCTATAATTTCCTCATTCAGGTCTTGGGTTAATTACACATTGCTACTGTATTTTATCACCCATTAACTTACTTATGTACTGTGTATTAGCGCAATTGCTTGAGAGCGTCATTGGGTCAGCTGTGCTCTGTTTCAGTCCATTATGGTCTATTACTATAGCTTCTCCTAAATGACCATTCAGGTCATCAGTTTGAGGCTAACATAATGTAGTGAAGAATGTGTCACCAGAGTACCATGTCAGGGGTAAACTCACTCACAAGGCCTCATTGTCACGTTCCTGACCTGTTTTCTGTTGTTTTTGTATGTGTTTAGTTGGTCAGGGCGTGAGTTGGGGTGGGCATTCTATGTTATGTGTTTCTATGTTGGTTAACTTCTTGCAACTATAGGGGGTGCTGTTCCGCATTAGCATATTTGGGTCTCCAAATTAAACTGCCTCGTGCTAAATTCTTGATCGTACAATATGCATATTATTGTTATTATTGGATAGAAAACACCTTCTAGTTTCTATAGAAGTTGGAATTTTGTCTCTGAGTGGTACAGAACAATATCTACAGCACTTTTCATGACAGGGGTCAGATTCCAGAAATTTTTACCCCTGATCTGGAGTCTGTTTTTAAGGCGACAGTGAATGCTATGAAGAAACCGACACTGCCTACGTCTTCCTCTGGGTGTCTGTACGTCATCACGTTTTGAATGGAGTCTATTGCACAATCCCAGCCATTATAAAACCACAAAATGTATAGGGACCGCCCTTTCTCGTCGCGCGCCTGAAGCGTGAAGGACATCGGACTTGCCTCATTCCAAATCCTTGTCTAACCAGCAATATTTCTCCGGTCATGTTTTCAGTCGTTATAGTTGTTAAAAACATCATAATGTAGTTAATTTGAACCGTTTTATAGCAATTTATATCCGTTTAGTGCGATTTTGAGGAATTTCTTTGTTGTGCACTCTGAAACTTTGGACACGTTTTGGGGTCCCGTTCGATCGTTAGTGGATATTTCGAAGGACAGAGGACATCTATCGACCAAAAGACGTTTATAACATAGAAAGGATACATTGCCCAAGAATATGATGGAAGAACAGCTCAAAGTAAGCAATATTTAATATGATAAATTGTTGTTCTGTCGAAATATTTTAAACGCATATTTCGCCATTTTGTTTGGTATAGCTTCACTTGGCGAACCCTGTATTGAAAAGTAAGGATAATTTTAAAAATGTAAATCAGCGGTTGCATTAAGAACTAATTTGTCTTTCGATTCCTGTCAACCCTGTATTTTTTAGTCAAGTATATGATTAGCTTTCGATTAAACTAGATCACTCTGAAAGCTGACGTTCCTCATTTTGAGGCTTGAGTTGTGACTATTTCCATTGTATAACCACGGTTTTGTATGGCTAAATATGCACCTTTTCGAACAAACTGTATATGTATGTTGTAAAATGATGTTACAGGAGTGTCATCGGAAGAATTCTGAGAAGGTTAGTGAAAAAATTAATATATTTTGGCGGTGATTACGTTATAGCGCTCTTTGGCTGGAATCGATGCTCTGGTAACGTTTGCACATGTGGTATGCTAACTTATCGATTTATTGTGTTTTCGCTGAAAAACGCTTAGAAAATCTGAAATATGGTCTGAAATCACAAGAACTGGGTCTTTCCATTGCTATGCTTTGTCTATTTTTATGAAATGTTTTATGATGAGTAAATTGGTCATACACGTTGCTCTATCTAGTAATTCTAGTCGATTTGTGATGGTCGGTGCAATTGTAAACTGTGATTTCTACCTGAAATATGCACTTTTTTCTAACAAAAACTATCCTATACCATGAACATGTTATCAGACTGTCATCTGATGGTTTTTTTTATAGGTTATTGGCTATCAATATCTTAGTTGAGCCGAATTGGTGATAGCACCTGAAGGAGTAAGAAACTGATGGAGTTAGAATAGTGGTGTATTTTGCTAACGTGTTTAGCTAATAGATTTACATATTTTGTCTTCCCTGTAAAACATTTTAAAAATCTGAAATGGTGGCTTTATTCACAAGATCTGTATCTTTCATCTGGTGTCTTGGACTTGTGATTTAATGATATTTAGATGCTACTATCTACTTGTGAAGCTATGCTAGCTATGCTAATCAGTGTGTGGGGGGGGTGGGGGGTGATCCCGGACCCGGGGTAGAGGCTCGTGAAAGGTTAATGGGTTGCCTGATATGGTTCTCAATTAGAGGCAGGTGTTTTACGTTTCCTCTGATTGAGAACCATAGTAAGGTAGGTTGTTTCACATTGTTTGTTGTGGGTGGTTGTATCTCGTGTCTGTATGTGTTACCACACGGGACTGTTTCGTTTGTGTAGTCTGTTCCTGTTCGTGCGTTCTTCGTGTTTATGTAAGTGCTCAAGTTCAGGTCTGTCTACGTCGTTTTGTTGTTTTGTAATTTTTCAAGTATATTTTCGTGTTAGTGTTCGTTTACGTCTTGTTAAATAAATTAATTCATGTCTTCATCACCCGCTGCGCCTTGGTCCAATCTCTCTCCGCAAGACGAACTTTACACTCATGCAGAGAGCTGAAAACCTGTGATTATATTTTTATTGCGGAGATTGTACAACTGAATTGAAAACCTTCCCCCCTCTTGTTCAATTACCCTCTTTCTCTCTCTCTCTTTCCTCCCCTTGTAAAGCTTTGGTGCCATAGCAGAGTGACAGGCCTTAGTTCTCACTGATCTGTGAGCACGAGCGACAGCCACTGATCCTGTTTGGAGTGGTGCCATCCCAGTGCTAACCATGCCCAGAATATCTCTAGCAGAGAGAGTCATTGAAAAGGATCAACATTTAGCTACGTGCAGAGGGGAGACAGGCTGATATGGTAAGGACTCAAACAGGGGAGGTGGGTGGCGTGGCAGTTGGTGAGGAGGGATGCTGCTGCTGGGGATGGTGCCAGCTGGAACGTGACTTACCTTAGCAGGGTCCAATCCATTTCACATCAGCTGGGTTTGGTATCTACTGCTGCGATCCAGGACCAGGCCACAAACAGTTGACCTGGAAGGTGAGACATTTTTCAGGATACACATAACACCTAATGGCAGGCTAGCTGATACACATAGCCTGGCATGGTAATAAACTGTGTTTATACAAATAAATATTTGCAACTGTTACCCATGTGGCTGACATTGGGGCCCTAGCTACCTACCATCACCGGTCATGTTTTTTTATTTTATTTTTTATTTCACCTTTATTTAAGCAGGTAGGCAAGTTGAGAACAAGTTCTCATTTACAATTGCGACCTGGCCAAGATAAAGCAAAGCAGTTCGACACATACAACAACACAGAGTTACACATGGAGTAAAACAAACATGCAGTCAATAATACAGTAGAAAAATAAGTCTATATACAATGTGAGCAAATTAGGTGAGATAAGGGAGGTAAAGGCAAAAAAAGGCCATGGTGGTGAGGTAAATACAATATAGCAAGTAAAACACTGGAATTGTAGATTTGCAGTGGAAGAATGTGCAAAGTAGAAATAGAAATAATGGGGTGCAAAGGAGCAAAATAAATAAATACAGTAGGGGAAGAGGTAGTTGTTTGGGCTAAATTATAGATGGGCTATTTACAGGTGCAGTAATCTGTGCGGTGCTCTGACAGCTGGTGCTTAAAACTTCTTGTCAATAGGGGGGCGCTGTTTTCACTTTGGAAAAAATCGTGCCCAATTTAAACGGCCTCGTACTCTGTTCTAGAGCATACAATATGCATATTATTATTACTATTGGATAGAAAACACTCTGAAGTTTCTAAAACTGTTTGAAATAAATCTGTGAGTAAAACAGAACTCATTTGGCAGCAAACTTCCATACAGGAAGTGAAAAATCTGAAAACGAGGCTCTGTTTCAGGGCCTTCCTATTCAATTGCTTAATCTATGGATATACATGGACTTCATACGCCTTCCACTAGATGTCAACAGGCAGTGGGAGGTGGAATGGGGTGTCTAGCTTGATCTGAGGTCGAACAAGAGCTCTTGGAATGACGTGACCACAATTTCCTTTGTCTACCAAGGCGCGGGAAGGACATCAGCATTGGCTTCTGAAAAGTGTTCGGTATAAACGGCTAATATCTCCGGCTTTGATTTTATTTGATACTTTACGATGATATTATCACATGTATGTTTTTTCAATATAGTTTTATCAGATTATTCAACGTTTATCGGGAGTTTTGGAGTTTTCCGTTCTCTGCGTTAGGTGAAGATGGACATCTTCGCGCCACTTGGCTAGCTAAGGTTGCTAATTCGACAGGAGAAGAGGACATTCTAAAACCAAACAACGATTTATTCTGGACAAAGGACTCCTTGTACAAGATTCTGATGGAAGCTCAGCAAAAGTAAGAACCATTTATGATGTTATTTCGTATTTCTGTGGAAAATGTTTAGTCGTATTTTCCTTCCTTTTTGCGGGCGCTGTCTCGCTATAACGTAAGCTGTTTGTTATGGTAAAGTTATTTTTTTAAATCTAACACATTAAGAACTAGTGTATCTTTCATTTGCTGTCCAACATGTATTTTTTAGTAAAGTTTATGATGAGTTCTTTGGTCAGATTAGGTGACTGTCCAAAATATCTCTGGATAATTTGGTGAATCGATGCTACATATTCACAACGTATAACCACGGTTTGCAGCTCTAAATATGCACATTTTCGAACAAAACATAAGTGTATTGTGTAACATGATGTTATAAGACTGTCATCTGATGGTGGTCAAGGTTAGTGTTTAATTTTATATCTTTTGCTGGTTTTTGCGAATGCTATCTATGCGGTGAATAAATGCGGTTGTGTGTGACTATTGTGGTAAGCTAATATAATGCTATATTGTGTTTTCGCTGTAAAACACTTAAAAATTCAGAAATATTGGCTGGATTCACAAGATGTTTATCTTTCATTTGCTGTACACCATGTATTTTTCATAAATGTTTTATGATGAGTATTTAGGTATTTCACGTTGCTCTCTAATTATTCTTGCTGCTTCGGTGCTATTTGTGATTGTAGCTGCAATGTAAAACTATGATTTATGCCTCAAATATGCACATTTTCAAACAAAACATAGATTTATTGTATAACCTGTTGGGGATGAGGGCGCTGTTGTGGCTATTTATGCTAATCGTGTAATTTTTTGAAACGGCTTCCCACAAAGTTCTTGATCGTACAATATGCATATTATTATTATTATTGGATAGAAAACAGTCTATAGTTTCTATAGGAGTTGAAATTTTGTCTCTAAGTGGAACAGAGCCCATTCTACAGCAATTTCCCTGACATGGAGTCAGATTCCAGAAATTTTGGCCACTGATCTGGAGTCAGTTAAAAGGCCACTGTTATTGCTATGACTATACGGACACTGCTTACGTCTTCCCCTGGATGTCTTTACGTGATGACGATTTGAATCGTGTCGATTGCGCGTTCACAGGCACTATAAATTAAAAAACCCTGAGGCTAATCATTCTTTTGGAGCTGCGTCATGCGCATAGAGGGCACCGACCCGCACCTGTTCCAAGCATTAGTGGAGGGAGTAATATTACTCGGGTCATGTTTCTACTCGTTATGGGAGTTAAAAACATCATAAGGTAGTTAATTTAAAGCGTTTTATAGCAATTTATATCCGTTTAGTGCGATTTTGGGACATTTATTTCTGAAAAGCTGTGAATTGCTGGGCACGCTTCCAGTTCATCCCGAACGCAGTTGGCATTTCCACATGGCAAGAGGACAGCTTTCCACCAAAAGACGATTGGACCCAAGAAAGGATCCTTTGCCCAAGATACCGATGGAAGAACA
Organism: Salvelinus alpinus; assembly: GCF_045679555.1. Lineage (NCBI taxonomy): Eukaryota > Metazoa > Chordata > Actinopteri > Salmoniformes > Salmonidae > Salvelinus > Salvelinus alpinus. The sequence continues at coordinate 26,558,713 of NC_092094.1, read as the reverse complement.
GCTCAAAGTAGGAAATTTTTATTATGATAAATCGTGTTTCTGTCGAAAAGTGTTAGTGGCTTCGGACGCCATGTTTTTTGACGTAGCTTCGCTTGGCGCAAGCTGTATTGAAAAGTAAGGATAATTTAAAAAATGTAATTCCGCGATTGTATTAAGAATTAAATTGTCTATCAATCCCTGTCCACCCTATATTTTTTAGTCACGTTTATGAGTATTTATGTATAAGAGTAGATCACTGTCTAAGTGGCGCACAGACTTTTTCTGACCAGCTGAGCTACATTTCACATTGTCTAACCATGATTTTGGTGGCTAAATATAAACATTTTCGATCAAACTCTATATGGATTGTGTAATATGATGTTACAGGAGTGTCATCTGAAGAATTCTGAGAAGGTTAGTGAAAAAATTAATATATTTTGGCGATGTTTACTTTTATCGCTCACTTTGGCTAGAATCAATGCTGGGCTGCTATGTGCTATGTGCTATGCTAATATAACGATTTATTGTGTTTTCGCTGTAAGACACTTAGAAAATCTGAAATATTGTCTGTATTCACAGGATCTGTGTCTTTCGATTCGTGTATGCTGTGTATTTTTACGAAATGTTTGATGATTAGTAAGTAGGTAAACACGTTGCTCTAAGTAGTTTGTCTATTCCATTTGTGACGGTGGGTGCAATTGTAACCTATGCCATCTACCTGAAATATGCACTTTTTTCTAACAAAACCTATCCCATACCATAAATATGTTATCAGACTGTCATCTGATTAGTTTCTTTCTTGGTTAGGGGCTATAAATATCTTAGTTTAGCCGAATTGGTGATAGCTACTGGTGTTGGTGGACAAATAAAAGATGGTGGATTATGCTAATGTGTTTTTAGGTGCTAATGTGTACATCTTTACATATTGTGTCTTCCCTGTAAAACATTTTAAAAATCGGACATGTTGACTGGATTCACAAGATCTGTGTCTTTCATTAGCTGTATTGGACTTTAATGTGTGAAAGTTAAATATTTAAAAAAAATATTGTTTTTGAATTTCGCGGCACTGGTTTTTCAGTGGGGGTGGGGGGGGAGTGCCGCTAGCGCCACTCTCATCCTAGACAGGTTAACATGTTATAAGACTGTCATCTGATGATGTTGTTTCTTGGTTAGTGACTAATTATATCTCTATTTGGTCGGTTTTGTGATAGCTACCTATGCGGTAGAAACATGGTGAAAATATGCGGTTGAGGCTTTTACTATTGTGGTTAGCTAATAGAAATACATAGTGTTTTCGCTGTAAAACATTTTAAAAATAGGAAATGATGGCTGGATTCACAAGATGTGTATCTTTCATTTGCTGTATTAGACTTGTGATTTCATGATATTTATATGCTATTATTTACTTGTGGCGCTATGCTAGTCAGCTTTTTACTGATGAGGATGCTCCCGGATCAGGGATGGTGATGAAGTAGAGTTAACCTGTCTAGCCCCAGCGTTCCGCTAGCGCAACTCCTCCCACATTCCACTGAAAAGGCAGAGCGCGAAATTCAAAATATATTTTTTTGAAATATTTAACTTTCACACATTAACAAGTCCAATACAGCATATGAAAGATAAACATCTTGTGAATCCAGCCAACATGTCCGATTTTTAAAATGTTTTACAGCGAAAACACCACGTATATTTATGTTAGCTCACCACCAAATACAAAAAAGGACAGACATTTTTCACAGCACAGGTAGCATGCACAAAACCAACCTAACTAACCAAGAAACAACTTCATCAGATGACAGTCTTATAACATGTTATTCAATAAATCTATGTTTTGTTCGAAGAATGTGCATATTTGAGCTATAAATCAGTTTTACATTGCAGCTACCATCACAGCTACCGTCACAAATAGCACCGAAGCAGCCAGAGTAATTATAGAGACCAACGTGGAATAACTAAATACTCATCATAAAACATTTCTGAAAAATGCATGGTGTACAGCAAATGAAAGACAAGCATCTTGTGAATCCAGCCAATATTTCAGATTTTTTAAGTGTTTTACAGCGAAAACACAATATAGCATTATATTAGCTTACCACAATAGCCAGAAACACAAGCCATTTACCAGCAGCAAAAGTTAGCGATCGTAACAAACCAGCAAAAGATATATAATTTTTGACTAACCTTGATAAGCTTCATCAGATGACAGTCCAATAACATCAGGTTATACATACACTTATGTTTTGTTCGAAAATGTGCATATTTAGAGCTGAAATCGTGGTTATACATTGTGCTAACGTAGCATCTTTTTCCCACAACGTCCGGATATTTTTCTGACACTCACATATTCTGACCAAATAACTATTCATAAACATTACTAAAAAATACATGTTGTATAGGAAATGATAGATACACTAGTTCTTAATGCAATCGCCGTGTTAGAATTCTAAAAATAACTTCATTACGACATCCAGCTTACGTTATAGCGAGAGAGTCCCCAAAATCTGGGCGCAAACTACTAGTACAACATGTTCGACAGATATATGAAATAGCATCATAAAATGGGTCCTACTTTTGATGATCTTCCATCAGAATGTTATACAAGGGGTCCTTTGTCCAGAACAATCGTTGTTTGGATTTAGAATGTCTTCTTCTCCAGTCAATTAGAACGGAAAGCTAGCAAAGTGGCGCGAAGCTCTCCTTCCTGAACAAAGGCACACAATGCAACACGCCTAACGTCCCGAAAAAATTTCAATAATCTAATAAAACTATATTGAAAAAACATACTTTACGATGATATTGTCACATGTATCAAATAAAATCAAAGCCGGAGATATTAGTGGTCTATAACGACAGCTTTCCAGAAGGCAATCCCAGGCTCCTTCTCGCGCTTTCCAGAAAACAGGAAATGGGGGTCACGTCATGCCAAGAGCTTTTATTCCACCTCAGACCAAGATAAACACTCCATTTCTTCTCTCACTGCCTATTGACATCTAGTGGAAGGTGTATGACGTGCATGTATACTAATACGTATCAAGCCCATTTATAGGCAGGCCCTAGAACAGAGCATCGTTTTCAGATTTTCCACTTCCTGATCAGGAAGTTTGCTGCAAAATGAGTTCTGTTTTACTCACAGAGGCCGTTTGAAATGGGCATCTTTTATCCAGGCTACTCAATACTGCCCCTGCAGCCCAAAGAGGTTAACCTCTTGACACTACAGGGGGTGCTGTTTCAACTTGGACATTTATCGTTCCCAAATTAAACTGCCTCGTACTCAATTCTTGCTCGTACAATATGCATATTATTATTACTATTGGATAGAAAACAATCTCTAGTTTCTAAAACCGTTTGAATTATGTCTGTGGGTGAACCAGAACTCTTTCTGCAGCGAAATCCATGACAGGAACTGCGAAGGTCTGAAAACGAGGCTCTGTTCTCAGATCAGTTTAAAGCTCTGTATGTGTCCTATGGGTCGACATGAACTGCACCCGCCTTCCCCTGGATGTCAGTAACCAATGAGAAGTGGAATGGAGTGTCTACGTAGTTCTCAGAGCTTATAAAAGGCCAAGGAACGAAGTGCGCTCTCTTTTCGTTGTTCGTCATTGCGCAAAGCAAGACCTCAAGATGGCATTTTGAAACGCTCAGTTATCGGCCTTAGCTATATCCGTCTGTAATTTAATTCGATATAGGTGTTAGAAACATCATAACGAAGTTATTTTAAACCGAGTTATATCAGTTTATGCGAGTATATTGCTATTTTCGGAATTTCCTTAGTATTGCGTTTTGGGGATTTGGGAATGTTGTGGCCACATAGCTATTGTTAGCTGCTAATTCCGAAGTTGAAGACGACGTTTTACAACCAAGCAACGATTCTTTTGGACAAAGGACACCTTGCCCAAGATTCTGATGGAAGCTCGTCCAAAAGTAAGAACTATTTATGATGTTATTCCGTATTTATGTGGAAAAATGTAAACGCATTTGTCCGCCGTTATTGCGGCACTAGTCTGGCTGTAACGCACACTGTATGTCTAGTAACGTTAATTTTAAAAATCTAACTCAGCGGTTGCATTAATAACTAATGCATCTTTCATTTGCTGTCCAACCTCTATTTTTTAGTCAATCTAATCGATAAATAATCGTAAACTTAGGTGCCTTTCCAAGATGGCGCCGGCCAGAATGCATGACCTGTTGCCACTCATCACATTGTATAACCACGATTTGTGCTGCTAAATATGCACATTTTCGAACAAAACCTATATGCATTGTGTAATATGATGTTACAGGACTGTCATCTGACAAAGTATATCAAGGTTAGTCAATAATTATATATTTTGCTGTATTGTTACGATCGCTAACCTGTGCTGCTGGTAAATTGCTTGTGTTTCTGGCTATTGTGCTAAGCTAATATAATGCTATATTGTGTTTTCGCTGTAAAACACTTAAAAAATCTGACATATTGGCTGGATTCACAAGATGTTGGGCTTTCATTTGCTGTACGCTGTGTATTTTTCAGAAATGTTTTAAGATGAGTAATTAGATATTTGACGTTGGTCTCTGTAATTATTCTGGCAGCTTCGGCACTATTTCAGATTGCAGCTGCAATGTAGAACTGTGATTTATACCTGAAATATGCACATTTTTCTAAAAAAACATATGCTATACAATAAATATGTTATCAGACTGTCATCTTATGAAGTTGTTTCTTGGTTAGTGGCTATTTATATCTTTATTTGGTCGAATTAGTGATGGCTACTGATGGAGTAAAAAACTGGTGGAGTAAAAAAAGTGGTGTCTTTTGCTAACGTGGTTAGCTAATAGATTTACATATTGTGTCTTCCCTGTAAAACATTTTAAAAATCAGAAATTATGGCTGGATTCACAAGATGTGTATCTTTCATCTGGTGTCTTGGACTTGTGATTTAATGATATTTAGATGCTAGTATTTACTTGTGACGCTATGCTAGGCTATGCTAGTCAGCTTTTTTACTGTGGGGGGTGCTCCCGGATCCGGGTTTGGGAGGAATTAGAGGTTAAGCATGTCCCAGTTTAGCAGTACGAGCTCTGAAGATAGATGGGGGGCAATCAGTTCACATATGGTGTCCAGAGCACAGCTTGGGGCAGAGGGTGGTCTATAGCATGTGGCAACGGTGAGAGACTTGTTTTTGGAGAAGTGGATTTTTAAAAGTAGAAGTACAAATTGTTTGGGTACAGACCTGGATAGTAGGACAGAACTCTGCAGGCTATCTCTGCAGTAGATTGCAACACCGCCCCCTTTGGCCATTCTATCTTGTAAGAAAATGTTGTAGTTAGGGATGGAGATTTCAGAGTTTTTGGTGGTCTTCCTAAGCCAGGATTCAGACACGGCTAGGACATCCGGGTTGGCAGAGTGTGCTAAAGCAGTTAATAAAACAAACTTTGGGAGGAGGCTTCTAATGTTAACATGCCTGAAACCAAGGCTTTTACGGTTACAGAAGTCATCAAAAGAGAGCGCCTGGGGAATAGGAGTGGAGCTAGGCACTGCAGGGCCTGGATTCACCTCTACATCACCAGAGGAACAGAGGAGGAGTAGGATAAGGGTACGGCTATAGGCTTTGAGAATTGGTCGTCTAGGACGTCCGGAACACAGAGTAAAAGGAGCAGGTTTCTGGGGAGGATACAGTAGCTTCTAGGTATAATGTACAGACAAAGGTATGGTAGGATGTGAATACAGTGGAGATAAACCTAGGCATTGAGTGATGATGAGAGAGATATTGTCTCTAGAAACATCATTGAAACCAGGTGAGGTCATCGCATGTGTGGGTGGTGGAACTGAAAGGTTGGATAAGGTATAATGAGCAGGGTTAGAGGCTATACAGTGAAATAAGCCAATGAACACTAACCAGAACAGCAATGGACAAGGCATATTGACATTAACCTCTACGGACCCCCCCTCCCGGATCCGGGATCATCCTCATCAAAAAAGCTGACTAGCATAGCCTAGCCTAGCGCCACGGGGATATCATATAATTTCATGAAATCACAAGTCCAATACAGCAAATGAAAGATAAACATCTTGTGAATCCAGCCAACATTTCCGATTTTTTAAAAATGTTTTACAGCCGAAAACACAATATATATTTATGTTAGCCCACCACAAAAGCCAAACACACAACGCCATTTTTTCACCGCACACATAGCTTTCACAAAACCCACAAATAGAGATAAAATTAATCACTAACCTTTGAACAACTTCATCAGATGACAGTCTTATAACATCATGTTATGCAATACATTTATGTTTTGTTCGAAAATGTGCATATTTATAGGTCTAAATCGTAGTTTTACATTGCAGCCATCGTCACAAATAGCACCAAAACAGACAGAATAATTACAGAGAGCAACGTGAAATACATAAATACTAATCATAAAACATTTATGAAAAATACATGTTGTACAGCAAATGAAAGATAAACATCTTGTGAATCCAGCCAATATTTCCGATTTTTTTTTAAAGAGTTTTACAGCGAAAACACAACATATATTTATGTTAGCTCACCACAATCTCCAAAAACACACCGCCATTTTTCCACCGCAAAGGTAGCTTTCACAAAACCCACAAATAGAGATAAAATTAATCACTAACCTTTGGACAACTTCATCAGATGACAGTCTTATAACATCATGTTATACAATACATTTATGTTTTGTTCGAAAATGTGCATATTTATAGCTACAAATCCTGGTTTTACATTGTGAATATGGCGCCAAAATGCACCAAATTGTCCGGAGAAATTTTGGACAGTCACGTAATCTAACCAAAAAACTCATCATAAACTTTGCTGAAAGATACACTGGTTCTTAATGCAACCGCTGTGTTAGATTTAAAAAAATTACTTTAGTACAAAGCACAGCATGCAATAATCTGAGACAGCGCCCAGCCATTCTCCGCCATGTTGGAGCCAACATATTCCACAAAAATACGAAATAACATCATACATTTTCTCTTACCTTTGATGATCTTCCATCAGAATGCAGTGCAAGGAGTCCTAGTTCCACAATAAATCGTTGTTTTGTTTTAGAATATCCATTTCTTCTGTCGAATTAGCAACTTTGGCTAGCATGGTGGAGCGCACATGTCCATGAACTCTTGGCGCATGGAACGAAAAATTCCAAAAGTCATAATAAACGTTGAATAAACTGGTCAAACTCAGTTGAAAATCGATCTTTATGATGTTTTTCTCATATGTATCCAATAACGTCCAAGACGGAGCATTTCGTTGTGTCTACCTAATGCATTGCAGAAAACAATATGGTGCTCTCTGGTGCGCAGCAAAATACTGCCAATATGGCGGACCTGTCACTCCAAAAGCTCTCATTCGGTCTCACATCAAGCTAGACACCCCATTCAACATTCTACTGCCTGTTGACATCTAGTGGAAGGCATATGAAGTGCATACAGATCCATAAATAAAAGGCAATTAAATAGGCAAGGCCTTACACAGAGACCCATTTTCTGAATTTTCACTTCCTATTTGGAAGTTTGCTGCCAAATCAGTTCTGTTTTACTCACAGATATAATTCAAACAGTTTTAGAAACGTCAGAGTGTTTCCTATCCAATAGTAATAATAATATGCATATCGTATGATCTAGAACAGAGTACGAGGCCGTTTAATTTGGGCACGATTTTTTCCCAAAGTGGAAATGGCGCCCCTTATTTCCAAGAGGTTTTAAGGAGAGGCATGCTTAGCCGAGTGATCATAAGGATCCAATGAGTAGTGAGGTTAGTTGGGGTCACGGCGATTCAGACAGCTAGCCGGGCCATGGGTAGCAAGCTGGCAGAAGATGGAGGTCTGTTTTTAGCCATTTCGTGCGTTTCCGTCGGTAGATTAGTGGGGTTCCGTGTGGTAGAGGGGACCAATCCAATTGGCAAAATAGTTATAGTTATAGTGGCCCAAGAAAATTGGCCGATAGACCTATTCAGATAGCAGCCGATAAGACCGCTAACGATTAGCGGGCCGCAGATGGGCGTTCAGGTTACGTCGCGACGGAGGGGCCAGTTGGATAACTCCCTCAGGCAGATCACGACTGGACTACCGACGTTAAGGCCCAGTGGGGCTCCGCATCGGCAGTAAAACAGGTCCGGATAGGTGATTGTAGCCCAGGAGTGGCTTATGGAACTCTTCAGCTGGCTAGCTCCGGAATAATCAATGTTTGCTCCGGGACCAACGTTAGCCAATAGTCACTTGGATAGCAGCTAGCTAGCTGCAAGATCCAGGTGTAAATGTCCAGAGCTTGCGGTAGAAATCCGGGGATATGGAGAGAAAATAGGTCCGGTATACTCTGGTCTGAGTCGCATTGTACAAAACTGGCAATAGCTTTTCGAGCTAAAGGATAGCTGATGACCGCCAACCGTGGTTAGCTGAATATTAACGTTAGCCAGCTAACTTCTGGCTAACTTCTGGCTAGCCTCTGTTGTGGTTTCAGATTTGAGATGAAAAATACTTTTAAAAAATTGGTGAGGCAGGTTGCAGGAGAGTGTTTTGAAGTTGAATTTTTAGAAAATATATACAGTGGGGAGAACAAGTATTTGATACACTGCCGATTTTGCAGGTTTTCCTACTTACAAAGCATGTAGAGGTCTGTAATTTTTATCATAATTACACTTCAACTGTGAGAGACGGAATCTAAAACAAAAATCCAGAAAATCACATTGTATGATTTTTAAGTAATTCGTTAGCATTTTATTGCATGACATAAGTATTTGATACGTCAGAAAAGCATAACTTAATATTTGGTACAGAAACCTTTGTTTGCAATTACAGAGATCATACATTTCCTGTAGTTCTTGACCAGGTTTGCACACACTGCAGCAGGGATTTTGGCCCACTCCTCCATACAGACGTTCTCCAGATCCTTCAGGTTTCGGGGCTGTCGCTGGGCAATACGGACTTTCAGCTCCCTCCAAAGATTTTCTATTGGGTTCAGGTCTGGAGACTGGCTAGGCCACTCCAGGACCTTGAGATGCTTCTTACGGAGCCACTCCTTAGTTGCCCTGGCTGTGTGTTTCGGGTCGTTGTCATGCTGGAAGACCCAGCCACGACCCATCTTCAATGCTCTTACTGAGGGAAGGAGGTTGTTGGCCAAGATCTCGCGATACATGGCCCCATCCATCCTCCCCTCAATACGGTGCAGTCGTCCTGTCCCCTTTGCAGAAAAGCATCCCCAAAGAATGATGTTTCCACCTCCATGCTTCACGGTTGGGATGGTGTTCTTGGTTGTACTCATCCTTCTTCTTCCTCCAAACACGGCGAGTGGAGTTTAGACCAAAAAGCTCTAGTTTTGTCTCATCAGACCACATGACCTTCTCCCATTCCTCCTCTGGATCATCCAGATGGTCATTGGCAAACTTCAGATGGGCCTGGACATGCGCTGGCTTGAGCAGGGGGACCTTGCGTGCGCTGCAGGATTTTAATCCATGTCGGCGTAGTGTGTTACTAATGGTTTTCTTTGAGACTGTGGTCCCAGCTCTCTTCAGGTCATTGACCAGGTCCTGCCGTGTAGTTCTGGGCTGATCCCTCACCTTCCTCATGATCATTGATGCCCCACAAGGTGAGGTCTTGCATGGAGCCCCAGACCGAGGGTGATTGACCGTCATCTTGAACTTCTTCCATTTTCTAATAATTTCGCCAACAGTTGTTGCCTTCTCACCAAGCTGCTTGCCTGTTGTCCTGTAGCCCATCCCAGCCTTGTGCAGGTCTACAATTATATCCCTGATGTCCTTACACAGCTCTCTGGTCTTGGCCATTGTGGAGAGGTTGGAGTCTGTTTGATTGAGTGTGTGGACAGGTGTCTTTTATACAGGTAACGAGTTCAAACAGGTTCAGTTAATACAGGTAATGAGTGGAGAACAGGAGGGCTTCTTAAAGAAAAACTAACAGGTCTGTGAGAGCCGGAATTCTTACTGGTTGGTAGGTGATCAAATACTTCTGTCATGCAATAAAATGCAAATTAATTACTTAAAAATCATACAATGTTTTAGATTGTCTCTCACAGTTGAAGTGTACCTATGATAAAAATTACAGACCTCTACATGCTTTGTAAGTAGGAAAACCTGCAAAATCGGCAGTGTATCAAATACTTGTTCTCCCCACTGTATATAAAAAGATATGCGAAGAAAATATGTAAATACATTTATACACTGGACATGACAAGACGAGGACAAAGGACGTCTGACTGCTATGCCATCTTGCAATTGAATTGAATGTAAATGATGCTACCTGAGAAAAGGCATTCTCTTTTTGCTTTAAATTCTAGCCCTTTTGCAACCAAGTCATTTCAACACATGTGGTCTTATGCGGCTCTTATCAAAAGTAGTGCACTATATGAGGAATAAAGATCTCTCTTTATAACAGGGAGTCTCAGTTATGGGCAATGTTGGGTTGCAAAGTGGCAATGTTAGGTTGGGTTGCAAAGTCCATACTCTTAGAATTGCCAAGTAATTCCTTAATTTCTTGCCAGGGTATGCCTTATCTTTAAAGGGGACATTGCAATGCCATCACAGATATGTACACTAGTTGCCTACATTCAGCTGAGCTAAACATGCAGTGTACCTCTGGAGCATTAGCTAACAGGGTTGTTAAAAGGCAGTGTTAATCAAACCACTGAGATCACGCTGTGTTACACACTCATTCACAACGCTCCTCATTACTTTCCTATTACCCCAGCAGTGTCTTCAGACCCTCAAAGACTCTCTGACGTTAAAACCTATGAGGTGAGGAGGAGCACAGGGATATTTCTGGTCCTCTAGAACGCCTCAGAAGCCTCTCTCTTACTCTCTGATTGATGACCATCATTACAGAGATTTTTTAATGTTTTGAAGGACAGGAGAATCTAGGAGAATACATGTCAAACACTGTACTGAGTTTATGTCTAGGGCTGCTCATTGGGTTAATTTCATTCGCATTCACTCACTCATAGACGGTAACCAGTGTCAACAAACGTCAAATATATCATGTACTGACATTAAGGTCTGAAAAGCACTCACCCATCAGGTCATGAGTATTCTTTGGATGCCCTAAAAAGATTATGATCACTTGCCCAAAAATGTAAAGTAGCTATTTTCACCTATACACAGGGGAAGAACCAGAAAGACCAGACTTTTGGTGGTTGACAGTAAAAAAAGCCACAGAGCAGGCCACAGAACAGGCTCAACTTGTGTGACTGCTCAGGTCACTTGCCCCAGGCAACAGGGTAACCCTTATTGTCAATCCCTGCTATATGAACAATGTATATGGCAAACCCTTGTCACAAGTTGTGACAACCAACAAAACCAACAACAGTTAGTGACAATCAAGAAAACTCTTGGTTGATACTGCTTGACACTTAAAAGGAAATTTAAACGTCATATTCATCATCTCCAGCACCTACCCCAACATCAACATACAGTATGTGAAAATGGCACGTTTCTATGTTTTGTGGAAAAAAATGATAGCAGGAGATAAGTGTTTCTGACGACATCATCCATGTGCATCATATGATTTTAACCAATTATGGGTAGGCATTGCCTAATTGGTTGATAATGTCATTGGAAACACTTATTTTCCTCTTTCTTTTTTATTGCAAAATATAGAAATGCACCCTTTGCACATACTGTATTATCATGTTGGGGTGGTGTGGTTGAAAGATTGTGAAATTTCCCTTTAAAACATTAAGGAGTTGATGTGACAACACTGGTTGGATGTTTAACTATTGCAAGCAATCACAACAGTTTACACGCAACATCCGTTCTCATCAGTGGTATGACAATGATCAATTTGTTTACTTAACTAGACATGCTTGGATTTTGTATGTAATTCCAGCACTGCGATAAGCAGTACATCTGAACCATTCTCTGATTAGTGCAAATAAATCATGTCCACACTGTTGGCAACTTCATCACAACTGAACCAAACTGTAAAATCCCAATAAGTATTGTCTATGGAACAACAGTTGTCAATAGACATTACCGTCAGGACCTCAAGCCATTAGTCTCCTGCAGGGCACTGATTTGGTGGGCCAGCTGTGAGGATACAGCACTGTGTCTCTTTGGTGAGATCCAACGCCTCAAGGCATAGGGAGGGAGGGACGTCATAGAGATGGTGTGAGAGATAAAGAAGTAGAGAGAGATAGAGGCGGAGTGAAATGGAGAGGAAGGGTGAATAAGGGCTGTTGTGCTGAACAGAGTGTGGTATGGCACCCCCACAGATGTGTTTATTAATGAGCTTGCTGGCGTTTAATTTCCCTGTCACCTTGGCGACCCCATATCGAGGAGACAAGCGGCGCAGTGGGACCGCCACAGCAGTGCCGTCTGGGAACAGGGGGCACCGTCACCAGCACAGCCTGCTGGAAGAGACAGGGACTTCTTAGGATACTGACTTCTGAGGGCTGGAGAAGGTTGGGCGCTGCAAGAGAGGAGGCCTGCTGACTCAAAAGTTGCTGAGGGAAATGACTGTGGAACGATTGGGTGGAGGGGATGAAGAGTAGGATGAGGTTGAGGGAAATGACGGAGCTGTTTGAGTTGAGGATGAAATCAATTTTTATTTGTCACGTTTCGTAAACAACACGTATAGATTAACATTGAAATACTTACTTACGGTTCCTTTTCCAAAAATGCAAAGTTAAAGATGTTTTTAAAAATATTTATACAGTGCCTATATATATACTGCACAGTGCCTTCGGAAAGTATTCAGACAACTTCACTTTTTCCACATTTTGATAGGTTACAGCCTTATTCTAAAATGGATAACAGTTTTTTCCAACTGCTTACACACAATCTTTTCATGTCACACGATTTTTGAAACCTCTCACTCAAAGTGCAAAACTACACACCAAATATCCAAAACTGTAAGCCATTTCTCAGCCTTTGACTCATTTGTCAATTGCATAAAACACTTTTTTCAAAACACTACACACAATTCTCTACCTAAAACACAAAAATCTAACAGGAAGTGACTTGCTTTCCTTTTCCAAACACAACCAATCAAAATGATAAACTTATGCACCAGGTCACACACACACTCCTCACATGTGCAAACACTAATAGCTTAACTGATCACTAACCAATCACTGCTTTACTGTAGTAAAGGCCTATAAATAGGTCAAAGGTCAGATTACCTGTTTTGAACAATGGATGCCAACAATGGACAGAGAGCAAGAGGAGTAGGAGGGAGAGGAAGAGGACGAGTGCAAAGAAGAGAAGGAAGGAGAGCCATCTCTAATGAGATTAGGGCAACACTTGTTGATGACTGCATAGTATTGCATAAACATTTGTAACTCTAAGCCATCCATTTACTGCACTGCATTGAATGAATGAGGTTGGTTATCATGCTGTACTACATTTTTTTGTACATTGTTTACAGTTCCTATGCTGAACACATACTGTGTTTGAATTCTGTACAGAGTGGAAAGGCAAAGACATCATGGAGGATGAGGATGCTTGTTTACAGATGTACAAGAGACTGCAATTATAAATATGGTTTTGGCCAACAATGCAATTAGGATTCGAGAGATAAGAGAGCATATCTTGAATAATGACACCATATTTAACAACATCAATGCTGTAAGCCTGTCGACCATACAACTCATCCTCCAACGGCACCGAGTGACGATGAAACAACTTTACAAGGTGCCATTTGAGAGAAACTCTGACAGTCAAGAATATGCGACATGACTTTGTAGAGGTATGTATGCAACACTACTTCCAGTACTTCAGACATACCATGTTTACTCATCTGTATATCCTTTTGTCTGTTACAGAGAGTATTGGAGCTGGATGCCCATGTAATTCGGTATTCATTTATTTATGTGGATGAGGTTGGCTTCAACCTCACCAAAACCAGGCGCCGCGGAAGAAATGTAATAGGACAGAGGGAAAATACCAATGTCCCTGGACAGCGTGGGGGTAATATAACTATGTGTGCTGCCCTCACTCAAAACGGGTTCCTCCATCACAATGCCACACTGGGTCCGTACAACACCGGCCATATGCTCACTTTTCTGGATGCAATTTACACAATGCTTGTCCCTGATCCAGATCAGGAGCCTGCTAGATTTGTGGTTTTATGGGACAATGTTAGTTTTCACCAGGCTGTTCTGGTCCAAAACTGGTTTGCCACCCATCCACAATTTGTAGTTTTGTACCTACCCCCATATTCACCTTTTCTAAATCCCATAGAGGAATTCTTCTCAGCCTGGCGCTGGAAAGTTTTTGATCGCCAACCCTATGCCCGCATGCCGCTTCTCCAGGCAATGGAGGACGCATGTGGGGACATAGAGGTTGCCTCTGTCCAAGGTTGGATACACCATGCTAGGAGATACTTCCCTCGATGTTTGGCAAGAGAAAACGTATCTTGTGATGTGGACGAAGTATTGTGGCCAGACCCAGGACGGAGAAGAGATGGCGCGTAGCTTAGCACTGGTGACTGCCCCCCCCCCCCCCTACCAATTCCTGGACTGCCCCCCCCGGGACCAGTGTACTTTACAGTGTACTTGTTACCCCTCTCAGCAGATTACTTTGAATGTAGAACATTGTATTGAAATGTAGATATAAGCCTATGAAAGACCAAAGAGCTTTAGATTTAGAACAACAGTATAACAAGTGTAACAATGGTATATCCAAAAATGTACTATTATGAAAGCAGTGTTTGCCATTTGATGCAAATGCTTCATTCTGACATGTGTTTATGGCATTTTGAATGCAGTGTTACATTTTGAAGGAGATGTGAGGCATTTTGCATTTTGTGTGTGCAGGTTTGGGAATTGTGTGTAGAGTTTTGAAAAAAGGAGACAGTTTTGAAAACATGTGTAAGCAGTTGGAAAAAACTGTAAATAGAACAATTTCCTCAGCAATCTACACACAATACCCCATAATGACAAAGCGAAAACAGGTTAAAGAAATGTTTTAAGGTCCCAAAGAACATAGTGGCCTCCATCATTCTTACATGGAAGAAGATTGGAACCACCAAGACTCTTCCTGGAGCTGGCCACCCAGCCATGAAACTGAGCAATCGGGGGAGAAGGGCCTTGGTCAGGGAGGTGACCAAGAACCTGATGGTCACTCTGACAGAGCTCTAGAGTTCCTCTGTGGAGATGGGAGAACCTTCCAGAAGGACAACAATCCCTGCAACACTCCACCAATTAGGCCTTTATGGTAGAGTGGCCAGACGGAAGCCAGTCCTCAGTAAAAGGCAAATGACAGCCCACTTGGAGTTTGCCAAAAGGCACCTAAAGACTCTCAGACCAGAAACAAGACTATTTGGCCTGAATGCCAAGCGTCCCATCTGGAGGAAAGCTGGCACCATCCCTACGGAGAAGCATGGTGGTGGCAGCATCATGCTGTGGGGATGTCTTTCAGCGGCAGGGACTGGGATTGAGGCAAAGATAAATGAAGCAAAGTACTGCTCCAGAGCGCTCAGGACCTCAGACCGGGGCCAAGGTTCACCTTCCAACAGGACAACGACCCCAAGCAGACAGCCAAGACAATGCAGAAGTGGTTTCTGGACAAGTCTCTGAATGTCCTTGAGTGGCCCAGCCAGAGCCCGGACTTGAACCCGATCTAACATCTCTGGAGAGACCTAAAAATAGCTGTGCACCAACGCTCCCCATCCAACCCGACAGAGCTTGAGACGATCTGCAGAGAAGAATGGGAGAAACTCCCCAAATACAGGTGTGTCTAGCTTGTAGTGTCATAACGAAGAAGACTCGAGGCTGTAATCGCTGCCAAAGGTCCTTCAACAAAGTTCTGAGTAAAGGGTCTGAGTAGTTATGGAAATGCTATATTCCCATTTTTTTAATTTTTATTGTTAGCAATCTTTTTTATTTTTTTTAACGTTTTTGCTTTGTCATTTTGGAATATAGTTTGTAGATGAGGGGGAAAAAACTATTTAATACATTTTAGAACAAGGCTGTAACAAAATGTGGAAAAAGTCAAGAGGCCTGAATACTTTCCGAAGTTACTATATGTACATATAGGTAGTGGTAAAGTGACTAGGCAAAAGTATATATAATAAACAGTAGCAGCAACTCATGTGGTGAGTGTGAAAGTATGTGTGTGTGTATATGGCGTTTGTATGCGTGTGTGGGCGTATCGATTGTGTGTGTGTGTTGGGGTGTCAGTGTAAGTATGTGTGGGTAGAGTCCAGTGTTTGTGCATAGAGTCACTGCAACAGAGTTAGTGCAAAAAAGGGTCAATGCGGGTAGTCCGGGAAACCATTTGATTAATTTCCTGTTTAGCAGTCCTATGGCTTAGAGGAAGAAGCTATTCAGGATCCTGATGGTTCGAGACTTTGTGCCTTGGTACCGCTTGCCATGTAGTAGCAGAGAGAACAGTCTATGGCTTGGGTGGCTGGAGTCTGACAATTATTTGGGCCTTCCTCTGACACCTCCTGGTATAGAGGTCCTAGATGGCAGGGAGCTCGGCTCCATTGATGTACTGGGCCGTACTCATCACCCTCTGTAGTGCCTTGCGGTCGGGTGCCTTGCAGTTATCATACCAAGTGGTGATGTAGCCAGTCAAGATGCTGTCATTGCTGAAGCTTTAGACATTTTGGAGGATCTGAGGGAAAATGCTAAATATTTTCAGCCTCCTGAGCGGGAAGAGGTGTTGTCGTGCCCTCTTCACAAGTCGTGCCCCCTGCCCTCTTTGTGTGTGTGTGGACCCTGTTATTTCCTTAGTGATATGGATTAGCTCCTTTGTCTTGCTGACATTGAGGGACAGGTTGTTGTCCTGGCACCACACTGCCAGGAGTCTTACCTCCCTATATGCTGCATCATCATCATCATAGGTGTTCAGTCTTACCACCGTCGTGTCGTCAGTAAACTCGTGGGTGAATGGGGAGTACAGGACGGAACTACGCACACACCCCTGAGAGGCCCTCATGTTGAAGGTCAGAGTTGGCGGATGTGTCATTGCCTACCACCTGGGGGTGGCCCGTCAGGAAGTCCATAGAGATTGCTTCCTCTGTGGATCTGTTATGGCGGTAGGCGAATTGGAGTGGGTCCAGGGCACAGTGACTATGGTGGTCTACTTAAAACAAGTTGGTATTGCAGACCGGGTCAGGGATAGGTTGAAACTGTCAGTGAAGACACTTGGAAGCTGGACAGCGCATGCTCTAAGTACACGTCTTGGTTTTCCGTCTGGCCCCGTGACCTTGCGAATGTAAGCTGTTTAAAGATTTTACTCATGTCAGCTACAAAGAGCGAGATTACAAAGTCGTCCGGAACAGCTGGTGCTCTCATGCATAGTTCAGTGATGCTTGCCTCGATGCGAGCATAGAAGGCATTTAGCTCGTTTGGTATGATCGCATCGCTGGTAAGCTCGTGGCTGGGTTTCCCTTTGTAATTTTTGATAGTTTGCAAGCCCTGCCACATCCGACAAGTGTCAGAGCTGGCGTAGTAGGTTTTGATTGTAGTCCTGCATTGGCGCTTAGCCAGTTTGATGGTTTATTAGAGGTCGTAGGGGATTTATTATAAGCGTCCGGATTAGTGTCCCGCTCCTTGAAAGTGGCAGCTCTAGCCTTTAGCTCAGTGCGGATGCTGCCTGTAATCTGTGGCTTCTCGTTGGGATATGGTCCCGTGTGGCTCAGTTGGTAGAGCATGGCGCTTGCAACGCCAGGGTTGTGGGTTCATTCCCCACGGGGGGACCAGGATGAATATGTATGAACTTTCCAATTTGTAAGTCGCTCTGGATAAGAGCGTCTGCTAAATGACTTAAATGTAAATGTAAATATGTACGTACTAGGGATGCAACGGTACACAGTATGTTGTCGAACCGTTCGGTACGCCCCCTACGGTTCAATACGCACACGTGAACCGTGGAATTTTCAATAATTTCCAAATGTGCTTATTGCACTGCAGACTACACGCACGTCGTACATTCAGATCCATAGAACCAGACGTGCAGTTTGTGAACAGGCTTGACAGGCAACTGCTTGGGGCCACAGGCCGTTAGGGGTCTCCTGAGGGCTGACAAACTTTACTCTACAACAATGTCTCAAAATGTGGAAACCACAGTGACCGCTACCCCCTCCCCCTTAAACAACCAATGGACGATTTGCAATGTCATCTCAGTAGGAAACCTCCCTAAACGGGCCACATGAAGAGATGGGAAACTAAAAACAATATTATCTCAGCTCCAACGTGCCAATGGCGAGCGCTAGCGAGACAGAGAGAAGCACATTTGAAGAGGCACCACCGTCTTTCAAATCCGCTGTGTGGGACATTTTGGATTCCAAATCAAATTTTATTTGTCACATACACTTGGTTAGCAGATGTTAATGCGAGTGTAGCGAAATGCTTGTGCTTCTAGTTCCGACAATGCAGTAATAACCAACGAGTAATCTAACCTAACAATTCCACAACAACTAACTTATACACACAAGTGTAAAGGAATGAAGAATATGTACATAAAAATATATGAATGTGTGATGGTACAGAACGGCATAGGCAAGATGCAGTAGATGGTATCGAGTACAGTATATACATATGAGATGAGTAATGTAGGGTATGTAAACATTATATGAAGTGGCATTGTTTAAAGTAGCTAGTGAAAAAAAAATTACATCAATTTTTACATTGTTAAAGTGGCTGGATTTGAGTCAGTATGTTGGCAGCAGCCAGTCAATGTTAGTGGTGGCTGTTTAACAGTCTGATGGCCTTGAGATAGAAGCTGTTTTTCAGTCTCTCGGTCCCTGCTTTGATGCACCTGTACTGACCTCGCCTTCTGGATGATAGCGGGGTGAACAGGCAGTGGCTCGGTTGGTTGTTGTCCTTGATGATCTTTATGGCCTTCCTGTGACATCGGGTGGTGTAGGTGTCCTGGAGGGCAGGTAGTTTGCCCCCGGTGATGCGCTGTGCAGACCTCACTACCGTCTGGAGAGCCTTACGGATGTTGGCGGAGCATTTGCCGTTCCAGGCGGTGATACAGCCCGACAGGATGCTCTCGATTGTGCGTCTGTAAAAGTTTGTGTGCTTTTGGTGACAAGCCAAATTTCTTCAGCTTCCTGAGGTTGAAGAGGCGCTGCTGCGCCTTCTTCACCACACTGTCTGTGTGGGTGGACCAATTCAGTTTGTCCGTGATGTGTTCGCCGAGGAACATAAAACTTACTACCCTCTCCACTACTGTCCGATCGATGTGGATAGGGGGGTGCTCCTTCTGCTGTTTCCTGAAGTTCACGATCATCTCCTTTGTTTTGTTGACGTTGAGTGTGAGGTTATTTTCCTGACACCACACTCCAAGGGCCCTCACCTCCTCCCTGTAGGCCTTCTCGTCGTTGTTGGTAATCAAGCCTACCACTATAGTGTCGTCTGCAAACTTGATGATTGAGTTGGAGGCGTGCATGGCCACGCAGTCGTGGGTGAACAGGGAGTACAGGAGAGGGTTCAGAACGCACCCTTGTGGGGCCCCAGTGTTGAGGATCAGCAGAGTGGAGATGTTACCTACCCTCACCACCTGGGGGCGGCCCGTCAGGAAGTTCAGTACCCAGTTGCACAGGGCGGGGTCGAGACCCAGGGTCTCGAGTTTGATGACGAGTTTGGAGGGTACTATGGTGTTAAATGCTGAGCTCTAGTCGATGAACAGCATTCTCACATATATATTCCTTTTGTCCAGATGGGTTAGGGCAGTGTGGTTGCAATTGCGTCGTCTTTGGACCTATTGGGGCAGTAAGCAAATTGGAGTGGGTCTAGGGTGTAGGGTGGAGGTGATATGGTCCTTGACTAGTCTCTCAAAGCACTTCATGATGACGGAAGTGAGTGCTACGGGGCGGTAGTCATTTAGCTCAGTTACCTTAGCTTTCTTGGGAACAGGAACAATGGTGGCCCTCTTGAAGCATGTGGGGACAGCAGACTGGGATAAGGATTGATTGAATATGTCCGTAAACACACCAGCTAGCTGGTCTGCGCATGCTATGAGGACGCGGCTGGGGATGCCGTTTGGGCCTGCAGCCTTGCGAGGGTTAACACGTTTAAATGTTTTACTCACGTCGGCTCCAGTGAAGGAGACCCCGCAGGTTTTGGTAGCGTGCCGTGTCAGTGAGACTGTATTGTCCTCAAAGCGTGCAAAGAAGTTGCTTAGTCTGTCTGGGAGCAAGACATCCTGGTCCGCGACGTGGCTGGTTTTCTATTTGTAATCCGTGATTGACTGTAGAACCTGTCACATACTTCTTGTGTCTGAACGTTGAAATGCGACTCTACTTTGTCTCTATACTGACGCTTAGCTTGTTTGATTGCCTTGCGGAGGGAATAGCTACACTGTTTGTATTCAGGCATGTTTAAGGTCACCTTGCCCTGATTAAAAGCAGTGGTTTGCGCTTTTAGTTTCGCGCGAATGCTGCCGTCAATCCACATTTTCTGGTTTGGGAATGTTTTAATAGTTGGTGTGGGTACGACATCGCCGATGCACTTGCTAATAAACACGCTCACCGAATCAGCGTATTCGTCAATGTTGTTGTTTGACGCAATGCGGAACATATCCCAGTCCATGTGATCGAAGCAATCTTGAAGCGTGGAATCAGATTGGTCGGACCAGCGTTGAACAGACCTGAGCGCGTGAGCTTTCTGTTTTAGTTTTGTCTACAGGCTGGAAGCAACAAAATGGAGTCGTGGTCAGCTTTTGCGAAGGGAGGGCGGGGGAGGACCTTATATGCGTCGCGGAAATTAGTATAACAATGATCTAGGGTTTTTCCAGCCCTGGTAGCACAATCGATATGCTGATAGAATTTAGGGAGTTTTGTTTTTAGATTAGCCTTGTTAAAATCCCCAGCTACGATGAATGCAGCCTCAGGGTGTGTGGTTTCCAGTTTACAAAGAGTCAGATAAAGTTCGTTCTGGGCCATCGATGTGTCTGCTTGGGGGGGAATATATACGGCTGTGATATTGATTGAAGAGAATTCCCTTGGTAGATAATGCGGTCGACATTTGATTGTGAGGAGTTCTAGATCAGGTGAACAGAATGACTTGAGTTCCTGTGTGTTGTTATGATGATCACACCACGTCTCGTTAATCATAAGGCATACCCCCCCGCCCCTCTTCTTACCGGAAAGATGTTTGTTTCTGTCGGCGCGATGCATGAAGAAACCAGCTGGCTGCACCGACTCCGTTAGCGTCTCTTGAGTTAGCCATGTTTCCGTGAAGCAGAGCACGTTGCAATCCCTGATGTCTCTCTGGAATGCTACCCGTGCTCGGATTTCGTCAACCTTATTGTCAAGAGACTGGACATTGGCGAGTAGTATGCGAGGGAGTGGAGCGCGATGTGCCCGTCTCCGAAGCCTGACCACGAGACCGCCTCGTTTGCCCCTTTTTCGGCGTCGCACAGGGTCGCCGGCTGGGATCAGATCCATTGTATTGGGTGGAAGGCAAAACACTGGATCCGATTCGGGAAAGTCATATTCCTGGTAGGAACGATGATGAGTTGACGTTAACCTTTTGTCAATAGGGGGAGCTGTTAGCATTATTTTTTTTTTTACATTTCCAAATTAAACTGCCTCGTACTCAATTCTTGATCGTACAATATGCATATTATTGTTATTATTGGATAGAAAACAGTCTATAGTTTCTATAGGAGTTGAAATTTTGTCTCTGAGTGGTACAGAACAATTTCTACAGCACTTTTCATGACAGGGTTCAGATTTCAGAAATGTTTACCTCTGATCTGGGGTCTGTTTATAAGGCCACAGTGAATGCTATGAAGAAACCGACACTACCTACGTCTTCCTCTGGGTGTCTGTACGTCATCACGTTTTCAATGAAGTCTATGGGACGTTCACAGCCATTATAAATGACAAAAATGTACAGAGACCCCTCTTTCTCAACGTGCGCCTCAAGCGTGAAGGCCATCGGACCTGCCTCGTTCCAAATCGTTTTCTAACCAGCAGTATTTCTCCGGTCATGTTTTCAGTCGTTATAGTTGTTAAAAACATCATAATGTAGTGAATTTTAACCGTTTTATATCAATTTATATCCGTTTAGTGCGATTTTGAGGAATTTCTTTGTCGTGCACTCTGAAAGTTTGGACACGCTTTAGGGTGTCGGTCGTTGGTGATGGACATTTCGAAGGACAGAGGACATCTATCGACCAAAAGACGTTTATAACATAGAAAGGATACATTGCCCAAGAATATGATGGAAGATCAGCTCAAAGTAAGCAATATTTAATATGATAAACCGTGTTTCTGTCGAAATATTTTAAACGCATACATCGCCATTTTGTTTGGTATAGCTTCACTTGGCCAACCCTGTATTGAAAAGTAAGGATAATTTAAAAAATGTAAATCAGCGGTTGCATTAAGAACTAATTTGTCTTTCGATTCCTGTCAACCCTGTATTTTTTAGTCAAGTATATGATTAGCTTTTAATTAAACTAGATCACTCTGATAGATGACGTCAGACATATTGAGGCTTGATTTCCTAGTATTTTCATTGTGTAACCACGGTTTTGTATGGCTAAATATGCACCTTTTCGAACAAACTGTATATGTATGTTGTAAAATGATGTTACAGGAGTGTCATCGGAAGAATTCTGAGAAGGTTAGTGAAAAAATTAATATCTTTTGGCGGTGGTTACGTTATAGCGCTCTTTGGCTGGAATCGATGCTCTGGTAACGTTGGAACATGTAGTATGCTAACTTATCGATTTATTGTGTTTTCGCTGAAAAACGCTTAGAAAATCTGAAATATGGTCTGAAATCACAAGAACTGGGTCTTTCCATTGCTATGCTTTGTCTATTTTTATGAAATGTTTTATGATGAGTAAATTGGTCATACACGTTGCTCTATCTAGTAATTCTAGTGGATTTGTGATGGTCGGTGCAATTGTAAACTGTGATTTCTACCTGAAATATGCACTTTTTTCTAACAAAAACTATCCTATACCATGAATATGTTATCAGACTGTCATCTGATGGTTTTTTTTATAGGTTATTGGCTATCAATATCTTAGTTGAGCCGAATTGGTGATAGCACCTGAAGGAGTAAGAAACTGATGGAGTTAGAATAGTGGTGTATTTTGCTAACGTGTTTAGCTAATAGATTTACATATTTTGTCTTCCCTGTAAAACATTTTAAAAATCTGAAATGGTGGCTTTATTCACAAGATCTGTATCTTTCATCTGGTGTCTTGGACTTGTGATTTAATGATATTTAGATGCTACTATCTACTTGTGAAGCTATGCTAGCTATGCTAATCAGTGTGTGGGGGGGGTGGGGGGTGATCCCGGATCCGGGTTTCTGAGGCAGTAAAAGTTAATCGTATATTCAGTAGTTCCTCCCGACTGTATGTAATGAAACCTAAGATTACCTGGGGTACCGATGTAAGAAATAACACATAAAAAAACAAAATACTGCATATTTTCCAAGGAACGCGAAGCGAGGCGGCCATCTCTTTTCGGCGCCGGAAGAACATTATATCAGTGAACCACTAGATTCCCATCATGCAACACTGTAGAAAAAATCACCAATGACTTTTTAATATCTTAATTAACCTGTCTGATATCACAAATGTATGCGATATGACGAAATACAATCACATTCAGACACACACACAGACAAATGCATGAAACCAATTGATTTATTATCGATAACATCTCATATTCTCTGGTGCTTTTGATTTACTCCGTAAAAGAATGGTTGTAATTCCACCATGGAAAACACAGGGCCATCAGACATCAGTCCAGGTCCTCTCCTCACCAGCATTAATTCCTCTGATCATTTGAACAGGGCGAGGGAGCACAAAGCACACACAAGCTGCATTCAGTAACAATATTCTTATTTGTCTTATAAATAAAAGGCAGTTGCTCCCTGACAACACAAAGAACTTTGATCGTATTAAAAGGGCAGGGGAGACTAGCCCATATAAGCTGAATTTAGTCAATTCAGCATCAAACGCTTACTACAAGGCAGTGTTGCTGATTAAATAATGCAAGAGCACACCCTAGTGGACAAAATACTTACAGCACCTGGTATTCCTAGGCAGTCTCCCATCCAAGTACTAACCAGGCCCGATCCTGCTTAGCTTCCGAGATCAGACGAGATCGGGTGTATTTTTTTTTTTTTATCTTTTATTATGAAAAAACACATAATATTTACAACATTCAATCAATAATCAAAAAGGATGAACAATTCATCCTTTTACAAAATCAAAAAAAGAAAAATGAAACCTATTAAAAAAACACAATCATCCACCAAAACCAATTAATAATTAAAAACAAGTTTTCCATTCGACTCAATTTCAATAAAAGTGCTCCCCCACACAAACAATTTTTCAAAATTACATCCACCATATTTATATATTACTTCTATATCTTTCTCTAAAATACTTCTAAATAAAACCTCCACACTCACAATTTTCCCTTCATAATGTCCCAAATTCCGTCTTTGTCTTACAGCGTATCTGGCATGACTAAGAACAAAATTCATCAAATTAAAATTAAAAACTTTGCTTTTCCCAGTTAACCCAAAAAGAAACAACCTCCTCCACTCAACCCCATCAACAATCTCTTCTCCCCAATGTTGTACTAAAATCCCCTTTAAAAACTTATGAAACTCTTCTAATCTACTACATTCAACAAAAAAGTGCATAAAATTTTCCACCCCCGTATCACAAATATCACATTCTCTTTTAATATCTCTATTTATTTGATGTAAAACCACGTTCGTAAAAATCCTATTATGTTTCAATTTAAAATCATTGTCTTCACATTCTATAGAATTATATTTTACATTTACATTCTTCCATATTGATTTCACATCTATATTTGCAAACACCCTAGACCACACTTTTTCCGAAGCAGGAGTTTTTATCTCTCTTAAAATACATTTTTCATATACCTTTTTAACTTTCAAACCTGACAAATCATACTTCTTCCCATTACTTTCATAATATAAAACCGGTAAACCCCTAGCTCTTGTAGCCACCTCTTTATTTATTAAAACACCCCATTCCCCAGGAAGACATCCTAATATTCTCTTATACATGTTCTCCACAGTAGTTCTACTTATTTCATCATTTTCTTCAACCACATTATCAAATATTGCCTGACATGGAAGGAACCCCGGAATGACCTCATATAAGATGTCCCCAATCTGTCTCATCCCAGCCCTCATAAAATATTTACAAAACAACATCTTATTATTATACTGTATCTTGGGATTTAAAAAAATTGGCTGATTTAAAATATTGTCTAAAATGGTACACTCATAATAAATCTTTGGTAAAAACTCCCCCCAAGCCTCAAACACTTCTCTATAAAACAAAGGTATTTTACCTAACATTTCCTTTTTCATACACATCAATAAACCATTATCCCCCATCCTCCCAACCTCCTGCAAATACTCCTTAAAAAATATTTTCCATCCATAATCTAATTCCCCATATAAATATTTACGTACCATTTTGACTCTAATTGCTGTTTTCCTCACATTTAAATCCACCAACTTCAAACCCCCCTCCTCATAACCTGCAATCAAAGTTTTAAAAGCTATTTTCACCCCCTTCCCTTCCCATAAAAAATCAACTACAATTTTATTCATTTCAGATAAAACCCATTCTGGCATATCCATAACATTCATTACATAAATAAAAATTGACATCAACAATGAATTTATGACAATTACTTTCCCTTTTAATTTCAAAGACCTCCCCCTCCACATATTTACCACCTTCCTAACTTTGTTTATAACTCCACTCCATGTCATATCCCTAGCTTCCTGTTCCTTCACCCCTAAAAACACACCTAACACCTTAAAATAATCATTTACCATTTTAAAAGGAAAAATCTCCTCATTAATCTTTCCAACGTACATTATTACTGACTTCTCCATATTCACTTTTGCTCCTGAGGCTTTCTCATATACTTTAAAACACTCCATCACCCTTTTAACAGTTCCCTCATCTCTAACTGTTATTGTGGTATCGTCTGCATATTGATGAATTAAACTAAAACCTCCTTGCGGAGTCTCTACACAATTTATAAAATGATCTTTTTTAAGGTATGCCGCTAAGGGTTCTACCGATAAAACATACAATAATGCTGATAAAGGGCACCCCTGTCTCACTGATCTCTCAAGAATAAAATAATCTGTTAAAACCCCATTACATTTTACCCTACTTTTTGCCTTTCTATATAATAATTTTATCCATCCTATTATTCTATTTCCAAACCCATATTTTTCCAGTACCCTAAACATAAAATCATGTTCCACCCTGTCAAAAGCTTTATTAAAATCTATACTTAAAACAATTCCCCCTCTCTTATCGCTATTCATTTTATTTATCACATCTCTAAGTGTAATGATGGTATCAGCTATGTCTCTTCCAGGCACACTATAATTTTGTGTAGGTGCTATAATATCATTTAAAACCATCTTCATCCTATTCGCCAATATCTTAGCTAAAATCTTGTAATCTGAGTTTAATAAACTAATTGGCCTATAATTTTCTAATTTCATTTTGCTCCCCTTATTTTTATATAAAACCGATATCAGTCCTGTCACCATGGAGTCTGAAACAGTATTATTATCTTCCATGTATTGATACACTTCCATTAAAATCGGTACTAAAAAACTTTCATACATTTTGTAAAACTCTGCAATTAGTCCATCTACTCCAGGACTTTTATTTATTTGTAATCCCTTAATTGCATCTTTCACTTCATCCACTGTTATCTTCCTATCACATATTTGCTTATCCTCAACACCAATTTGCACATCCACACTACCTAAAATCTCCTTTACACACTCTTCATCCACCTCCCCTTTCTTAAATAAATCCTTATAAAAATTCTGTACAGTTTCTAATATCTCAACATAATCATTTACCACTTCACCCTTTACATTTTCTATCTCACTAATATATGATTTCGTCTGTTTAGTTTTCTCTAAACCAAGAAAAAAAGACGTACATTTTTCCCCTTCTAAAACATACTTTGCCCTACTTCTAATAGATGCCCCCTTACATTTATCTATTTCACATTTGCTCAATTGTGCCTTTAAATCTAAAAACCTTTCAATATTATAAATAGGATCAATATCACATTTCCTCATTTCTTCATTCAATTTTGCTCTTAAATTATTTTCTTCTCTTGTCATCCTACTCCTCTTCTTCCTTGCATATCTAATACTAAAATCTTTTATTTTTTTCTTAACATTTTCCCACCACTGGCACTTATCATTCCCTTTTTGCTTATCCTCCATTTCATGTTCTATCAAAGATTTAAGTTGTAATCCATATTCCTCATCACCTAGATACCTTGCATTCATACACCACACTCCCCCCCCTTTCCCCTCCCTATCTAACCCCACCGAAAATGTTAACCCAGCATGATCACTAAAAGTTGTAAAAATATACTTAATATCCTTCATAAAATTCCTTAACCCTTCATTTACTAAAACCAGATCTATCCGTGTCTGTTTCAACTCCCCTAAAACCACCTGCCTTCTAGAAAATTCTCTCTTGTTCGGATTCTCATCCCTCCATATATCAATCAAATTGTTTTCCAACATAATCTTCCTTAAAACCCCCCTAGATACGTCACTTCTAAAAATAGCTCCCCTTGCCATATCTAATCTATTCATTTTAACATTAAAATCCCCAACTAAAATACAATTACCCCTGCACCATTTCCCTAATTCTAAAAATAAATCCCTCCGCTCTATCTCATTATTCGGCGCATAAATATTTATAATCCTAAAAACCCTATTCATATATTCAAAATCCAATATTAAAATCCTCCCATTATTATCATTATATATCTTCTTCACATTTTCTACTACATCCTTCCTTAATAAAATTGCAACCCCACTTGAATTCCCTCTGCCATTGTTTACATAAATAAAATCCCTCCATATTTTTTTTACTTCTAAAACACATACATTATCCCAGTGTGTTTCTTGAATACATAAAATATCTGAATTCTTCATTTGTACTATTCTATTAAATTTTCCCATTGTTCTCAAACCATTAGCATTTATCGACATTATATTAACCATTCTAATAAATAATAAAATAATAAAATATAATTCCATTATCCTTTACCTCTTATCCAGTTTCTTTCCTCTTCCACCCTTTCTCTCCCCCTCTTCCCCCCGCTTTCCTCTTCCTGTATCCTTCCCTCGTTCTTTCCATCTTTTCCCCATCATCTGTGTCCGATATCTCCTCCAAGTCCATGCTATCCAGCCAACACCCACTCTTGGCATCCACCTCCGTTGTGCTCCCCATATTCATCTCTGTTTCTGCCACCGTCATCGCTGTGCTCCCCGTGCTCGTCTCCAGCTCATGTACAGTCGCCTTTGTGCTCCCCGTGCTCATCTCCGCCTCCGTTATTGTCCTCAAACCCAAAACCCTCTCCATTTCTTCACCCCCCGAGGTACTTGTTAGTGCTGTGCTTTCCCCCAAAACCTGTGAGTCCCCCGTGCTTCCCCCCAGTCCACTCCCCCCCTCCTCCTGAAACCTCCCTCTTCTTATTTCCGAGTCCATACTGCTCCCAATTTCATTTATCTTCTGGTCCTTCTTCCTTCTTCCTTCCTCCGTCTCTCCACCTTCCACCACGTCTTCTCCTCCATCTTCTTCTCCTTCTTGCGACAATACTACTGCTTCCTCTAGTATTGTTTGACTCCCCTCTTCAGCCCTAGCCTCTCCACAGTTGCACTCCGCCAATCTCTTTCTACATCCACCACAAAAATTCCTTTCCTTCTCTCCATCACATTCTCTCGCATAGTGTCCTTGATTGCCACACTTAAAACACTTAAATTCCGGGCAGTCTTTTACTATGTGCCCGGGTTGAATGCACAACCGATACACTCTGACCTGTTTGTCATGAATGACTCTGAAATATTCCGCTCCTTCCAACGTCTCAATTCTTGTAGAATAAGGTAATGATGTCACTTTTTCTGTAAACTTGACTTTGCAGAAACGTGTCCCATCAACCACCTCCGTTCCTGGCCAAACTCTCCTTCTTATCTCCGAGACGGCCGCCACTCCCCAGCTGCTCAGCTTGCCCAGTATCACACCATCTTCTACGTAAACTGGGAGATTCATAAAAGACACCACCAATTCCTTCACATTAATATCTCTCGCCAGAATCCTTGTGTCCTTTATTCGCAATCCATCCATTAACCGTTCTTTTCCTTTTTCATTTCTCATTGTAATTTCGTACTTCTTTTCTCCTTTCATTCGGCATCCCACCACCTCTCCACACACCTCCTTAATTGCTCTTAGTAGTTCCATTGTCGTCACTTTGTCTTCTCCTTCCAACTCAATTGCCACCGTGTATTCTTTTCCATATTTCATCCCTTCTTTATCTTCCTTTTTCTTCCGTTGCGCTTTTTCGTTGTCTTTGTCCATTCCGTTTGTCTTTTCCATGTTGTCCGTCATAGTAAAAAATGAATCCAAAAAAACTCTCCCCCAAGCAGAAAAACTGCAAGGGGGAAGACTAACCAAACTTTAAACTATTCAACTGAAGAAAATAATAAATTATATTGCAAAAACCACTTAATTAACAAAAATAGCTCTCGAGCAAACACTCTCCAGCAAACACTCACTCACAGCTCAGACACTCGCACCTGTCGTCACTTCTCCAATCAGGAAATGCGCATTCAGGCTGGTTTGGCCGTAAGCGAAGGGACAACTCTTGGTACACCATATAGAGTTAAAGTGAGTCTGATAAACAGACAATGCATTTTCACCAATTAGATAAGCAGCTTGAACTTTGGGTCACTCAAAAAGGGGAAGAAATTACATATACTGTAGCCATCACTTTTTAGCACAGATAGTTGGATGAAATACAAACAAACCTTGCTAACATTTCAAAGCGAGGGCACATATTTCAGCCTTGTGGGAAAAAATTGACAAATACAATGACTTCTGACAAATACATCATTAGCAACAATTTCCCATGCAGCTAGCCTACTAGCCAGAATAAATACACAAAAGCTCTGAATGTTGAAAAACTATTGCATTGTTCTGTGCTAAGGAGGAGCGCATGTATGGACAATTTCATATTGTAAGCGCATGGGGCGCGTATGACACATCATGACTGGGGTTGGGGTTAGAGCGGCTTCTCAACTATCTCTTGATTGAAGTACCAGCGTGGCATAAATACCATGCTGCATTTCGCAACATGATGTTTCCACAAAATGCCAACAATGTTTCGCTACAAACAAATGTTTCCACCTTTCGATTGGTCCAAAAAATCTCTTTCAAAACTGACTTCAAAGATCTCCATAAGCACAAGTCAACCTCAAGGTTTATCATCAAACAAGACATCAGTGGAGAGCGCGAACGCAGTCCCCCACTACCATAAATTATGCAATCGAGATTTCCGCATTTGGGAAATTCGCAGGGGTCAGCACAGCCACAGTGCAATGGCTGAGCAGCCTTCTTGAACAGCCTTCTTGATCACGGTAGCTCCCTTGCCAGGTAAGTATGACTTTTACACATCGGTGGAGGGCAAGTCTCTCCAGTGCCAACATTTTCGTCTAACGGTAACCACTTTGTGTTCTGATAATATCACATCACTTCGACCTGCGTGAAATGCCGTTTAGGAATGCACTTGCAGACAGAGTGGTGAAAAAGTTGTTTATTTTGTTTACTAGATTATATCAGTGAACCACTAGATTCCCATCATGCAACACTGTAGAAAAAATCACCAATGACTTTTTAATATCTTAATTAACCTGTCTGATATCACAAATGTATGCGATATGACGAAATACAATCACATTCAGACACACACACAGACAAATGCATGAAACCAATTGATTTATTATCGATAACATCTCACATTCTCTTGTGCTTTTGATTTACTCCGTAAAAGAAGGGTTGTAATTCCACCATGGAAAACACAGGGCCATCAGACATCAGTCCAGTTCCTCTCCTCACCAGCATTAATTCCTCTGATCATTTGAACAGGGCGAGGGAGCACAAAGCACACACAAGCTATATTCAGTAACAATATTCTTATTTGTCTTATAAATAAAAGGCAGTTGCTCCCTGACAACACAAGGAACTTTGATCGTATTAAAAGGGCAGGGGAGACTAGCCCATATAAGCTGAATTTAGTCAATTCAGCATCAAACGCTTACTACAAGGCAGTGTTGCTGATTAAATAATGAGAGAGCACACCCTAGTGGACAAAATGCTTACAGCACCTGGTATTCCCAGGCAGTCTCCCATCCAAGTACTAACCAGGCCCGACCCTGCTTAGCTTCCGAGCTCAGACGAGATCTGGTGTATTCAGGTAGGTAAGGCCGTAAGCGAAGGAACAACTCTTGGTATACCATATAGAGTCAAAGTGAGTCTGATAAACAGACATTGCATTTTCACCAATTAGATAAGCAGCTTGAACATTGGGTCACTCAAAAAGGGGAAGAAATTACATATACTGTAGCCATCACTTTTTAGCACAGATAGTTGGATGAAATACAAACAAACCTTGCTAACATTTCAAAGCGAGGGCACATATTTCAGCCTTGTGGGAAAAAATAGACAAATACAATGACTTCTGACAAATACATCATTAGCAACAATTTCCCATGCAGCTAGCCTACTAGCCAGAATAAATACACAAAAGCTCTGAATGTTGAAAAACTATTGCATTGTTCTGTGCTAAGGAGGAGCGCATGTATGGACAATTTCATATTGTAAGCGCATGGGGCGCGTATGACACATCATGACTGGGGGTGGGGCTAGAGCGGCTTCTCAACTATCTCTTGATTGAAGTACCAGCGTGGCATAAATACCATGCTGCATTTCGCAACATGATGTTTCCACAAAATGCCAACAATGTTTCGCTACAAACAAATGTTTCCACCTTTCGATTGGTCCACAAAATCTCTTTCAAAACTGACTTCAAAGATCTCCATAAGCACAAGTCAACCTCAAGGTTTATCATCAAACAAGACATCAGGGGAGAGCGCGAACGCAGTCCCCCACTACCATAAATTATGCAATCGAGATTTCCGCATTTGGGAAATTCGCAGGGGTCAGCACAGCCACAGTGCAATGGCTGAGCAGCCTTCTTGAACAGCCTTCTTGATCACGGTAGCTCCCTTGCCAGGTAAGTATGACTTTTACACATCGGTGGAGGGCAAGTCTCTCCAGTGCCAACATTTTCGTCTAACGGTAACCACTTTGTGTTCTGATAATATCACATCACTTCGACCTGCGTGAAATGCCGTTTAGGAATGCACTTGCAGACAGAGTGGTGAAAAAGTTGTTTATTTTGTTTACTAGATTATATCAGTGAACCACTAGATTCCCATCATGCAACACTGTAGAAAAAATCACCAATGACTTTTTAATATCTTAATTAACCTGTCTGATATCACAAATGTATGCGATATGACGAAATACAATCACATTCAGACACACACACAGACAAATGCATGAAACCAATTGATTTATTATCGATAACATCTCACATTCTCTTGTGCTTTTGATTTACTCCGTAAAAGAAGGGTTGTAATTCCACCATGGAAAACACAGGGCCATCAGACATCAGTCCAGTTCCTCTCCTCACCAGCATTAATTCCTCTGATCATTTGAACAGGGCGAGGGAGCACAAAGCACACACAAGCTGCATTCAGTAACAATATTCTTATTTGTCTTATAAATAAAAGGCAGTTGCTCCCTGACAACACAAGGAACTTTGATCGTATTAAAAGGGCAGGGGAGACTAGCCCATATAAGCTGAATTTAGTCAATTCAGCATCAAACGCTTACTACAAGGCAGTGTTGCTGATTAAATATTGAGAGAGCACACCCTAGTGGACAAAATGCTTACAGAACCTGGTATTCCCAGGCAGTCTCCCATCCAAGTACTAACCAGGACCGACCCTGCTTAGCTTCCGAGATCAGACGAGATCGGGTGTATTCAGGTAGGTAAGGCCGTAAGCTAATGAACAACTCTTGGTATACCATATAGAGTTAAAGTGAGTCTGATAAACAGACATTGCATTTTCACCAATTAGATAAGCAGCTTGAACATTGGGTCACTCAAAAAGGGGAAGAAATTACATATACTGTAGCCATCACTTTTTAGCACAGATAGTTGGATGAAATACAAACAAACCTTGCTAACATTTCAAAGCGAGGGCACATATTTCAGCCTTGTGGGAAAAAATAGACAAATACAATGACTTCTGACAAATACATCATTAGCAACAATTTCCCATGCAGCTAGCCTACTAGCCAGAATAAATACACAAAAGCTCTGAATGTTGAAAAACTATTGCATTGTTCTGTGCTAAGGAGGAGCGCATGTATGGACAATTTCATATTGTAAGCGCATGGGGCGCGTATGACACATCATGACTGGGGGTGGGGCTAGAGCGGCTTCTCAACTATCTCTTGATTGAAGTACCAGCGTGGCATAAATACCATGCTGCATTTCTCAACATGATGTTTCCACAAAATGCCAACAATGTTTCACTACAAACAAATGTTTCCACCTTTCGATTGGTCCACAAAATCTCTTTCAAAACTGACTACAAAGATCTCCATAAGCACAAGTCAACCTCAAGGTTTATCATCAAACAAGACATCAGGGGAGAGCGCGAACGCAGTCCCCCACTACCATAAATTATGCAATCGAGATTTCCGCATTTGGGAAATTCGCAGGGGTCAGCACAGCCACAGTGCAATGGCTGAGCCTCGCCCTGGGTGAACAGCCTTCTTGATCACGGTAGCTCCCTTGCCAGGTAAGTATGACTTTTACACATCGGTGGAGGGCAAGTCTCTCCAGTGCCAACATTTTCGTCTAACGGTAACCACTTTGTGTTCTGATAATATCACATCACTTCGACCTGCGTGAAATGCCATTTAGGAATGCACTTGCAGACAGAGTGGTGAAAAAGTTGTTTATTTTGTTTACTAGATTATATCAGTGAACCACTAGATTCCCATCATGCAACACTGTAGAAAAAATCACCAATGACTTTTTAATATCTTAATTAACCTG
Source organism: Salvelinus alpinus (assembly GCF_045679555.1). Lineage (NCBI taxonomy): Eukaryota > Metazoa > Chordata > Actinopteri > Salmoniformes > Salmonidae > Salvelinus > Salvelinus alpinus. The sequence goes on along the minus strand of NC_092094.1, from coordinate 26,524,774 downwards.
TCTGATATCACAAATGTATGCGATATGACGAAATACAATCACATTCAGACACACACACAGACAAATGCATGAAACCAATTGATTTATTATCGATAACATCTCATATTCTCTGGTGCTTTTGATTTACTCCGTAAAAGAAGGGTTGTAATTCCACCATGGAAAACACAGGGCCATCAGACATCAGTCCAGTTCCTCTCCTCACCAGCATTAATTCCTCTGATCATTTGAACAGGGCGAGGGAGCACAAAGCACACACAAGCTGCATTCAGTAACAATATTCTTATTTGTCTTATAAATAAAAGGCAGTTGCTCCCTGACAACACAAAGAACTTTGATCGTATTAAAAGGGCAGGGGAGACTAGCCCAAATAAGCTGAATTTGGTCAATTCAGCATCAAACGCTTACTACAAGGGGGTGTTGCTGATTAAATAATGCAAGAGCACACCCTAGTGGACAAAATGCTTACAGCACCTGGTATTCCCAGGCAGTCTCCCATCCAAGTACTAACCAGGCCCGACCCTGCTTAGCTTCCGAGATCAGACGAGATCGGGTGTATTCAGGTAGGTAAGGCCGTAAGCGAAGGGACAACTCTTGGTACACCATATAGAGTTAAAGTGAGTCTGATAAACAGACATTGCATTTTCACCAATTAGATAAGCAGCTTGAACTTTGGGTCACTCAAAAAGGGGAAGAAATTACATATACTGTAGCCATCACTTTTTAGCACAGATAGTTGGATGAAATACAAACAAACCTTGCTAACATTTCAAAGCGAGGGCACATATTTCAGCCTTGTGGGAAAAAATGGACAAATACAATGAATTCTGACAAATACATCATTAGCAACAATTTCCCATGCAGCTAGCCTACTAGCCAGAATAAATACACAAAAGCTCTGAATGCTGAAAAACTATTGCATTGTTCTGTGCTAAGGAGGAGCGCATGTATGGACAATTTCATATTGTAAGCACATGGGGCGCGTATGACACATCATGACTGGGGGTGGGGTTAGAACGACTTCTCACCTATCTCTTGATTGAAGTACCAGCGTGGCATAAATACCATGCTGCATTTCACAACATGATGTTTCCACAAAATGCCAACAATGTTTCGCTACAAACAAATGTTTCCACCTTTTGATTAGTCCACCTTTCGATTGGTCCACAAAATCTCTTTCAAAACTGACTTCAAAGATCTCCATAAGCACAAGTCAACCTCAAGGTTTATCATTAAAAAAGACATCAGGAGACAGTCCCCCACTACCATAAATTATGCAATTGAGATTTCCGCATTTGGTTAATTCGCAGGGGTCAGCACAGCCAGAGTGCAATGGCTGAGCCTCGCCCTGGGTGAACCGCCTTCTTGATCACGGTAGCTCCCCTGCCAGGTAAGTATGACTTATACACATCGTGGGAGGGCAAGTCTCTCCAGTGCCAACATTTTCGTCTAACGGTAACCACTTTGTGTTCTGATAATATCACATCACTTCGACCTGCGTGAAATGCCGTTTAGGAATGCACTTGCAGACAGAGTGGTGAAAAAGTTGTTTATTTTGTTTACTAGATTATATCAGTGAACCACTAGATTCCCATCATGCAACACTGTAGAAAAAATCACCAATTACTTTTTAATATCTTAATTATTAACCTGTCTGATATCACAAATGTATGCGATATGACGAAATACAATCACATTCAGACACACACACAGACAAATGCATGAAACCAATTGATTTATTATCGATAACATCTCACATTCTCTTGTGCTTTTGATTTACTCCGTAAAAGAAGGGTTGTAATTCCACCATGGAAAACACAGGGCCATCAGACATCAGTCCAGTTCCTCTCCTCACCAGCATTAATTCCTCTGATCATTTGAACAGGGCGAGGGAGCACAAAGCACACACAAGCTGCATTCAGTAACAATATTCTTATTTGTCTTATAAATAAAAGGCAGTTGCTCCCTGACAACACAAGGAACTTTGATCGTATTAAAAGGGCAGGGGAGACTAGCCCATATAAGCTGAATTTAGTCAATTCATGTTGTCCGGTCCTCTGGCAGTCTCTATGGGGGTACCACAGGGTTCAATTCTCGGGCCGACTCTTTTCTCTGTATACATCAATGATGTTGCTCTTGCTGCGGGCGATTCCCTGATCCACCTCTACGCAGACGACACCATTCTATATACTTCCGGCCCTTCCTTGGACACTGTGCTATCTAACCTCCAAACGAGCTTCAATGCCATACAACACTCCTTCCGTGGCCTCCAACTGCTCTTAAACGCTAGTAAAACCAAATGCATGCTTTTCAACCGTTCGCTGCCTGCACCCGCACGCCCGACTAGCATCACCACCCTGGACGGTTCCGACCTAGAATATGTGGACATCTATAAGTACCTAGGTGTCTGGCTAGACTGCAAACTCTCCTTCCAGACTCATATCAAACATCTCCAATCCAAAATCAAATCAAGAATCGGCTTTCTATTCCGCAACAAAGCCTCCTTCACTCACGCCGCCAAACTTACCCTAGTAAAACTGACTATCCTACCGATCCTCGACTTCGGCGATGTCATCTACAAAATAGCTTCCAATACTCTACTCAGCAAACTGGATGCAGTTTATCACAGTGCCATTCGTTTTGTTACTAAAGCACCTTATACGACCCACCACTGCGACCTGTATGCCCTAGTCGGCTGGCCCTCGCTACATGTTCGTCGTCAGACCCACTGGCTCCAGGTCATCTACAAGGCTATGCTAGGTAAAGTGCCGCCTTATCTCAGTTCACTGGTCACGATGGCTACACCCACCCGCAGCACGCGCTCCAGCAGGTGTATCTCACTGATCATCCCTAAAGCCAAAACCTCATTTGGACGCCTTTCCTTCCAGTTCTCTGCTGCCTGCGACTGGAACGAATTGCAAAAATCTCTGAAGTTGGAGACTTTTATCTCCCTCAACAACTTTAAAAATCTGCTATCCGAGCAGCTAACCGATCGCTGCAGCTGTACATAGTCCATCTGTAAACTACCCACCCAATTTACCTACCTCACCCCCCATACTGCTTTTATTTATTTACTTTTCTGCTCTTTTGCACACCAGTATCTCTTCTTGCACATGATCATCTGATGATTTATCACTCCAGTGTTAATCTGCTAAATTGTAATTATTCGATTTATTGCCTACCTCATGCCTTTTGCACACATTGTATATAGATTCTCTTTTTTTTTTTTTTTCTACCATGTTATTGACTTGTTTATTGTTTACTCCATGTGTAACTCTGTGTTGTCTGTTCACACTGCTATGCTTTATCTTGGCCAGGTCGCAGTTGCAAATGAGAACTTGTTCTCAACTAGCCTACCTGGTTAAATAAAGGTGAAATAAAAAATAAATAAAAAATAAAAAACGCTTACTACAAGGCAGTGTTGCTGATTAAATAATGCAAGAGCACACCCTAGTGGACAAAATACTTACAGCACCTGGTATTCCTAGGCAGTCTCCCATCCAAGTACTAACCAGGCCCGATCCTGCTTAGCTTCCGAGATCAGACGAGATCGGGTGTATTCAAGTAGGTAAGGCCGTAAGCGAAGGAACAACTCTTGGTACACCATATAGAGTCAAAGTGAGTCTGATAAACAGACATTGCATTTTCACCAATTAGATAAGCAGCTTGAACTTTGGGTCACTCAAAAAGGGGAAGAAATTACATATACTGGAGCCATCACTTTTTAGCACAGATAGTTGGATGAAATACAAACAAACCTTGCTAACATTTCAAAGCGAGGGCACATATTTCAGCCTTGTGGGAAAAAATGGACAAATACAATGACTTCTGACAAATACATCATTAGCAACAATTTCCCATGCAGCTAGCCTACTAGCCAGAATAAATACACAAAAGCTCTGAATGTTGAAAAACTATTGCATTGTTCTGTGCTAAGGAGGAGCGCATGTATGGACACTTTCATATTGTAAGCGCATGGGGCGCGTATGACACATCATGACTGGGGGTGGGGTTAGAGCGGCTTCTCAACTATCTCTTGATTGAAGTACCAGCGTGGCATAAATACCATGCTGCATTTCGCAACATGATGTTTCCACAAAATGCCAACAATGTTTCGCTACAAACAAATGTTTCCACCTTTTGATTAGTCCACCTTTCAATTGGTCCACAAAATCTCTTTCAAACCTGACTTCAAAGATCTCCATAAGCACAAGTCAACCTCAAGGTTTATCATTAAACAACACATCAGGAGAGAGCGCGAACGGAGTCCCCCACTACCATAAATTATGCAATCCATTTGGGAAATTCTCAGGGGTCAGCACAGCCAGAGTGCAATGGCTGAGTCTCGCCCTGGGTGAACCGCCTTCCAGGTAAATATGACTTATACACATCGGTGGAGGGCAAGTCTCTCCAGTGCCAACATTTTCGTCTAACGGTAACCACTTTGTGTTCTGATAATATCACATCACTTCGACCTGCGTGAAATGTCGTTTAGGAATGCACTTGCAGACAGAGTGGTGAAAAAGTTGTTTATTTTGGTTACTAGATTATATCAGTGAACCACTAGATTCCCATCATGCAACACTGTAGAAAAAATCACCAATGACTTTTTAATATCTTAATTAACCTGTCTGATATCACAAATGTATGCGATATGACGAAATACAATCACATTCAGACACACACACAGACAAATGCATGAAACCAATTGATTTATTATCGATAACATCTCACATTCTCTTGTGCTTTTGATTTACTCTGTAAAAGAAGGGTTGTAATTCCACCATGGAAAACACAGGGCCATCAGACATCAGTCCAGCTCCTCTCCTCACCAGCATTAATTCCTCTGATCATTTGAACAGGGCGAGGGAGCACAAAGCACACACAAGCTGCATTCAGTAACAATATTCTTATTTGTCTTATAAATAAAAGGCAGTTGCTCCCTGACAACACAAGGAACTTTGATCGTATTAAAAGGGCAGGGGAGACTAGCCCATATAAGCTGAATTTAGTCAATTCAGCATCAAACGCTTACTACAAGGCAGTGTTGCTGATTAAATAATGCAAGAGCACACCCTAGTGGACAAAATGCTTACAGCACCTGGTATTCACAGGCAGTCTCCCATCCAAGTACTAACCAGGCCCGACCCTGCTTAGCTTCCGAGATCAGATGAGATCGGGTGTATTCAGGTAGGTAAGACCGTAAGCGAAGGAACAACTCTTGGTACACCATATAGAGTCAAAGTGAGTCTGATAAACAGACATTGCATTTTCACCAATTAGATAAGCAGCTTGAGCTTTGGGTCACTCAAAAAGGGGAAGAAATTACATATACTGCAGCCATCACTTTTTAGCACAGATAGTTGGATGAAATACAATCAAACCTTGCTAACATTTCAAAGCGAGGGCACATATTTCAGCCTTGTGGGAAAAAATGGACAAATACAATGAATTCTGACAAATACATCATTAGCAACAATTTCCCATGCAGCTAGCCTACTAGCCAGAATACATACACAAAAGCTCTGAATGTTGAAAAACTATTGCATTGTTCTGTGCTAAGGAGGAGCGCATGTATGGACAATTTCATATTGTAAGCGCATGGGGCGCGTATGACACATCATGACTGGGGGTGGCGTTAGAGCGGCTTCTCAACTATCTCTTGATTGAAGTACCAGCGTGGCATAAATACCATGCTGCATTTCGCAACATGATGTTTCCACAAAATGCCAATAATGTTTCGCTACAAACAAATGTTTCCGCCTTTTGATTAGTCCACCTTTCGATTGGTCCACAAAATCTCTTTCAAAACTGACTTCAAAGATCTCCATAAGCACAAATCAACCTCAAGGTTTTACATCAAACAAGACATCAGGGGAGAGCGCGAACGCAGTCCCCCACTACCATAAATTATGCAATCCATTTGGGAAATTGGCAGGGGTCAGCACAGCCAGAGTGCAATGGCTGAGTCTCGCCCTGGGTGAACCGCCTTCCAGGTAAATATGACTTATATACATCGGTGGAGGGCAAGTCTCTCCAGTGCCAACATTTTCGTCTAACGGTAACCACTTTGTGTTCTGATAATAACACATCACTTCGACCTGCGTGAAATGCCGTTTAGGAATGCACTTGCAGACAGAGTGGTGAAAAAGTTGTTTATTTTGTTTACTAGATTATATCAGTGAACCACTAGATTCCCATCATGCAACACTGTAGAAAAAATCACCAATGACTTTTTAATATCTTAATTAACCTGTCTATCACAAATGTATGCGATATGACGAAATACAATCACATTCAGACACACACACAGACAAATGCATGAAACCAATTGATTTATTATCGATAACATCTCACATTCTCTTGTGCTTTTGATTTACTCTGTAAAAGAAGGGTTGTAATTCCACCATGGAAAACACAGGGCCATCAGACATCAGTCCAGCTCCTCTCCTCACCAGCATTAATTCCTCTGATCATTTGAACAGGGCGAGGGAGCACAAAGCACACACAAGCTGCATTCAGTAACAATATTCTTATTTGTCTTATAAATAAAAGGCAGTTGCTCCCTGACAACACAAGGAACTTTGATCGTATTAAAAGGGCAGGGGAGACTAGCCCATATAAGCAGAATTTAGTCAATTCAGCATCAAACGCTTACTACAAGGCAGTGTTGCTGATTAAATAATGCAAGAGCACACCCTAGTGGACAAAATGCTTACATCACCTGGTATTCCCAGGCAGTCTCCCATCCAAGTACTAACCAGGCCCGACCCTGCTTAGCTTCCGAGATCAGAAGAGATCGGGTGTATTCAGGTAGGTAAGGCCGTAAGCGAAGGAACAACTCTTGGTACACCATATAGAGTCAAAGTGAGTCAGATAAACAGACATTGCATTTTCACCAATTAGATAAGCAGCTTGAACTTTGGGTCACTCAAAAAGGGGAAGAAATTACATATACTGTAGCCATCACTTTTTAGCACAGATAGTTGGATGAAATACAAACAAACCTTGCTAACATTTCAAAGCGAGGGCACATATTTCAGCCTTGTGGGAAAAAATGGACAAATACAATGACTTCTGACAAATACATCATTAGCAACAATTTCCCATGCAGCTAGCCTACTAGCCAGAATAAATACACAAAAGCTCTGAATGTTGAAAAACTATTGCATTGTTCTGTGCTAAGGAGGAGCGCATGTATGGACAATTTCATATTGTAAGCGCATGGGGCGCGTATGACACATCATGACTGGGGGTGGGGTTAGAGCGGCTTCTCAACTATCTCTTGATTGAAGTACCAGCGTGGCATAAATACCATGCAACATGATGTTTCCACAAAATGCCAACAATGTTTCGCTTCAAACAAATGTTTCCACCTTTTGATTAGTCCACCTTTCAATTGGTCCACAAAATCTCTTTCAAACCTGACTTCAAAGATCTCCATAAGCACAAGTCAACCTCAAGGTTTATCATTAAACAACACATCAGGAGAGAGCGCGAACGGAGTCCCCCACTACCATAAATTATGCAATCCATTTGGGAAATTCGCAGGGGTCAGCACAGCCAGAGTGCAATGGCTGAGTCTCGCCCTGGGTGAACCGCCTTCCAGGTAAATATGACTTATACACATCGGTGGAGGGCAAGTCTCTCCAGTGCCAACATTTTCGTCTAACGGTAACCACTTTGTGTTCTGATAATATCACATCACTTCGACCTGCGTGAAATGTCGTTTAGGAATGCACTTGCAGACAGAGTGGTGAAAAAGTTGTTTATTTTGGATACTAGATTATATCAGTGAACCACTAGATTCCCATCATGCAACACTGTAGAAAAAATCACCAATGACTTTTTAATATCTTAATTAACCTGTCTGATATCACAAATGTATGCGATATGACGAAATACAATCACATTCAGACACACACACAGACAAATGCATGAAACCAATTGATTTATTATCGATAACATCTCACATTCTCTTGTGCTTTTGATTTACTCTGTAAAAGAAGGGTTGTAATTCCACCATGGAAAACACAGGGCCATCAGACATCAGTCCAGCTCCTCTCCTCACCAGCATTAATTCCTCTGATCATTTGAACAGGGCGAGGGAGCACAAAGCACACACAAGCTGCATTCAGTAACAATATTCTTATTTGTCTTATAAATAAAAGGCAGTTGCTCCCTGACAACACAAGGAACTTTGATCGTATTAAAAGGGCAGGGGAGACTAGCCCATATAAGCTGAATTTAGTCAATTCAGCATCAAACGCTTACTACAAGGCAGTGTTGCTGATTAAATAATGCAAGAGCACACCCTAGTGGACAAAATGCTTACAGCACCTGGTATTCACAGGCAGTCTCCCATCCAAGTACTAACCAGGCCCGACCCTGCTTAGCTTCCGAGATCAGATGAGATCGGGTGTATTCAGGTAGGTAAGACCGTAAGCGAAGGAACAACTCTTGGTACACCATATAGAGTCAAAGTGAGTCTGATAAACAGACATTGCATTTTCACCAATTAGATAAGCAGCTTGAGCTTTGGGTCACTCAAAAAGGGGAAGAATTACATATACTGTGGCCATCACTTTTTAGCACAGATAGTTGGATGAAATACAAACAAACCTTGCTAACATTTCAAAGCGAGGGCACATATTTCAGCCTTGTGGGAAAAAATGGACAAATACAATGACTTCTGACAAATACATCATTAGCAACAATTTCCCATGCAACTAGCCTACTAGCCAGAATAAATACACAATAGCTCTGAATGTTGAAAAACTATTGCATTGTTCTGTGCTAAGGAGGAGCGCATGTATGGACAATTTCATATTGTAAGCGCATGGGGCGCGTATGACACATCATGACTGGGGGTGGGGTTAGAGCGGCTTCTCAACTATCTCTTGATTGAAGTACCAGCGTGGCATAAATACCATGCTGCATTTGGCAACATGATGTTTCCACAAAATCCCAACAATGGTTCGCTACAAACAAATGTTTCCACCTTTTGATTAGTCCACCTTTCAATTGGTCCAGAAAATCTCTTTCAAAACTGACTTCAAAGATCTCCATACGCACAAGTCAACCTCAAGGTTTATCATCAAACAAGACATCAGGGGAGAGCGCGAACGCAGTCCCCCACTACCATAAATTATGCAATCGAGATTTCCACATTTGGGAAATTCGCAGGGGTCAGCACAGCCACAGTGCAATGGCTGTGCCTCGCCCTGGGTGAACCGCCTTCTTGATCACGGTAGCTCACTTGCCAGGTAAGGATTACTTATACACATCGGTGGAGGGCAAGTCTCTCCAGTGCCAACATTTTCGTCTAACGGTAACCACTTTGTGTTCTGATAATATCACATCACTTCGACCTGCGTGAAATGCCGTTTAGGAATGCACTTGCAGACAGAGTGGTGAAAAAGTTGTTTATTTTGTTTACTAGATTATATCAGTGAACCACTAGATTCCCATCATGCAACACTGTAGAAAAAATCACCAATGACTTTTTAATATCTTAATTAACCTGTCTGATATCACAAATGTATGCGATATGACGAAAAACAATCACATTCAGACACACACACAGACAAATGCATGAAACCAATTGATTTATTATCGATAACATCTCACATTCTCTTGTGCTTTTGATTTACTCCGTAAAAGAAGGGTTGTAATTCCACCATGGAAAACACAGGGCCATCAGACATCAGTCCAGTTCCTCTCCTCACCAGCATTAATTCCTCTGATCATTTGAACAGGGCGAGGGAGCACAAAGCACACACAAGCTGCATTCAGTAACAATATTCTTATTTGTCTTATAAATAAAAGGCAGTTGCTCCCTGACAACACAAGGAACTTTGATCGTATTAAAAGGGCAGGGGAGACTAGCCCATATAAGCTGAATTTAGTCAATTCAGCATCAAACGCTTACTACAAGGCAGTGTTGCTGATTAAATAATGCAAGAGCACACTCTAGTGGACAAAATGTTTACAGCACCTGGTATTCCCAGGCAGTCTCCCATCCAAGTACTAACCAGGCCCGACCCTGCTTGGCTTCCGAGATCAGATGAGATCGGGTGCATTCAGGTAGGTAAGGCCGTAAGCGAAGGAACAACTCTTGGTACACCATATAGAGTCAAAGTGAGTCTGATAAACAGACATTGCATTTTCACCAATTAGATAAGCAGCTTGAACTTCGGGTCACTCAAAAAGGGGAAGAAATTACATATACTGTAGCCATCACTTTTTAGCACAGATAGTTGGATGAAATACAAACAAACCTTGCTAACATTTCAAAGCGAGGGCACATATTTCAGCCTTGTGGGAAAAAATGGACAAATACAATGACTTCTGACAAATACATCATTAGCAACAATTTCCCATGCAGCTAGCCTACTAGCCAGAATAAATACACAAAAGCTCTGAATGTTGAAAAACTATTGCATTGTTCTGTGCTAAGGAGGAGCGCATGTATGGACAATTTCATATTGTTAGCGCATGGGGCGCGTATGACACATCATGACTGGGGGTGGGGTTAGAGCGGCTTCTCAACTATCTCTTGATTGAAGTACCAGCGTGGCATAAATACCATGCTGCATTTGGCAACATGATGTTTCCACAAAATGCCAACAATGTTTCGCTACAAACAAATGTTCCCACCTTTCGATTGGTCCACAAAATCTCTTTCAAAACTGACTTCAAAGATCTCCATAAGCACAAGTCAACCTCAAGGTTTATCATCAAACAAGACATCAGGGGAGAGTGCGAACGCAGTCCCCCACTACCATAAATTATGCAATCGAGATTTCCGCATTTGGGAAATTCGCAGGGGTCAGCACAGCCAGAGTGCAATGGCTGAGCCTCGCCCTGGGTGAACCGCCTTCTTGATCACGGTAGCTTCCTTGACAGGTAAGTATGACTTATACACATCGGTGGAGGGCAAGTCTCTCCAGTGCCAACATTTTCGTCTAACGGTAACCACTTTGTGTTCTGATAATATCACATCACTTCGACCTGCGTGAAATGCCGTTTAGGAATGCACTTGCAGACAGAGTGGTGAAAAAGTTGTTTATTTTGTTTACTAGATTATATCAGTGAACCACTAGATTCCCATCATGCAACACTGTAGAAAAAATCACCAATGACTTTTTAATATCTTAATTAACCTGTCTGATATCACAAATGTATGCGATATGACGAAATACAATCACATTCAGACACACACACAGACAAATGCATGAAACCAATTGATTTATTATCGATAACATCTCACATTCTCTTGTGCTTTTGATTTACTCCGTAAAAGAAGGGTTGTAATTCCACCATGGAAAACACAGGGCCATCAGACATCAGTCCAGTTCCTCTCCTCACCAGCATTAATTCCTCTGATCATTTGAACAGGGCGAGGGAGCACAAAGCACACACAAGCTGCATTCAGTAACAATATTCTTATTTGTCTTATAAATAAAAGGCAGTTGCTCCCTGACAACACAAGGAACTTTGATCGTATTAAAAGGGCAGGGGAGACTAGCCCATATAAGCTGAATTTAGTCAATTCAGCATCAAACGCTTACTACAAGGCAGTGTTGCTGATTAAATAATGCAAGAGCACACCCTAGTGGACAAAGTACTTACAGCACCTGGTATTCCTAGGCAGTCTCCCATCCAAGTACTAACCAGGCCCGATCCTGCTTAGCTTCCGAGATCAGACGAGATCGGGTTGTATTCAAGTAGGTAAGGCTGTAAGCGAAGGAACAACTCTTGGTACACCATATAGAGTCAAAGTGAGTCTGATAAACAGACATTGCATTTTCACCAATTAGATAAGCAGCTTGAACTTTGGGTCACTCAAAAAGGGGAAGAAATTACATATACTGTAGCCATCACTTTTTAGCACAGATAGTTGGATGAAATACAAACAAACCTTGCTAACATTTCAAAGCGAGGGCACATATTTCAGCCTTGTGGGAAAAATGGACAAATACAATGACTTCTGACAAATACATCATTAGCAACAATTTCCCATGCAGCTAGCCTACTAGCCAGAATAAATACACAAAAGCTCTGAATGTTGAAAAACTATTGCATTGTTCTGTGCTAAGGAGGAGCGCATGTATGGACAATTTCATATTGTAA